>NC_092861.1:137623775-137778320 GCF_032062135.1 Pyxicephalus adspersus
ACAGTGACCCCAGATCATAACACTGTCCCCACAGTCACCCCAGAACATAACATATCCTCTGACAGGCTCAGTGTCATTTTTTCTGCAAGGCAGTATATATTTGAGCATTTAGCTGTTCAGATTAGTAATTAGATAGACAGATAGATAGATAGATAGATAGATGGATAGATAGCATAAAAATATATTATATTTGTTTCTTATACACACACATTTTTCTATTGTATGTATAGGAATCTTTGTGTGATTTTTTTCAGTTAAGTCAGCCTTCTTGTCCTGTCAGTGACTGCAAATTCCATAAATTAGCTGAAAATCCCTCTTCTCAAGAGTCGAGTTATCTCTTCGTTGCCTGCAGCTCCGATTAAGAATAGGAACTTGCTTGTTTACAGTCTTAATTAATACCCCTTTTCAGAGCAGGAGAGGACAGAGGAGAAGGGAAATGAAGTGACATGATGAACAGGTGTAGCTGTATGTGTTATATTTAGGATCATTCCAGGCTTGGAGCACAATAATCAGGCCTGACTGGACATGAACCTCTAACAAAAAGAAGGTATCCTGGCTCTGCTGGATTGGTGAGTATTATTTAAGAACAATTTAGGACAACCAGCAGCTGGGATGTATTATGACTCATGACTTGACCCACTGCTCAAATTCTGTAAAGCCTCGGGTGAGTATTTTTTTTGTTTGGAGTACCTAGGTATTTATTCCTCACTAAACATTTTGTACCTTTTTTGTGAACTCCAAAGACAGAGTTATCATAATAAGAATGTGTAGTAACCCATTCTGAAACACTGAAATGGAATACATCTGTTCCCACATAATAATAATTTATTATTATTATTATTATTATTAATAATAATAGTAATATTAATAAACAGTATTTATATAGCACCAACATACAGACAGTGACACAGTAGGAGAGGACCCTGCCCGAAGAGCTTACAATCCAAGAGGTGGGGAAAGTAGCACACAATAGGAGGGGAGATATGGGGAGATATGGAGTGGTAGTAAGTAGTGAGAGTTTAGGAGACGGAATACGGGTAGGCAAGTTTGCAAAGATGGGTTTTAAATGCTCTTTTAAATGTGCAGAAAGTAGGAGCAAGCTGAATAGGACGCGGAAGACCATTCTAGAGAGTCGAGGCAGCTCTAATAAAGTCTTGGAGCCGTGCGTGTGATGAGGTTATGATTGATGAAGTCAGTAGTAGGTCATTGGAGGAGCAAAGAGAGCGGCTAGAGGAGTATTTTTCTATCAGGTCAGAAAGGTAAATTGGACAAGAACTGTGTAGAGATTTGAAGGCAAAGCACAGGAGCTTGAATTTGATTCTAAGGTGAAATGGAAGCCAATGAAGAGAACTACAAAGAGTTGCAGCAGAAGAGGAGCCGTGGGAAGGATGGATGAGTCTGGCTGCAGCATTCATAATAGTTTGTAGAGGAGAGAGTCGGCTTAGTGGAATACCAGCGAGGAGGAGGTTACAGTAGTCCAGATGAGAGATGATAAGAGTGTGTACAAGGAATTTGGTGGTCCCTGGTTTTGGAGATGATGTATAGGTGAAAGTAACAGGACCTGAAAATGTTTTGAATATGGGGGGTAAAGGAGAAGGCAGGGATGAACACCACTGTTATTAACACATACAAAATAGTTGCATCAATGTAAATGTTGGTAACTTTGGGTGCACTAAAGAATTATATAGAAAAAAATTGGTATGTATCCGAATCCCTTTCCAAAAACTACCAAATAAAATAGTGATAAATTATTTCCTTTATGTCCCTGCCATGTTTCCCAACAATACATCGTATGGAGCACTGAAAAACGATACTGGTACCCCAGTTTTGAAAAGTCAAGATATTTCTTAATATATTATACATCATAAATTATGTCTGTGAAAAAAAAAGGCGGAATGAAAAAAGGTTTCTGCAGGGATGTGCTAACAAGATGATTCTAGTCTGACGGATCAATAGTCAGTCAATTTCTTTTTTCATCACAAAATCACAGTCCAGAGACACAGAGAGAGACAGGAAAAAAAACACTGTTAATGATGGAGATCAGCATGGCACAGATGACATATCAGCAGACAGTTTTTGCACTGTCCAGAATGTCCGTGAAAACATTGATGTCGCTTAGCTTTGCAGAGCACCTTGAATAGTATCGTTGAACCAGATTTTCTAAACCCCTTTTTTCTTCAATATAAAAGACTAACAGTGGAAAACGATACATTTGTAAAAAGTCAATAAACCTTAACTATATAGTTTATGTGAAAAGCTACTAATAATTTCACAGATATGTATATAATAACACTCAGGCCTCCACCAAAGATCAACTGATAGATACTTGATATTTATTGCAGCGTATCAGCCTGTTGTTGAAGCCATATTGAAATGTAAGGTTAAAGGTGTTTTGGGAGTCCTACTTGAGCAGTAAAACTAAAGAATGTTTTAGGTTCAGTAAAATCTGAGAATAGCAGTGAATAATTATACTGTGTATATTTAAGAAACGTGTACATTACATGGAGAATGTGGATGCCAAGTTGGCATACATTACAAAACCATTTTCAACACAACATTATCAGGGATCACATATCAAATCTACTCTCCCAAGTAGATTCCTCACTACCACTTTGTCAATGCCCACTCCAAGGGCCTATGTCTAAGGGCCAATGGCAAATGCAAGATACATTTCACACGAGCTTCTGAATTCTGATTCCAAATTAATTGTAGGTACAATTGACATGGCGCCTTCCTTTTTCTGACCCTAATGTGTTCTGCTTCGGCTGCTTTTGCATTTCCATAGACTTACATGGGGAGAAAAGCACTTTTAAAGCCAACAATATTTTGACAACACTGGACCCAAAGATGGCTTGCTGGTGACAGCTGATGGCATCATTTTATAAAAGGCTAATTTTATTGGATTGATAGTTATCCCCTTACTAATTACATGTAGCTAATAGTATATAAGACCAATGGACCCCTTTTTTTTCTCTTGTAAAGTCCAAGTCTAATTTTTAATCTTCCTTACATTCATTACATTATACAGCTTTCTAGCTATTTTGGTTTAGGACAAGGTCAGGGACACTACACAACTAAAAGTTAATGTAATGTAAAATATGCAATCAGATTGTATTTTGGCCCTAATTAGGACTTGTGTACATGAAGATTTACTTAGTTCTTTCCTACTTTTAGATTTACTTAGTTCTTAAAAGAATTTCAGAAAAGTCTTAAAGTGACTCCCAAGAATATAACCCTGACACAAAATTTTATTATTATTACACAGTATTTATATAGCACCAACATATTACACAGTGCTGTACAAAGTCCACAGTCCTATCACTAACTGTCCCTCAAAAGGGCTCACAATCTAATATCCCTACCATAGTCATATGTCATTACCACAGTCTAAGGTCAATTTTAGGGAGAAGCCAATTAACGTAACTGTCTGTTTTTTTAAAAATTAGTCAAAGTTGGTCAAAGCAAATTAAATCAAGCTAAAACTACATAAAAGCAAACTGCGATTATCTTATTTGTGAGTTCAAAAGCCTATATACAGAAATAGCTTCCAAATTTATTTCATTTGGATGAGCCATCCCTAATTGGGTATCAAATTCCTTTGCCCCTAATTCTTCTTTAGTTATCTTTCTTTTAATCTGATATTTGTTTTATTAGCAATTGGACTATTCAACTAAATCTTCCATCCAACCTTTATATTACTCCATTTTTTATTTTACAAGGAAAGCATAAGAGAAAATGAAACTCTTGTGGATTTTTCCATTTTTTTGGTGTATTATTTCTTCATGGTCCATGTGAACCCAAGTTCCTGCTAACTCGAACATCATCCCTATTCAAAAAGACATATGAACATAAAGACCTTGGTAAACATTGAAAAAAAATCTGTGCAATTGAGTCGTTATTAAAACATGAAAGCATCTGCAAACACTTCTTTACAACAGTAATTGTTAATAATGGCTATGGTGGTTTTCTCTTAAATAAAGGTGGCACTTTGTGAATTAATATGCCGTGTCTGTAACTGTACTTTCCCCATGCGTGTGTTCTAAGTTCTAACAGTAGCTAAGGCACATAACATCATTTCATAACATTCCAGCTAATGCCAGACCTATTGTAAGACTCTATACCCTTATAACAACCTCTCAAGTTCTCTCAAATCCACTTAAAGTCTTGGAGATTTTGTACAAACAGATAATATCAAGACTATGTCAGAGGATTCAAAGCAGTGAACCTACTGAACCCTATAAAAGCAAACATGTCCCAGCAATTTCATGATAAAAAAATGTCTATTACTTTGTTAGGAAGCAGAAGTGGGAGAGGGTAACATAACAAGATCTAGCAAGCTTGTCATTTATGCAGTGCATATCATAAAAATGACTTTCTGCGGTATTGGTGGATAGAACAAAGGAGCAGCACAACCACAACCATTGAATCTTTCACTATCCCTTTCTTTTTGGTTTCGGATGTTTGCTGTTCTGTGGAATATATATATGTATCACTGGACTGATTTCCGTCTTCTTGCAACAGAAGTCTTTTAGTTACAGCCAATATGTCCAGGACATCGCGTCAGTAGATATGTCATAATATACCACAGTTCCAGTAAATAAGGCCAGTCCAGCTAAACCATAAATTATTTTTTCCAGAGGTTGAAAAACAACAGTCTAGATATTTTTTTTTAAGGTAGTCCCATTGAACCTTTAGATTTTCATTATTTATGAATATGTTGTGTTAAAAATGCACAATGCAAAGTATAAATCTACCCTTACATGTGCATTACAAGCTGAAATGAACAGGAAGCTGGTAAGGGGTTATGGTAGAACGAGATATGTGAGCTACATATATTAGGATGCTACAAAATATAGTAATATACTACAAAGTGAAGACAAAAACACAGTTTATTAGAGAACATACAAAATATTATAAATAAGTACATCAAACCAAAATCAGTGTAATACGCTTGCCCAGTAAACAAATTCCTAATTATAAGCTAGCCCATCAATTCTCAACCATGGTACCTTCAGAGGTTGCTGTTGGTTCCTAGAGCAATGAGTAATTTGTGCCTCTCTTGTCAGTTTTGATGACACCAGTGATTTTTTTTGGCTATCTGCAAGGATAGCATTCTTTCCACTGACCAGCACACCAATGTACTATGAGTTGCGGATATAGGAATTATAGTATTAGTAATATAGTAAAGACCTGAAACTTATTGCACGGGTTCACTTCATGGTAAAATCATCGAGAATGCCTGAGCTAACCAATTATGTATAAAGATTTGCAGTGGAACATGCCAGGGAAGTAAGATAAAGTGAGGTTATGCGAGTGGGCAAGAGGGCAAAGGAAATACTAGATTAGAGAAGGTACAAGAGATCTCGGTCAGATAGTAACTGGAGCAGATGTAAAAAACTGAGACAAGCAACATACCGTATGATGGGACTATAGCGCTCCAGCAACCAACCTTAGGTGGTCGTTAAATCAATTTGGCCGGCCACTGGGAGACACCAGATGAAGGACACAGCAATTGCACCATTCCCCCTTATGATTCACAGGGTCAGCAGAGCTGTACTGTAATTTCCCGACAATGGAGGCATTACCAATTCACTAACCATGCTCCTGGTTTTCAGTATCCAAGAGTATTCTCTACTATTCAGGCAATGATACATGCAGAACCCCTTTCTCGTCCCCCCCAAAAAAATATAGGGAGAATTCAAGGTAATCTGCATCTTCATATATTTTCATCTCTTCATCTGCATCTTTATATATTTTTATACTAGAACAAGAATCCTCTAGTGGTGTCATTTCTATCTCCTGCAATGGTTTATTGCCTAGTTTATTCTGTCAGGATGTCAAGAGTAAGGGAGCGTCTAATGTGTATATGTTTGGCCCTGCAATACCCTGGGAGCCCAAAAGGGATTTGTATATGATTATATTTTAGATAACCACTAATGAGGGAACACATAGGTGACCTCTCCTAGACCTGCTGGTTACTTGATTCTAATGCCAATTCATTGACTTCAATATGTTGTCCAGTTTATTATTTAAATTGGAGTTGTTTGTTTAATAACCTGTTGAATAGATGTGATTTAAAGTCCAACTCTCGTCCCATCTTTTGTGTTTTAGATAGAATAAAGAAGGTTATGACCTCTGTCTGTTTTTCATTGCTGTCTTTTTACCCAATGAGGAGGATTCTCTGACCTTTCTTTTCTGCAACCAACAGGGCATAAATTAGGGTTTCCACTCTCCAGCAGGGAGAAAACTGGCATCGAACCCTTATCTAGTCATTCCGGCTGCATTTATACCCAATGAGGAAAGTTTTTACACAATATCCGTTCCTTTATCAGCAGGAAAAAAGTAAGGTCTAGCCTTTTTGTCTTGTTTTATCCCTCCCGGAATATTGCCTCTCCATTCCTGTACCTTCATCTCAGAGTGTTATGGGTTCACCAGAACAGGAAATAAAGGGAAAGCACATTGGTCATACCATAGTAATTGGAACCTTAATAAGATTCTAACTTTTCTACAGTATTTTTTAAAAAGCTTACATTTTCAGGATGGTCAAAGTCTCAAAGAAAGGCTTATCGTAGTCAAAAGTGATCACTTTGACTTGCCAGCAATAAAAAACAAAAACTCATGCTTGAATAAACAACCGTTTTTATTTTCATGTGCATAAAGAATGTGTATTCTCCAGTTATTTGTATTCTACAAACTTGCCAGACCTGTGCAGAGTCAGATGTCAATTTTGCTTCCCTTAATCCAGCCATTCATGCCCTATAATACAGGGATTACCGAGGCTGTACAACTGGAGAGGAGAGGTGCAGGGAAAGGAAGAACTTACTAACTCTGATTGTTTTACAGTTGGAAGTAGACTTATCACTGTTAGAATTACCATGTGTTAAGGGCAGTCTGATTCTGTTTATTCTGCCACATAACTTGCTTTTCTTACCACTTAGTTATAGCAGCAGTTAATCTATTGACCAATGGCTTAACCAGCAGGTGGTCCTAAAACCTATATAGGCCAGTTCTAACAAGGCTGCCCAAAATTCCACAGGCTGCTTTGTTACCTGGACTGAAGTAGAGAAACTAGTTGTTTAGAAAATGTTTCTCCTCCCACAAAACACCTTCTGTATTAAGAGCCTTTTGTTAGGCTAAATCTGAAGAGGGGGATTAGGAGGGATAGTCTGTCACACAAATTGTTTCTCCTAGACATATAATGCATCTTACATTTAAAAGTTTACAAGCTAAGCTAATGAAATGATCATTCAGTAAAACAAAAGGGAAGACAAAAGTAAGACAATGAGAAGCAAACACATAGAAAACCATCTAGGATTAGTTATTTGTATTATATTTCATAAAATTAAATCTTTGATCATTGTGATTAACAGTCAGTTGTACTGGCGTTGGTGCACTGCTATTACAACATTCTAATGTTTTGCAAATGAAAAAACGTTGTTTTGCTTTTTTGTATATATATATATATATATATATATATATATATATATATATATAATTCCTTTTCTTTCTATTCATCTATTCTATTCTACTTTAACTAAGGCATGCGCAGGCAGGTGGTGCAGACATTTAGGAAGTGGCCTTTTGTGGCAACAGAAGGTAAATCTTTCTAACTATTGCTACCCAGGCACCTGTCCCTAATAGGCGAGCTGACCACCCAGAAGAAGCCGACTGCTTGGAATAATCCACAGGGGAGCAGGGAGGCAAAGTTCCGGGCGCCCCTGGCAAGCATGGCTTTTTAAAAGGATTCATGAAGAGAAAGACAATTATGGTTTTGAAATGTGATCTGTCCTAAAATTTAAAAGCATGGCAATTGAAAACCTTTGCAAGGGGTCTGTTCATTGTACGTCGCAAGAAAGGGGAAAAGTGATATGCCATGATACAGCTGACACTTTATATTCCATATTTTTAGATCTCTTTTAATTAAAGGTTAATTAGGTAGGGTAAAAAAAATAAAAGTTCTTCGTATTTTGCTCTATACTAAAAAAAAAGAAAATAGGGCAAAAACAGCATGTACTAAGTAATTGAGTGCTACTACAATAATATTGATAGTTTTATCCCATGCATTTTAAATCCTTCCTACATGAAATCCGTGTTTTGTATTCTTTGTAAGTAATGTGATCTGTGAAGGTGACCACCATTATAATTCACAGGAAAGGAGATGTAAGCAAGCTTTTAGATTTATTATTGTATCTGGATTTGTTGCTAAAAGGGCAAAGGTTACTTTTTTTGCTTTTATTATATGTTTGAAAATCTGACTTAACATTTAACCAGAGACAAAATGTATGCGTATAAATACACAGACACTAGAAATAAAATGTATATGTGTGGTTTTGTGTGTATTACAAAAATTAACTCCAACCCCACACTACTGCTAAAGGAACATAGATGTGAATATAAAGTATTTTGAGGTTTTTTATTATACTCTACTATATCAAATTTATGGAATATGCTTTTGTGCTTAGTATGTTCTTCATAGGAACCATCAGATCAGCAGACCACTTAAATTTATTTATGTTTTTTCTCTAGTCTTTAAGGTCCTCAAGGTAGTGAACTCAAAAGGAAGCCAAGTCAAAGCTGGTAAATGTCCAGCAAGCGCCATAGCAGGACATGGATTCTTTTAAAGGCCAAACACAGCTAAATGGTCTTTGGCTTTATGGTAGGGACAGATTTCTGTGGGCTAAAAATATACCAATGCAGAAAATGCCATGGTGCCATATGGATTGGTGTGCATGGTGAAAGGTGGCCGTTCCATCGACTGCACTTAAAGGGAACAAAGTGACAGATTAAAACTGTACAACGACCACTACAGCAAAAGAGGATAGGGATCTTGTTGACTGAGGGCAAAACACATCTAAGAGGCTCTTAGCCTCATGGTAAGGAACAGTTTTCTGTGGGCTCATCTTATCTTATGAACTGGTGAAAGATGGGTGTTGCACCTTGCGCATTCAAAAGCACTGCAACTGTACAACATCCACTACAGCAAAGGAGGACAGAGATCCTATTGGGTGGAGGCAAACACAATCAAGTGGCCCTTGACCTCATGGGCTAAAGAAATGTACCATGTCGTGCGCTATGTTGCCATATGGATTGATGGGCATGGTGAAAGGTCGGTGTTCTACCAGAAGGAGCAAAGAGATAGCATGTGACTCCACAACACTCACTATAGCAAAGGAAGACAGGGATCCTGTTGGCTGGGGGTGAAGCACAAGCAAGTGGTTCTTTGCCTTATGATATGGACAAATTTTTGTGTTCTAAAGTAATTTACCATGCAAAGTGTGCCATGGTGTCACATGGATTGGTGGCCATGGTAAAAGGTTTGTTTTCTACCCAGTGTAAATATAAGGAGCAAAGTAATAGACTATAACTCTACAACACCTACGTTCACAATGAAAAACAGGGATCCTGTATATAAATACTGTGTAATAGTAATAATACCAATCCTGTGACTGGAGGTCAAACACAAATGGGTGGCCCTTGGCCTATAGCAAGGACAGGTTTCTGGAGGCAAAAAGGAGAGTACCATGCAAAGTGTGCAAAGGTGTTGCATGAATTGTTGGGCATGGTGAAAGGTCAGTATTCCAAAAGGACATCATTTCTTGTAATACACTTACATAGTTTTCAGTTCCTTTTTCTTTTTTCTTGGTGTTCGGTCATGTGACATTTCCAAGCCACAAAATCAAGGTCGAAAATGTTCCCTCTGCCAGATCCTGTGATTAAAGATAATAAAGGCATATAATGATCAATAGGTGTCATTGGCATTGCTATGATCAATGTCCAAATGGTGACATGCCCCACTCAAGTCCAACCTATGCTTTTAGTAATGGCCCAGGGTGCAAATGCCCACTGGTCTTTTTTTAGTTTAGAATTTTGTTAACACAATGCCAGAATCTTTTTGATGGCTTTTTTTCTATACATAATACAGAGCTTTCCACCACTCTAATATTCTATACTAAGTAAATAAAAGTACATTATTATATATTACACAGCGAAGTGATATTTTAAAACGATTGATGAATAATATGAATACATATTAGGCTTATATTGTAATATGTTAAAATATTAGGTCTGCTGATAATAATACAGTCCAATGTCTCAGACATTTCCCTACTTGTGCATTACAAATATTTTAGCATTAACATAATAACTAGGGCAATCACTTTACCAGCAAAGCAATGGCATTCTCTTAATGTACAGTTTTCTAGAATGAGGGAGAAATGGAAATGATTTTCTTTGTATGAAAACAGTCATTTGTGTAAATGGATCAATTTGGTTTATAGGAAAACTTGCTTAGAATTTGCCTTATACTTCATTCTGGATTCTGTGTGTGCTTCATTCATCTTAAAAGGGGAAACCTTAGTCATTTTTATATAACATACACATATAGACAAAGATACGCACAGCAGGTAAACATAAATTATAGTAGATTAGTAGCAGTGTGCATTTATTTAAAAAAAATTATTATATATAAACTATAGTTTAGTGTATATATATATATATATATATATATATATATATATTGGTAAAAAATACATAGTACCACAAACATAATTACCTAATACATATAAAATAAAGCAAAGCAAATAAACGTGAACTAGAGCTAAGGAAATTAAATAACAATTGGCTATAAGATAGAAATAAATGCTGAAATGTGTTCCTCATACCCTGTGACAAGAGGTGGAGCTTGGATTGTGTGCCAGCCCCCGAGCATCCTTGTCCTGTGTAGCTTTGTTGGCTTTTAGGGGTTGGAACCTAGGTTCACCATCTGGAGAACCAATTGTACTCTCTCGGAACTGAATTCCACGCTTCCCTTTGGTGTTCTCAATTGTCAGGGGAAAGTACTTTTTTTATTATTAATACCACATTAGATAATAATAATTTTAATTATTTTTGATTATGAATTACTAATTAAAAAATGCAATTAATAAATAATTAAATCATATGTATTCAATAATTCTTTAATATTACATTGCATTGTTTTTTTTTCTTCTCAACACAACCTTATCTTTAAAGTATATGAACGGCCACATTTTTTATGTTACTGTTTGGATGAAGTTTTAGCGAACACAACCTCAACATTTTTTTTTTTTTTTTTATTGATGCCTGTGTCCTTACTTAGGTTCCCTTCACTACTGGCCATGGTGACAATTGTCTTTTATACAGAAACTGATATATACTTATACACTATATATATATATATTTATATATTATATTATGGTTTGTCTATGTAAACTCTGCAATCCCTATGATGTGGGCACTGAGAATGTTATTTAAGGTCTCAGAACCTACATATAGAATAACTAATAATTAAATGCTGTTATAGGCGTTTGAATATTTCAGAGTTAAGTTTTTTATTTTATATTTTATTTTTATATTCAGAGATAAGTTTTTTATTTTAGTTCCCCAATAATCTATCAGCTACCTTTTGATGATTCTGCCAATAACACTCCAACACAATGGCGTCTTTCCACCTCCAAATCCTGCACTTGACACTCGGTTCGTCAAGTCTTTGCCCAGCTTTTTGTACTCTGCGTTGCCACGCTTATCTAACGTACATTAAGCTCTACACTTTAGTTTACATTTTCTACAAGATCTGTGTAAGGTGGTTCGGTACAAATCTTGAGTCAACAATAGCAGAGAATTAGCCCTGCACCTAGCTAAACAACAGGAAGGGTGGCTGGCCTAATCCGCAATGGCTGGCAGATGTGATTCTTGAGAAATAATGAACCTTTATCCACCTGAACAGGATGCTGCTCCATTGTCTGTCTATATATAACATGTGTGGTCTCCACACATTGGCCGCATCATGTTCCCTGGAGTCTCGCACATCTCCTGGCTGGGGGAAACTGTTGTCTGTTTCTATACCTCTTCAATTCATCTAATGGAGGGCCAGAGAAGTCTCTTTTTTTTGTTATAAGTAGCCCATTATGGGACACAGAGATCATTCCTAAATGTGCTCTTTACACAAAGGTTATTTATTACCACATACAGCAACAGCGCCATCCACAGGCACATCGCTAGTACTGAAGCCACAAATAGAACATTACACTCACATGTTAATCTGGAGATGCCAAAATCTTCCAGCCATTTGTATGACGTTTGGTGATATAAAGATATGGCTGATATGGCACAGATGGCTGAAGCCAGGCTTTTGGTGTTGTGATCACTCTGCTGGGAGAAAATGGGGTCACATAGGTGTAAATGATACACTTTATATCTTTAAAATGTAAGTTTTTAAAAGTATTTTTTAAATTCAAAGCTTTTTATTGAAATACCCGTTCACCCTGCCTTGTTCAGCTGTGACCATGCTTTGTCCCCATCTCCCAAATGTGATAAGTTGCCATCTTGGCTTCTGATAGAGACTACAACTTGTAGTATCAGCACACATTACACAGGCATGGTTTTCTGTTGTCACCACTGGAAGACCCGCTGTGCAGACATTATTTGTAGGATCTTTGTGCCAAAAGGCTGCAGGAGATCAGCAGCACTGAGATGTAAAAAAGAATATAAAAGGTGGTATTTTAATAAAAAATAAAATGGCAATTGCTGAAACACAGTGCTTTAGTAAACTAAATGTCATTCACTTCACATGCCCTGCTCTACACCTTCATACCATGCATTGAAAGTGAATGTGTACCATACCAGCCATTCATAATACCGACTACCTGATGGTCCTTGTAATAAAGGTTGAGAATATGCTGAATAACAAAGATATTTTGTAAAACACTTTACAAAAGATCGAATATGAGGAATATGGACAAGATGCTTTAGGAAATAGATACAGGAGATAGAATTACTTTTTAAAATAGAATGAATACCTTCAAAAGTATTAGCTGGCAAATGCTTTAAATCCTGGACCAGATAAATGTCAGATTTGCTGGATCATCCAGGTTTTCCCATGGTAGTGTATCTTCTCCAGCCTGGGAGAGCTTTAATAAATCAGACCCATTGCACTTCCACCCACACTGCTGCTGTACAATGGACTGCAGGAGGCTGATCCCAGGTCATATGCAGGTAAGTTCTCTGCTTTAAAATAACTTAATCATTTATTATTGTGAATTGAATGATTATTGTAACAATGTGTTAATAATTAAATAGCTGCATGGCATGAGTCTTCTATATCCGCCTGGAGTTCAGCTATATCAAGTATGACACTGACATTTCACAATATTAAATAAAATGTGTACTCCCTGGCTGGACGAAATACTTCTAGCATTTGTTAGTACTCTCGTCTTCAGGATCAAAGGGGAACACCAAAAACAATTCATTTGGTAACCCAAGGCAACAACATTTTCGTTCACCTTTTCAAGATTGCCTTATAATTGGTGCTTCCATGTTATTCAAGCTATATGGCTACATCACAAAAAAGTGTTGTGCAAAAAAAGGCAACAGTAACAAATCTATTACATCATACACTTTCATCAGAGGATACACTTTCATCAGTAAGGCTGGGTGATCCAGCAAACCTGGAATGGATTTCTTAAAATTAATTTGGTATTTGTTAGCAAATGTTTAATCCTGGACCAGATCCATTCCAGGTTTCCTGGATCACACAGCTTCACTGATGAAAGTGTATCCTCTCCAGCCTTGGAGAGCTTTAATTAATCAGGCCCTGTATATATTTATTAAATCTCTAGTCAAAAGTAGAAAGGTATATATTCAATTTTTTTAATTTTTAGAATACTTTTTTGAAATCCATAGCAATACATTTTAGAGCACTGTGGGTTCCACTTTTTCGTGGCAACATTCTACAATACCCTCTGCAAGAATGTAGCCACTCATCATACATTTCTGCTTGCTGGAGCTACAACTGTACCTGGTCATGTTGTAAGAGTGGGCTCATTAATTCCTGGCTTTAGCTCTGTCTAAAATCAAGTTCCTCTTTATGAAATGCGATACTAAAACTGATGGAATACAAGACCTTGAAATTGGTATGCATGTTTATGAGGAGGGGACCTTGCAAAGCCCTGATGCCAGTAAAGAATAAGTAATAAATGAATTCCAATAGAAATCGCTAATTATTATCCTCCTTCCAAGTTTCTTTCTGCCTATAGAGAAACATGGCATTGTATTCCTGGAATCTGTCTGTCTGTCCATGTCTAATAAAATTATACCTGTGTAGAATGTCCTATTGACTTCATGGCCAAAAGGTTTGTGGACACTTACATCTACATAAGCTTGTTCAACATTCTATTCCAAAATCATAATATGTAGCCCCCCCCCCCTCCAATTCTTTGTGGCTGTTACATTCCTATCTTTTTGGATGGATTTTGGAGTACGTCTTTGGGAATTGGTGCCTATTCAGCCGAGAGAAGTGTTCAAGAGTGTCAAGGTCAGGGCTCTATTCTATGCAGGCCACTTGAGTTTCTCCACACCAAACTCATCCAATCATATCCTTATGGGCCTGGCCTTGTGAATTTTTTGGGCATATGTTATTATGAACATCAGTAATAGATTTTACTGAATAGCCCAAATCAATACATGTTTCAGATAATGTAAGGATCAATCACAGTGGAGAGCTGACTGAATGTGCCTCGAGGTGTCATCAGGGATGAATGTCCCGGATGCAGTAACACCAGCTCCATATTTATCATAATAGCAGGGTATAGGTACAGATAAAGGACACGATGGTTCAGAAAGCTTTCCTGCCAAGGATAGCCATTCTCTGACCATGTAATCCCTTGAAAATCAGTTTTGAAAAGACATGACACCAACATAGTGATAGCAGACAAATAGGACACATTGAAGCCAGGTGGAAGAAGGGTGGAGGAGACTGAAATGAGTCTTCTGATGAGTCCATCATCCTAAACACTGCATATCATAATGAAAATTAACATTGTTACTGTGAAACATGGTGGTTGCAATGTCAAGAAGTAGGGATTTTTATCTGAAGTAGGTGAGAATTGAAAGTAGAATTATTATAGACAAAATGCCCACAATTCCTGGAAGAAACCTAAGCCTAGAAGAGAACAGAATCTCTGCAAAGCATAAGTGTTAATGTTCTACGATGACTGAATGAGAGCCCAGATGTTTATTTTTGGCTAGAAATATAAAGGCTGTTCATTGTTTATTCCCATGCATTATACCAGATCTGGAGTTTTGCAGAGAGGAATCAGTAAACACTGAAATATCCAGATAGGCAAAAAGCCATCCACATAGGTTCACAAAGATGGATCCACTCTATTCTGACCTGGAGGGGAGCATACTTAATATTTTTTGTATCTTATTTAAATGACTGTGCAGAGATCTGTTTTTAGCTAGCATTATAAATTTTATTTCTGGTTCCATAAAAATGATTAAATTATTTCATTTAAATTAATTGAATATAATTCTACATACTACAAAAAAAAAAAATAATAAATTCGATGACTGTAAACACTTTTTATAGTCAATATATGTAAAAGAAAATCATCACAACAAGTAAAGTACACAATATCTTTTAATTTTTTTCAGGTGCAAAGGTCAGCTTCTATGGCAAACCTCTAAATTGTTTCATGGCATACCAAAGGTTTGCTCAGAGGTTGTCAGACATCCTTATAATAAATACCAAACATCAATTCAAAGAAAAACACAAATTCTTGTTTTCTCTTGAATAAAATGCAGATTTGTTTCAATTGCACATAGCTGCCCCTTTCTCTAAATAAGTAAGGGGTTGTCTGCTGCTCTCCACAGGAGGTTCTCCTGCCATTAAAAAAAAATGCTTCTCCACACCCAAACCCCTAGGTGCTTCCACTAAATACAAAATCTAATCTTGCAAGGGTTTTGCAATTTACTTGTGTAATTGTCCATGGCTGAGACATTTATTTAAACCTCTTATGTGACATTACCTGGCTTTAACGAGTTGTTAATAACAGCATTAGATGGATCTAGTACACAGGTAGCTTTTACCACACCAAGAACACCTGTGTCCTAACTATAACACATACAATGTTTATCCTTTTTCAAATGGAATACGCTGTTTATTGACAATACACGCATAATATTCATTAGCAAAGGCAAAAGTTTGTTGTCTTTTCAACATACATTAAAAATGTCAATGTAAAAAAGACAAAAAAATATAAACATAATACATTTACAAAAAAATTGACAAATACAAACATGAATACAGGAGGAGAAGAGGACCAATCTAAAAGCTTAGAATTTTTTGTTTAAATAAGTTTTATTTGTTTATAAATAATACATTTATAAATTAAGAAAAATAAAGAAATTATATTTATACAAGATTATATTTGTGACAAATGTCTCTGTTTTATAAATGTAAATGTTACTATAATTATTTTTACCAACATTGCTGCAAAGAACTAAACAGCTACCCTAAGCTTTGTTACTATTAATAACCACAGCATATTGTAAAGTGCTGAACTATGATTTTTGCCTAAGCGGAGAGCCTTTTCCTAAGAACATAGCTCAGAACTAGCAATGTCACAAACAAGCACCTTAGGAACAATAAAAGCTTTTTTTCTCCTTTTTTTCACCATCCATGTAACAGTGGGAGAGTGGCTACAAAAATTCTGAAAAGGTATTAATCAGAAGTGGCTATAAATTCTCCAGAGTCTTTGCTCTTATAAAACTCCTCAGAAAAGTCTTGAAGGAAATGCAGGTCAAAGCCCAAAAAAGAAGGAAAAAAAAAAGCTCTTGATCAGAAATTGCCAGAGGAAAATCTTCCCAGATGCTGTTTAATAGATGGCAATCACCCCAGGAGTGGAGAAGCCAAGTAGGCTTGAAACATGGTTGCAATTCGTAATAGGGCTTGTCACACTTAAAGCACTGCGAGTGTTATCCAGGAACAGCTGAAGCTGACTGGCAATTCATAAATCCAACAGTTTAAAGTTTATTATGATGAAAGCACTTAATGACAGCCATCGTGAGGGGCCCATCACTTATAAAGCTGTGCTGAGTATTAGACATGTAGCATGACCACCAATTTCATGTCACAATTGCTACCATAAAATGACCTTTGGTGATTTTGTACGGCATGTGGTGGACAGCTCTTTTTTCACATTAGCGCTCTGTGCCTTTTTTTCTTTTAGACTATTATGCTGTCTGAAGCTTATTTGGCAGTGCCGTGTTCCTCAACCCTTGTGATTACTGCCTCCCAGTCTGCTGAAAAATCCCTCATGCTCAGCTATGGTGCAGCAAGCCAAATCTCGCTGCTCACTCACCTTGGCTGGGGGAAAAAAAATGTAATATGCCAATTTCTCTAAAAATCAGCAAACGCTGTACTTTTTACAGCGGCCAATCACCAGCTCTTACCTTTTGATGCCAAATTCTGCACATTTTTGAAATGCCATGAAAGTGGAAAGTTTAACACATATTTTTGTTACTTGTTAAAGTGTTTAAAAAAATCTGTTGAACTCCACAGGATTTAACTGCATTGATTTTTTTTTTTTATCCACATAGTTTTACTTGCAATAAAAATAGCTGCTCTATGTAAAGAATTTAAAAAACATTCCAGTAGGAAAAGTTAAAGTGATAAAATACATTTTTAAAAAAATAGAACTGTGACCTTATCTAACATATCTTTAAAATAGATCAAAACCCAGCCACTAAAATCTTGCATAAACTTTAACATGATCCTGCCATCAGCGTTCAGGGATGACGCCTCCCAACTGTGTTCCTGCATTTACCCCGTCACATGAAACCCTGATGGCTAAGGCCACTCATATCTCGCACACATAGTAAGCCACTATGAGGAACCAAGCAATGATTTTTGTCCGATAGAGTCTATACCATATGGATGGGAAATGCCTGAAATAAAGTTGAAGCTGTTTAGACTAATCACTTAGCAAAGTGTAATATCTCTCTGAAAACAATATTTCACTTAGCTTAGTTAATGTGGTAAAATTCACTTTGTACATAATACCCAATCATGCGCAAGGAATAGAATAGTTGCAGAACTTTACCATATTTACTAAGCTAAGTGTTTTATTCCCCGTAGAGTAATAGAACATCCAATAGAACATGTTTAGCTTAAAGCCCAAATATAAGCATCTATTTTAGTTTTTCTTGATATTTGGGAGCTTACTTCTAAGTTTTGGCATCCAGTCTTTGATTAAAATGAACACCTACACTTGAGCTGTGATGGGACCTAATAACCTAATAATAAAAGTTTGGATCGGCACACTTAGCAGGGTCCAAGGTTTGCCTGTGTTCCATCAGGGAGACTTCCTTTCACGTTTTGCTCAGACACATGGGGCCTGATTTAATAAAACTCTTGCAGGCTGGAAAGAAAACACTTTCAACACTGAAGCTGGGTGATCCAGCAAACCTGGAATGGATTTCGTCAAAGTCATTTGCTATTTGTTAACAAATATATTGAATCCTGCACCAGATCCATTCCAGGTTTGCTGGATCATCCAGCTTCACTGATGAATGTGTATGTTTAATAAATTAGGGCAATGGAAGTAAGAAGTAAGAGACAAGCTCCACAAAGTCGGGAGATATTTCTTCTTAGATATGTTTACCCCTCATAATTTATAACAACTTTCTATACGACATTGGTCATCAGGCTGAATCTCCCCAGTGAGGACCCACACACTGATTAATATTTAACATATAAACGTTTTATGAAAAAAGTATAGTGCTTGTGGAATTGTTACTTAAAAAATGGGTACCATCTTTTTTAATTTATCAAAAAAACTTTACTGGACTTTTCAGGTACCACTTCATAAACCAATAAACCAATTTCTCTAAACCTCATATCATTGTTAAAACCTTAATTTATTTAACAATAAAATGCATGAAATGTGAAATAGATTTTGTGAAACAATTGGATGAGTACATGAAACTGTATCAAATTAGTCAAACTTAAATTACAACACGTTTCACAGATTTCTCTTCCTCAGGAAAATTGAAGGACTTATATTGGCTAAATCATCTAAAATAAAACCAATTAGAACTCCCAATTATTATAATTCAGCATGGGTAGGACTTGGGATCAAAGTCACAGAGTAATATTAGGCTCAATATAAGCAGCATGGTCAGTGCATTGTAATGGGGGAAAGAACTTAGGATATACTCCTTCCAAGTTTTTTATATTATTGTGTCATATATTTCAATTGATCTTCATGTTATTGTTTCTTTCTATTTCTTCCTCCCCTGTGTATGTCTGCTCCCTAATGCTGGTTGTCTGCATAACCATTTACATAAACATTTCACCCTTCCACAATCAAAAACTTTTAATGAAACCAAAGTCAGCCAAATTCTTAAGATGTTTTATGTAATACAATATTTTCTCTGCAAGATAATAACTAATCTCAGAAAAGAAACTGTACCCCTACAGAAACATTAGTAGGAGTTTCCTGTCTTCTTAGCTTTCCCCTCTTTAGCATTTTTGCCATCATTAGGACTCTTTCAGACGTGAAGTCTAAAACCATGCAGTTAGCTGCTCCTAGCTGTCCTGATATGTACCTGTGAGCAGTTTTTAGAGTCAACCACAGTGTTGGATGAACACTGCCATGTAGTTGAGTGCGGATGTGGTAATGTTCACTGCTCTGCAAGGGATTATGGACCAACTCCAGTTCTCTATCAACAACGAGAATGCAACTATGTTCAACCAAAGCTCACTGTGGTTAAAACATGTCCCTATTCACTAGAAGCTGCTGGGCACTCTAGGGTAACCAGAAGCTGCTCCTGAGTGTAGTGTCCAGGAACCGTGCTGCAAAAGCTGCCCTTAAGGTATCCGGGTACCGCACTACAAACCACCACAATGTCTGAGGTTACCCTCAAAGTTTGGTTAAAGAGTTTTCCCGAGTATTGGTTTGCGTTACCTACACCCCAATCTGATCCTAACACCTTACCATCCCCACTCTCCCCTTCCTTACCCCTAGTTATACAAGTGTTCCAGTGAAGCCATGTATTTGGTTTGACAATAGATATGATTTGTTTTTCCCTCCTTCAATATGTAACTTTATTCCTTCAACTTTTACCATACCATGATACCATACATGTTAGGGTACTGTTACTCATTTTCCTTTGTTTTTACAAAAATACTGCTAATTGCCTGATGGAATGTCTTTCCCCAAAACCCCTTTCTATTTACCCCAAAATAACAATAAAAAAGGCCTAAAAACATAAGGAATGTTATAGACTTTATTTCAAAGTACCTACAGACAAAACTGGGAAATTCCAATAAAACGCAATAAAACTGCCCTTGATTACAGATGGAGTGAACATCTTCCATACAGTTCTATGTTTGAATTAAACATGTGAATACAATGGTGATAAACATTAGACATGTCAGCTCTTCAGTCTTGATTTAAGCAATGGTGAATCAACAGGGACTTGACAATAATGTGAAATTTTACACAAAAGCAATTTTGTTTCTTTTTCCTATGACTAAACACATGGCATGTAACAGTCATTTTGGTGGATGCAAACTCTGTGATTGCCCCATTTTTCCCTTTACTGTACAGGGTTTCATAGAATGCTTCTTCTTCATTTTTTTTTGTTAATAAGGCAAATTGTTACATGACAAACTCATCTCCTATCATTATCATCTGCTGTTTGTGTTTAACAACAGGAGTCCTGGTCTAACAAAATGTTGTAATGGCTGTACAAATTACTCAGCTGAAAGCTTTTCACCAAACCAAACAGTATTAATCAGCAGTTCTTGGGGAAGGTGCTAATTAAAAACAATTTTCTTACTCGCTTTGCACGGTACAGCCATCTTCAGGTGCACGGTTCTCTAGATTCAGTTACTGTACACATCGTGTACTCCATTAACGACTGAATACCTCATTTAACTGTCTTCACTTCTTCATGATATTTTTACCATCCTTTGTCTGGTAGGTTTTTACCAATTTAAGACCCTTCAGTGCATTAGCTGGATTACATCTGTGCCCGAAATAGCCATTAGTGCACACTTTTTATTGAGAGAAAAACATACATACATATAAAAACTCCAGCCAAACAACTCAAAACGCATATAAAATAGAGTGTAGGTAAAGTAAAAACCTTTTTTTAGGTTATGATAGAGTAGAGAATGGATCAAATCCCTTTCAGGTTGGGTTTTTTGGTATCTCGTTCCCATGGAGAATATTTCACTTTATTTTCTTGTCTAAAAGAAGTGGGAAAAATGGCCTAAATTATTAAAGCTCTGCAAGATTGGAAAGCATAGATTATCATGGGTGATCCAGCAAACCTGCAATGGATCTGGTTCTGGATTGAAAGTATTTGCCAGCTGGTTTGCTGGCTCATCTAGGATCTCGCATGATAAACTATTTTCTCCAGTCTTGGAAAGCTTTATTAAATCAGGCCCAAGATTTCAAGGAAATTCCTCCCCTAATACAGTTTCAATAGAATAAGTGTTCAGATGGAAACTTTCTTTCTCACCTCTTGCTTCTCTGATAAAGTGGATATTTTGGATTTGCAATCATCTTTGTACCACAGACAATAATCACCAGGATCAGTGCTGAGGCTACATTTTCCATTGGGGATATAAAGTGCAATACGGCCCTGGCAGAGGTTTTTATTCTTTCTTTCCAGAATTAAATATTTTACCTTTACATACATTTGCTGGTTTTGTCTGCTTAAATATATGTAATTCCATAGAATGCATGCAACCATAGGGCAGCATGAATCCCCAGCATCCCCAGCATCCAAAGCCCCCAGCATCCCCAGCATCCATTGCCCCCAGCATCCCCAGCATCCATTGTCCCCCTTCCCTTTACTAAAACAAAAAAATCTAGATAATAATACTACCAGTTTGTAAAAAATGCTTCATTCTTTTGTTTTTATTTTTGCATGAGCGCATATTTATTTAAAATAATCTGTTTTTGCATAATTTAAAAAAAAGAAAAGGAGCATTGTAAAAGTTTATGCAAAACTAAAACAAACAGAACTGTTTGTTCACAATATGCTCAACTCAACCTCTAACCCAACTAGCCCTACTCCAGGCCCAAAGTTGGATGCCATTGCTATTCTCTATAGCAAGAGGGTCAACAAGTGGTCCTCTGAGACAGCTAGGGCTGCTCGTAAGAGATTATAGGTCAGATATATGAATGGGGAACGCTTGAGAATAATGAATTGGAAATGTTTATTGAGGTTCTCCAAGAGAGATGAAAGGTATGCCACTAAAAATACTTATTCAATTCTTTAATTATTCGTAGCAGTACCTCTATTAGCATTCAGTCCATTCCAGCACAACTCACACCACATATAGACTTTAACATTTAGTCTCTTCAGTAAATATTAAAAAACCATTTACATGAATATGTATATACACACACATTTTTCATAAATTATATTAGGTAAATTAGTAATGTCATTTAATCTTTATTATAAAATACAAAATACATTTCATCACTCAAAGCAAACATTTAAGGTACAGAAACTCAAGCAATCACAGTGATTAGCTATATAACCTTTCTTTTTAGATAAGGCAGCAATCTAGTAAAACACAAACACTATTTAAAATATTAGTTCTTTTTCATGTTTTAAAAAATATTGGTAAACATGTTTAAAGATTTAACAGGATTTTGGAAATTGTGTACTTGAATGAATTATTCATGGGTGTGATACATAGCATGAGTCTAGATAAACCAAAAGTAAATTAGGCTTTAAGTGAAACAATGAAATACTTAAGGCCTGATTATATACACACACTGTATACAACAGGGAAGTCCTGCAATTGGAACTACTTAAAAAACAAGGCTTTGTGTGGCATTAAATTACCTTATGTTTATGGATTATTTAGGTCAAAAATGAGCATTTTTACCTGATATATACACACACACATTTTATTTTTCAAGCAAAAAAATTAATGACAGGACAAGGGATTCCACATTGAAAATGGCTCTCTTTCAGGCACAGTCTTCCCTACTTTGGACTGAGCTGTCCAGTTAGGGATAAATCATTGACTTGTGTGAGTAAATTTCACCTTGAGCTATTGCACTTGGTAAATGGGCTTGTTACAACGCACGGGAAAGAGTCAGAAGTAGTGTTGGTGTTCGAATTCGTGTTGTCCTTATATTCGACCCGAATATGGCTGTTCGAATTCGGATAGACCCGACCGTAAAAACACGGGATTCGACTTTGCAAATTTGTGTGTAAAAAATGAGTTAAAAACAAAAGAGAGGCTTTAATGTTAAAGTAATTTATTGAATGTGTGTGATTTGTGTAACTAACTTTTATTTTTTTATAGGTTATCCCACAGTGACAGGATGATTCTCCTGTCAGTGTGGGATTCCTGGGCACTGGAGGATAAATGAGGACAAGTCTCCCCATTCATCACCTCTGGTGCTCTGTGATTGGCTGAGGAAAGGTAAACCCTGATGACTGCTCGAACGTCATCAGGATTTTCCTTTCCCCAGCCAATCACAGAGCACTAGAAGTAAATGAATGGGGAGACTTGTCCAATTTAGCCTCTAGTGCTCGGGGATCCCATGGGACTCCTGTGTTCTTGGATAGAGAATCTCTTTTGAAGAACACATACTATAGTTACGCTAGGGCTGCAAGAGCAATCAGGGGAGCTGAGCTGTCAGCTCTGCTCCCCTGATTGCTCTTGCAGTTCTACGCAGTCCCGAAAAATAACCCAAATTTTCCTCCCATTGAGTTTAATGGTGTTCGGATTCGATGTTCTATCACCCGAACAATATCGCCTTATTCAATCAAATAGCTGTTGAATCGAATAGTGAGATATTCAACCAACACTCCTCCTAAAAAGGAGCAAAAACAGCTAGATAGCTAAGAATAGGCTGCATTCAAACCAACAACGGCAAGGCTTGGCTAGGGATTCATTAAATACCCACATCCAGGCCCAAAAGAAAAAAAGCCAGGCCACGCATCAGATTTAAAACTTGTTTGGTCTTTGGTGAACCTGGGTGATCACATCACCAGGGTGCAGATGCATTTCACTCCATCAATCAAGCTCCACTTGGGGGTGTATGCCTATTCTCTTATCAATCCTGTTCACTGGGGACCTAAAAATGCTAAAAAGAAAAAAAAGATAAAAGACCACATAATAATATAATGTTCACATTTTATATTTACCAGACCAAGATATTTTTACTATTTTGTTAGTTGTGACCATAACAAAAAAAGTTAAATATGTACAAGATCACCGTTCATTGCATTAAAAATGATTTTTTTGTCTTCAATGCTCCTCATTTTTTGTAAGTAAATTCTTGTATGTGTAGATTGTATTGGAATGATATATATTCCTTAATAAAATTGTGGGGCTTTTTCTGTGGGGCTCAGAGATTTGACTTGACTTCCATACCAAAGACTGTATTCCCTTGTTTTTGGCATTTCTCTCTATGGTTGTCCTTGGGAATAAATGAAGACAATATATTTCTATTTCTATAATGACTTGCTTAGATCTGACCCTTTGTTCCCTTCTCAAGGTGCAAAAAAGTATGCAAAAAACACCAACCCAGTTTCATAACCTTAAAAGAATTATGTCAAAATGTTATTTCTGAGTTTTAAATGCGAGCACTAGAATTTTCAAAAATGAAGCAAGTAATTTTAGCACTTTCAGTTTATACCAGTTTAATATCAACTAGTCTAAAATTTGGGTCAAATTATGATTTTTGCAATAGTTAGTATGGACTTGGATAGTGTTGGTCGAATATCTCAATATTCGATTCGACAGCTATTCGATCGAATAGGAGGATATTGTTTGGGTGATCTAATGTCCAATTCGAACACCATTAAAGTCAATCGGGGGGAAATTCGGGTTATTTTTCGGGACTGTGTAGAACTGCAAGAGCAACCAGGGGAGCAGAGCTGACAGCTCTGCTCCCCTGATTGCTCTTGCAGCCCTAGCATAACTATAGTATGTGTTCTTCCATAGAGATTCTCTATTCAAGAACACAGGAGTCCCACGGGATCCCCGGGCACTAGAGGCTAAATGGGGACAAGTCTCCCCATTCATTCACCTCCAGTGCTCTGTGATTGGCTGGAGAAAGGAAATTCCTGATGACGCTTGGGCTGTCATCAGGGTTTACCTTTCCTCAGCCAATCAAAGAGCACTAGAGGTGATGAATGAGGAGACTTGTCCCCATTTACGTTCTAGTGCCCGAGGATCCCATACTGACAGAAGGTTTCCCACGACTGTGCAGCTGTGGGAATCATCCTGTCATTGTGAGATAACCTGTAAAAAAATAATTGTTAAAAAATAAATAAAAGTTAGTTACACAAATCACACTCATTCAATAAATTACTTTAACATTAAAGCCTTTTTTTGTTTTCGGGTCTATCGGATATACAAACAGCCATATTCAGGTCGAATATAAGGACAACCCGAATTCGAACACCAACACTAGTCTCGGAGATACAGAGAAACTTTTAGTTTCAAAAAGTTTTTATTATTTTAAAGGAGAAAAAGATGTTTAACAAAATGTAATAAAAGTTAATAAACCTAAAGAAGCATTGTCATGGGAGAATGCGGGTGATCCAGCAAACCTGACATAGATTTCTGTGGTATCATTCAGCAAATGTTTCCAATTCTGAATGAGATCTGTTTACGGTTTGTTAGATCACAAGCCTTGGAGAACCTTAATAAATCAGGCCCATTGTGACTTCTCTTTTACAAAGAAGTTAAAACCCCAAATGTGACTGTTATACCTGGCATATGACACCACAAGGTTTAGAGGTTAAACGGAAATGTGTGATGCCCTCTCCCCATCCCCAGCCTGCTGATTGATTAAGCAACAAGCAACAAGAGACTGATAAGTTTATCTTTTTGCTTATTTTACTTTATCCAAAACTTAAAAAAAAAACACATACACATCAAAGGGGCAAATTAGAACCAATCAGAATTTATCTTTCAGTTATCTGCCATCAATCATCTGTAATGTAAGTTTCTATAGGCTACTGCACTCTGCACTCCTTACCTGCTCCTCTCTTTACACTGTCTTGCTGAATGTGCTGAAAATCCATACATTTCCAACTGGTGTTTTGACAGTATTGTTAACAATAACCTGCTGATATTACTTACAGGAATAAAGACACGGGCTATTGAAACATGCTGATATTTTAAAAGGTTTCTATGTTATATCACAGGGCTCATCTGCCAAACTGTCTTTATAGGATTGTGAGACAAAACAAGCAGTTGAAATCCATATTGTTCTTTCTGAATTGGGAGTTGAAAAACTATGAGTTCATAACCCCATCTTATTCATCTTATTCATCCTTTACATCCATCATCAATTTGTTCATTGTGAGAAAAACTGAACAAATAAAGGGAAATGTTCCTAATCCTTGCACTGAAACGCGCACCAGGAAATCGCCGTAAAGCCCTCTTTCACCAAAACACCTCTGAAACAACTTTACCAAAAGCCAATAATGCGTTCTTGGATTGTAATTAATTTAGAGATTACACAAACTTTGGAATATATGAAATTGTCAGTGCTTGTGATCCAGAAATTGAAAGTAGTACTATAGTTCCGCTTGTGAAATTTGTAAGCAAACAAGTCTTGAATGGATGTAGAAAGGGTCCTTTCTGCAATAAACATACTTATCTGCCTGCTTACTCTTTCTGTGCATGATGTGGGCATCTGCTGGCTATACTGGGGGCTGCCCGGCACTAAATAAACTCCTGGCTAATCAATGACCGAAGATCAAGAAACCGAGAAGAAAAGAAGAATATGGCGGCCAGTTCCTTCTGCAATAAAGAACCTGTCTGGTCACAGTTTTTTAATTTTTACATTTAGTACTACTTTATCAAAATAAGATGTTCCGACACACATGGGGAGTAGTGGGATGCAGTGATCCATTTGGTCTGAGTCCCTTTACGGAAGTGATTTGCAGGACACATTGTATGCACCTGTAAAAATGAAAAATCTGGCCCGTTTTTTCGGTTAAGTTCATATGAGTACTGGTCACCCACTTGGTTAAAGGCTCCCAGTCACCCATTTTATCCAACTAAAGTTTCACCAGCTAAAGACACTTGCTTAGTGACAGTCACATTACAACCTGATATAGGCATTTAATAAAAATGTAATAATAAACTTTAAATAACTTAAAAAAAACACAAAAATCTGTTAAAAAATAAAATTAGTGACACATGTAATATAACTTTACAGCAGCATATATAATATATATATATCAAGATTTCTTTGTATTGGACTCAATACAGCTATTTTGTATTGAATCCAATAGAAAATGATTTGAATTTCCTGCAGTTCCTCCCGCCCACAACAGAGATCAAAAAAAGAGGACATGTCACGAAGACCTCCGGGGACAAGCAGGACGTCGGGGGACGACAACGGAACAAGGTCAGTGGGTTTTTTTTAAATCCTTTTAGTGACCCGAGTGTGACTTGGGATTACCGCTTTTTGCATGGAAACACACATTCCACATTCGGGAATATTGCTAGGGGGGTTAATGATTCCAAAAAGCTTGCTGTATGTTCTTCTCTTATACAAGGAGATAAAGGTTAGAATTAGCCTTTGTCAGTTTGTTTCAAAAACCTTCCACAAATATAACTTCCATAATAACGGTTGATGTATATTGACCGATTCTTATAAACCCTCTGATGCTTGGATGTGTTTGTGCCTTATTCCTGACATCCTGCAGGCTTCCTCCCCATGGGTTCTGGTATTCAAGGTCAGTGGTATGACACCACTCCTCTTCTCCAGTTAGGTGACCACTCTCTCTTACAAAGCAAGATCAAAGGTCACCCCGGGCATCAGTGTTCTCACATTCCAGAGCTGGAGTTTTAATGTGTGCACTTCTGCTTAATTGTTTTATTTCATTGTTTAGGCACAGTAAATCTTAAAAACCTATTAAAATCACCCAAAGTTTCTTTTAGAGATTGACTCAAATTTTGTTCACCATTATGGCTAGATTTTTTTGAAATTTTACCAAAATTGTGGGTAAATACCGCTGTTTTGCTTTTCCCTATCGTGAAAACAGGTAGTCCCCAGGTTAAGGACATACGGCATACGGAAAACTCCTAGATACGAACGGTCTTCCCTGCTCCCGCTTGTGCAAGATGAAGGCATGGAGGGGTGCGGTTTGCATGACTTGCAGAAGAAATCTTTTGTTAAACACAGCTGAGGTTGTGGGTGATCTTAGGGGGGTGAACTCGTTCTGCAGCCTGGTCTAACTCTTTAATGACCAAGACAAACTCTGCAGTTGTTTCATTTTGCATATCAAAGCACAGCTTGCTCCAGAAGTTAATAAATGTCTAGGCTCCATGAAGTTTTTTTTTTTTTTTGCTTTGTTTGTGATTAACTCAGATTGAGGATTTTATACAATAACTGACACTACGCTGCCTAATAATAACAAACATCTGTCCTTATTGCATTTATTACAATATTGTACCTGTTCTGACTTACATACAAATTCAACTTAAGAACAAATCTACAGTCCCTATCTCGTAGGTAACCCGGGGACTACCTGTATTTGTTTTCAAAATTTTAAACAGAAGCTACAGATATTCCCTGCCCTTCTCCATCCCTTTAAACCAACCAGGTCTTTTTATTTAAAAAATACCCTTTACATACCTTTCCCTCAAGGTCTTCTTGTCTTTCCAGTAACAG
Source organism: Pyxicephalus adspersus (assembly GCF_032062135.1). Taxonomy (NCBI): domain Eukaryota; kingdom Metazoa; phylum Chordata; class Amphibia; order Anura; family Pyxicephalidae; genus Pyxicephalus; species Pyxicephalus adspersus. The sequence continues at coordinate 137,652,260 of NC_092861.1, forward strand.
TACAGGAGCAGTGAGCCATGGGTATCCCTCCTGTACTGTAAACCTAGCCAATGTGCTGGCATATAGAGATGATAAGAAAAAAAATTTTTTAAATGGGAGGTGATTCGAAAATTAAAAAAAAAAATAAACATTCAATTCTACTTCATTAGCTCCATAAAGATAGAAATAATAAAAAAAATTATATTTTGTTTTAGCTTTTCTTTTTCAATCTTCCTATATTACTTCAATTCCCCAAGAATGATCTAGCACATTTTCAAACAATTTGGAAAATGAATGCCTTTAATATTGCACTGCCACAAGTTAATTGTCCTTCATACAGCAGTTATCTATTGTTTCCACAACGTCCCGGCTCTGCTGCCTTGTTCCAATATGATGTCAAGCTGGCCAGTGCTGAGAGACCAATTGGCTGTACCTGCAGGCGTTGTACAGCTCTTTCCACGCAGTGACAGCAGATAACCATTTGAGGTAACACTTTACCTTTAGGGAAAATGATCTTTTATTTTTATAACAATGTATTTCTATCTCTGGAAAATTCCACAAGATGTCTGTGTACTTTGGCAAATCCCACTTTGAAGAAGCTCTGAAAGGCAGAGCGAATAAGCTGTTTTTCCAGGTGCAGCTTACACTACAGGCACTGGGGGATATGAAAAGACTAAGCAATTAACTGTTAATTTTGCTAAGGGGAAGAATTCAAATGCTTCCACACCCAAATATACTCCTGTATTAGTTATAATTATGATCACGCCAGTTGAACAGATTGAGTTATTCACAAAAGCCGTTGTTGATGAAATATTTCACACACGTAGGATAAATATTGATGATATTATTTTATTAATAAATTAGGCAGCATTGGCCATATAACCCCATTGTAATTGTTAGAAATAGATCATGTTTTCTGAAATTGAAATTTTAAAGTGGACCTTTTTAGTTTTAAACTTGAAGATATCCTGTGTGAGAGAACATCTAGAAATGTCCTTTGTACCTAAGCAGTATTATGAAAAAATGTACCTTTTGTTCTGAACTGCTCCTGAAAAACAGAGGTTACAATTAAACTGCCTAGGCACTTCTGGAGACTTATGGTTGTAAATCTGAATTGTGATAACATAGGGCAGTGTTTCTCGACCTATTTAACACGGGAGAACCCTTAAAATATTTTTTTTTTGATTTTTAGATTGTGGAAGGGTAAAAAGGGAGAGATTTAGTCCAGTGACAATGGTCTTCACTACATAAAGTGATGGGAAATACAACATTTTTTGGAATTGTTAGGATTTAGGAGATGAGGTCTTAACCCAGGACTTCTTGACTGTTTTAACATTGGGGAACCCTTGAAATAACTTTCAGATCTTCTGGGAACCCTGGCTATAACGTCTTTACTTACAGCTCACAGTATGAAGAGGTGAAGAGAAGTTCCTGGCTTTCCCCCTTCCAGATAGAATTGAAAAATGAGTGTGGGGGCATATGACAGCCTAATATCCTAGTATATACCCGTGCACATATAAGGTCTTTGCGAGTCCTAAAACTGTTTTTTGTTTTTTTTAGTGGGAAGCTGTGATGGCAGAGGCACAAGCAATCTTCACGTCATTGGAGTTACGGGTCATCATGAAGTTTTTGTTTCTCCAGAGAAAATCAGCAAAGGACATTCACATTGAGATGTCACAAGCACTGGGGGAAAAGTGTTCTTCCTACAGCATTGTCAAAACCTGGATATCTCGTTTCAAGACTGGGCATTTCACCGTTGAAGATGAGCCCCGCAGTGGGGCCCCCCAACCTCAACTGACTCGGCAACCTGCGATGCTGTCCATGAGCTGAATATTGAGAACTGTTGAATATCCGCAAAAAAGATAGCCCAGATACTTGACATCTCACGGGTTTGTAATCACCACTATCCTAGACATGCACAAGCCTTCAGAGAAGTGGGTGCCAAAATGTTTCAACAGTGATCAGAAGAAGGAACGAGTTGGAGCATCCAAATCCTTTTTGGCCCATTTTGAAGTTGCACAGGACTTTTTGGCTAGATAAGTGAATGTGGATGAAACCTGGCTCCACATTCATGATCCTGAAACCAAGGAACAGTGAAAGGAATGGCGCCACAGCGGGTCCCCGTGGCCAAAGAAGTTCCGAAACCAGAAATCGGCCAAAAAAGTAATTGCGTCCGTTTTCTGGGACAAAGACAGTATTCTGTTGGTGGACTACCTACCTCAGGCTCTAGTATCACCGCACAGTATTATGTAACCCCCTGGACCAGCTGAAGGAGGCAATTAAAATGAAACGCCATGGAAAGTTGGCCAAAGGGATCCTTTTTTGGCAGGACAATGCACCTGCGCACACGTTCAATGTTGTGTCTGCCAAATTGAACACCCTGGGTTTCCAATTGGTTCACCATCCCCCCTACTCACCTGGCCTAGCCCCTTTGGATTATCTGTTCCCAATTTTTAAGAAACACCCGAGGGGGCAACGTTTTGCGGACATTTCTGAAGTCAAATATACTGCTGAGCGCTGGTTTGCGGACCAACCAAAGGACTTTTATTTGAACTAGAAAAGTCTAGAAAAGCTGCAACTACGCTGTACCAAGTGCATCAGTCTCAGTGGGGAATATGTTGAATAAATGTGTTATTTCATAACTCATAACTCTCTTCTTTCTGGGCAAAGCCAGGAACTTCTTGGCACCCCCACAAACGTTAGTGAGGTGGTCAGTGGGGAAAAGGCCACCCTTATAGATTACATCAATGGTGTCACCTAAACTGACCTGAGAGTCACAAACTGCTCATTGTTCAAGGAACCTCTAGCAACATAGGGAGGAACCCTAATTGGGAAACACTGACTCAGGGTTCTGCTGGCTTGGACTGATAGTTTTAGATTTAGAGAGCGGATTGGTGATCTCCCTAATGTGCTGTTCAAGGTTCTGCTTGCTGGAGAGGAAGATGTACCTAAAAACCTGCAGTGCAAGGATCTTCCTGCTTTTGCAATATCCATGCTTTGGATCTATAATTAATAACCAATAAAGCCTCCTCCATTGAGACACCATGCAGAACAAGGCATAATGAGAAAATAACAGGGAAAAGATCAGCTGCAGGGAGCCTAGTGAAAAACTGATTATTAGACATTTGCCTTCCGCTTGCCTTATCTTGGGCACAGCTTTCATAGCTCAGGTCTTTTTTAATTTAATGGGGTTATCATGTTTATACTAAATGTGTCCTTCTCAAGTGTTCTATTTATAAATCAGAACAAACAGCTAATCCAGAAATTCTGCACAGGAAAGAGACACCTTTGCTTTAGTGTTGGAGAGATTGGAGACACAACATTTTGGTGATTTAGCCAGCTCTTGTCTTCTTATCTTCAAAAGTTATGTTCTGAATACACCAAACCCTAAATCCCTATTTAAACCTGGTTGTTCTTTTGCAGTACATTTTCACACATGCTAATAAATAGGATTTTATCTGTTAATGTCGCTTTAGGCAGCTGTTAATACATCTCAAGGGAAAGAAAAGCAAACCTTTAACACTAAGCGCACCACAGAATGCATGTTGCTGCCCAATGTGGTCCATCAGTACCTACAGTGTATGTGCATTAGGGTGCAATTTTAAAACAATTAACATCATGTTTCAGTAACTCACACTCTTTATATTGGATTACCAAAACCATTAGAAGTTAAGCCAGCCTTAAACTATGGTGATATGGATCCTTCATGGTCTGTCAAATATCTGAACTTCTCCTTACATGTTTGAGAATTCCATCCATACAAAGACAATGGGTGACCTTCAGGAGAAAAGAAATTGCCAACTCAAAAGAAAAGAAAGCCTAACTCCAGCTGGTATGTATGTTGAGAAAAATATAAATAAGGAAACATGAAATAAAAAATAAAAGTGTAGATACTGAATTCCATCATTATTACCCACATACACATACCAGAATACATGATTCTTAATTATAGCTTCCTATGTAATGTCAAATGAATAGGCTGTCTTATTGTAACAAACATTAAAAACGACATGCCAGATAGGTGAATAAGTGTGAATGAGCTCTTAGGAGGTCAACAAACTTTTTTCAAAAATTTGCTTTAGAGTCTTAAGATCAAAAAATGACATCAACCATTAGTGACTCATCAACCAAACCTTTTTGATATCATCCCTGTTCTTTTCAATTCTTCAAAGCTGATTCAGACCTAAAGCTGTATGATTTATCATTAGTAATAAATCCAATTCTATTTCCACCAAATATGACATCATCCAGTGAATATCAAGTGATTAAATAACTTTAGAAGTCTCCATGAGTAAATTACTAAAATGTCACATCTGAAAAAGTCAAAGCAACCCAGAATATGGGGATATTCAGGATAAGTTCATGATGTTTAGAAGCTGCTTTTGGTAAAGATCTACTTTTATACATTATTAGGCTGCCTGTCCCAAACTGAGTGAAAGGGTTGTCACCTCTTCCAACTTTAAAATTATTTTGCACAAAAGCTAGTAATCTCTATTTATTGATGGCTTGCATGACCTTTTCACTCAACTATTACTTTCCAAAAGCAAACTTTATCTTTCAAGATATGACTCAGCAGACATACTATCTGTGTAGATTGTACAGCAAACAAGGGCTTTGTGAGACCAAAGTGGTATATTTAATATTAGACATGGGCTGGAAAGACCCTTTCCTATAGGCCTGGAATTTAGCTCATTTTTGGAAAAAAGAAGCATTCAGGATATGGTAAATATACTCGTACCCCTGAATTTTAATACTCAAGTGGTATTGGTCAGTGAGCATCTCCGCTGCGTTAATGGCAAATGATAGACTCTTGTCTCCATGAATGATTGCTTCCAGCTACAAATATTACAAATAAACTACGTCTTACGTAGTTTAAGACATGTAGAAGGCTTCATCTATGTTCTTTTGGGAGTGTTTAGAGATGTAGAGGGTCTTCCGAGTGTCACAATGACGATCTATGTATCTATTTTTTACAATGGATGTTGTGCTTGTACTTGGGTGGTAGATGAAGGTGCAGATGTTCTCACACAAGGATGCTTTGGAGACTACATTTACCAGTGGTGGACATAATATTATTATTACACAGTATTTATTTAGCGCCATTATAATACGCAGCGCTTTACAAAGTCCATAGTCATGTCACTAGCTGTCCCTTAAAGAAGCTCACAATCTAATGTCATTTTTTAGATGCAGGAAATTCACAGGAGACTCATGGGAGAAAGAGAATGCCATGGGACTTATGAGACTCATGGGAGAAAGTTAGGCCATCCTAGATAGTAAGCTCTTCAGGGCAGGGTCTTCTCCTCTTCCTGTTTCACTGTCTGTATCTGTCTTCCATTTGCTACTCCTATTTAATGTACAGCGCTGCATAATATGTTGGTGCTATATAAATCCTGTTTATTAATAATAATAAAAATAATATATTTTATTGTCATTAGGTCTACTTTGTTATTCTCTAAGAAGAAGAAGGCACACAGGGTGCTGGATTTGAATTCTGATAAACACAATTTAAATTATTCAAAATATAAAGTGATCCTTTATGAATGCATATATAATATACTTGTATTTGTATTAGATCTTTGCATTAAAGTTTCATACAAGTATTATTATGTTAATGTCACAAAAACATTTTAATCTGCAACCTTCTTTAAAGTAATTCCAGCTGAATCTGCCATACAGGTTCTTTGTTAGGCACTCCCCGGTATGGGGTGAGAATGAGGACTATAGGCGGCTGTGTTGATACACCTTTGGCCTGATTTATTTAAGTTCTACAAAACCGGAGTAGATAGACTATCATAGGAGTACCTGGGTGATTCAAAAAGAAACTGCATGGGATTTCCTAAATATAGTTTGGTATGTTTACAAACCTGGACCAGATCCATTCCAGATTCTCCCATGGTAGTCTATCTTCACTCTTGGACGATCCACAGCTGTAACCATCAGAAAGCCAGTCCAGAGCAATGATGTGCAACAGATGATGGGAGTGGTACATATAGACAGGAAGTAGTTTTAAGGGGCTGGAGAGGTTTCCGAATGCTGAGATGAAAGAAGAGGATCAGAAAAGGTAAAACCAGCATCTAAATATTTGAGATTTCAGTGTAGCATTGTCAGCTCAGGATGATAAAGGCTTTCTGCATTTCTGGCAACACTAACAAGTACTTGTACACTTTTTAAACCGATAAAATAAAACGCTTTCAATGATTTAAAAAAAAAAAAACAAGGGAGGAAAAAAACACAAATCCTTTGTTAGGGTGTACACACTTTTTAGGCACTTTAAAACAGGAAAAAATGTATGTGACTCGACTTATGCCCAATGACATTGGTTTAGTATTAAAGTAATATCTCCTGAGTCATCAGCGAATCATTTCTGGAGAGTATGGTGGTTCAGTGCCAAATCAGGTTTGAATCCCAGCCAGAACAATGTTTGCATGAAGTTTCTATGTTCTCTCCATGCTTGCGCGGTTTCTCCTGGGCACTCCAGTTACTTCCAAAAGCCCCAAAAATTGGACTTATACTGTGTTAGGAACATTAGACTGGAACTATGGTAGGGACAGGATAGGTTAGTTGTTAACTTTTACTTACTTTTACTTACTTTTCCTGCAATGGATATACAGTGAGCAGCTCATAACTAACTGGCACCCCAGTGATATAGCTGATTTAATAAAGCAAAGTAGCAAAGGTGAAGCTGTATTTATTTTGAACACCTAATCATGTGCAAAGTAAATTATTTATTTTAATAAAATAAATAAACATTCTTATTATGAAGGAAACATGTTGCCCCTAGGGTAAGTTAGATGATTGCTGCCCCAGATGAACGATCATGCTTGTCTTAGGTGCTAATCTGACATGTGTACAGCGTCCCCAACATTGTTCATCAATCTGCGATGACAGATGATGGATGCTGATCTCTACTATGAAGGAGACCACCCTGCTGTTCACTCGTCCTACCCCTTCCCCTCTCTATAGAACAGAACAGCACTGTGTGTACAGCACTTGCCTCTAGGGCTAGGTAGGGTTAAAAAAGGCCAGCCACCCTGTAACCACTATTGGGCCATCTCTGTAAATCATACCTCATCAGTGGATTTTCAACTTTCTATTTACACATTCTTAACCAATAAGTATTTTTGAAAGGATCCCGCTGATCTCTTGAGCTGTTTTTATTGTAAAGTTCACTCACAGGCTCAAAATTCCTATAAACAGCTTAGAAAATATCTGCGGTATGTTTACAGTGCTGGGCTGGCAGCCTGCCATGACTCTGGTGCAATGAAAAGCATTAGGAACAGAAATTTGGTGTGAACTGAAAATATGTTTCTCCCCAATATTTATAGATACAGAGATAAATGAGGGCTTGTTTTAAAGTGCTTTTATTACTTGTTCATATTATGATCTGAGTACAAGTTCACTTACCTTCTCCTAACTCCAGTCATTTCCCTTGTTTGGGATATATCAGTAAAGAATTAGTTTTTTTTTTCTGATTCTGCATCACATTTTCCCTCGCTACTTGACTATTACTATCACAGTGCCCATGTGACACTTGTTCAAGAAATATGGGAAGTCATTGTCATCAGGACAGAAAGACTCATACCTCATTTAGCAATACAAATATCATTGGATGTTTTAACCCTTTCTCCTAATTCTATTTAAAGCAGAACTAAAATTCCACTTTTAATAATTTTACAATGAGGAAGGTCATTTTCGCAGAATGATACAGGAAATGTCCCTTCTGCAATAACCCTTCCAACCTAAAGAAGCTGAGGTGCCCATTGCCATCTCTTGTGAGTGCCAGTAATGGGTAACCTCCCGTGCAGTTTTGTCACTCTAGCCTGCCATTCAAGATGGCCGAATATTGTCTACAGTAAGAGAAGAAAGAAGAGGATGGCACCCTGTGAGGAAATGAGGACAGATGAGGGTTGTCCCTATTGAAGGACACATGTCATGTCTGTGCTGCAGTAGACATTCCACTGGGTAAGTGTGACCTTCATACTGCTCCTGTGTAGTCTTCTCTGCTTGAAATGGAATGTGTAACATGCTAATTCATGCTACATCGTAAAAAACAGAGAAATGTCCAAATGCATCAGGGAAATAGCTAATATCAGGTTCTACATTTCAGGATCAGAGAGAATATATAGTCAACATTTTTTGTTTTAGATTCAGATTTAGTAGGAAAGATTTAAATCTCAACTTCATTCCACCTTAGGTTTTTTTTAAGGACTATGTACTGTTGGGGAGATTACGTTCACTTCCTGTACTGAAGACGCAACAAGTTAGAGAAGAATTCTGCACTATGACACTGCAGCAAGTTCCTTTCCTACTTTGATGGCAACTGTTTTGTTCCTCTCACATGTGCAATGTGAGGGGACAATGTACAAATGTACAAATAGGGGATTAAATTTCAGAGGCACAAACCGCAATAAAAGTAACAATAAAACCTCAAGAAAGGGGCTAACCCTTCCTTACACTATCCAAAACTCGAATAAAAAGTTTATCATATGCTGGGGAGTTACATATATATATATATATATATATATATATGTTTATTGAATATATATAAATAAATAAATATATATATATATATATATATATATATATATTGTAATTTATACATATATATCCAATAAACTTTTTTTTTTGCAATTTTAGTCTCAAATGGTGCTGCTATATACTGTTAAAACCAATTTTACATCTAACAAATGTTAAAACAAACAGGGCCAACTGGTTATTGCATTTTCTTTGGAACAAAAAGAAGAAAAAAAAAACGTGCCTTGGAACAATACACTGGCAGTCTGTAGCCCAAGTTATGTAGTGAAGCTGCATTTTCACAATAGGCCATTGTAGCTCACAAAACAGTCACCCAAGCATTTAAAGACCTTACATTGTAACAGCATCATGGTAAATATTCATGAGAGCTTCGGGCTGGTTTGATTATAGCATTTATCGAAAGTGTAGAATGCAGCATTTCCACAAATAAAACAAGGTGTGTTTTGGTAAGATTTGGAAAAGAACACCCATTTTCCATCGGGGATCTGATTAGAGTTCACTTTTCATCCATACGAGAGGCCGCAAATGTGCTCTTCTTCTACCTAAACAGATAATAAGCACTCGCCCCACTACCCCTTCTTGACTCAACACACTGAGACTAATCGCAGATAATTGAGGAGGAGGAGCTGAGGGCCGGGTGAGCTTTTGTGTCCACAGGACAAATGGTCAGTTCATGAGGCTTTTGTCTGAGCCAGTCAATTCTTGTAGCTGTCCAAGGAGAAAACACACCAGCGGAAAAGGGAATTACAAAAAAAAAAAAAAATACTGCAAACTGGAGAGTGGAATATGCTTTTAGCATAATGCTAACAACCCCCAGAAAATGCTATATTTATATATATTACGTTTATTATGACAATAAAAAAGAATATATATAGCAGTGGCTTATATATTTGTGTGTGGAAATAAATATATATTCATTCATTTTATAGTCATAGTATGTGTTCGACTTTACAGTATTAAAATAAATGATTATAAAACGTGTTTTATGAGTTGAAAGTAATCTGCGACTGTTTCTGGATAACTAATGCTGGTTCTTTATTTTGGCTGTATCACTCTGAGACTGTTGCTTTTTGTAAATTTGACAGTGTTAGTCGGGGTGGTTTAGAAGCAATGGGCTAAACTTTCTAATTTTGCCACAAAGTTATCCATTTTGCCATTGCCAAATTTTTCACCAAGGGGTAATTCTCAGTTTGCGAGAAATTTGCTATGAAAAAAATTATTCATTTTTTTCTTTGGCAGTAAGGGATATATTTAGGATAGTTCAGTTTATTTAGTGTCCTGTTTATTGGTGATTTTTACTGTAATTTGCTCAAATTTGCTGTTTTTTTCCTAATAAAAGGGGCACAAGAACATGTTTTATAAATATTTTAAATATATTTTTAATCAGGGAATTAAATATATTTTTATTAGCCCTGAAAGCCTTTTAAAGCCCATTGTATATTTGAACACCAATAAAAGCTACCCTATGTTCACCATCTCCATTGACTTTGATGCATTATTCTAAATTTGCAAATTTTATCAATTTATTTTCAGATTATTGCTGAAAGTTAGGGGAAATTCAAAATCCTGATCCATACCAAGTGACTGTAAAAATGATTACCAAATATACATATACACGATCAAATATAATGCAAATAGTTCAGCTTTATTTTAAAGTGGATGATGAGTTACAGAATTTTTGTTATGCAGATCGGAAACACATCAGTGCAGAATTTTATACAAAACATATGAACCTATAAAAGCATATTAAAACAGAGGTAGAAATCAAATCAATTCATAAATGGGTGATGAAGGCATCGGTAGGTAACACATTGTCATGAGTCATTGGAGTGATGTTATCTTGACTTGGTAAGTAAAAGAAGAAGTGGATAATGGATATTTTCATCATAATTGTCTTCTTCTTTCATCTGTAATAAAAAGTAAAAACAACAATGAGATAAATAAAGGAAGAACTTTTGTATCGTGTAGCAGTCTGACTGTAGCCATATGAGGTCTATGGGGCTCCATGGAAAGCTTGCAGCATTTGGCTACCCACATAGTAAGCCGATAATAGGTAAGTCTGGAATAAAAAGAATTACACTTGTGATGTTGATTTTCCAAAGGGGTCATCACTGGTTAACATCTAAAAATTGCTATAAAAGTTGGAGCTTTAACAGCTGCAAGTGATGACCATGTCCTAGAATTCTTTTAGGTGACCCCATCCTTGAAACAAAAACAGGTATGACTGCAAAGGCTAAATACTTACCTTTCCTGCAACCTGCGTGACCAAAACACTGCTACAATTAAGAAAAATACTCAGTGTGCACTAGAACTTGTGCAGAAGGTGTAATCCATTGGTAGAGGCTAACCATCACACAGGCTAACAGTTGGGAAGCAGGGAGATAAGAAGTGGCTGAACAAGTACATTTATGGAAGGATCACCAGGTATTATTTGAATGAAAGCTGCAAATATGAAATGATTGCAAACTTTACTTATAATAACATGTTAAACATAATATAATATTAGGGCCTTTGGTTTACATATAACTATATTCTTGTTAGAATTATTAAAAAAAGCAGATGTCCTCCAGATCCAAATCAACGGAGGCAATATTTTAATGCTACAGTTCCAAGGAGCTTTGAAAAGTTGGTTGCAATCCTAAATGTTGACCCCTTTGATAGGCTCAGTATCAATGGCAATAACATGTTGAAGATTATATGAGATTTTAGTAAATGGGTTTACATATACTTTAAGGACCAACTTCATAATGGTATTTTGGTTTTGCATGTTTGCCAGTGGGGTAAAGCATTTATGTTAGCTATTTCATTCAGGGGACCCAATCTCCCCCAGAATTCTCAGCTCTGCTCAACAACCTCAATAACCACTAAAAGGCCAAATATTGATGCCATGCTCCAACAGATCCTCCATGATTGATACATTTTTTATTGTTTCATGGAAGGGGATGGAGATACAATGTGGTTACCACAATGTGGTGAACGCTTACCGCTGGAATCTTAGAAATACAATAAACTGGAAATCCATCCAAACACAAACATATTAAGAGAGGGGGTTACTAACACAGCTATGTTATTAAAGTGCACACAAGATTGTCAGTGGGGGATGTTTCCTTTTACTAGTAAATTATGAGCAGTAAAATGGAAACAATTCATGCATAAAAAACTTAAAACTAAAAAAGTAGTTTGTACACCCTACAAGTCCTTAGATTTGGTGGCTACGTTAGTTTTCTGGTACAGGCTACTCTTGGCAGAAATGATATGTGCTTGTCACTTCCTGTGGGCTGAAAAGAAAGCAAAAACATTTTTATCTCCAGGACCAATAAACCACTATGTAATGAAGGCAGACATGTTTGCAGTCCAAACATGACAAACATGCCTGCCCCATAGATACAATGAGGAAATTATTGTAGACATACAGGAACAGGATTTTTTACTGGGTGAAATAAGGCCCATAAAAAAAAAAAAAAACTCCATAACTTTTAAGGACTGATATGCAATATATTCAAGTTTTGGTTTTGGATTTAGAGAAATTTTAAACAACAAATCTTTAGTCTGATTTGACAAAATGTATCAAACACAATAGGCCATCCCTGTGCTAAACACTATACTTGATTCCTTGTCCTTTTATTTGTTTTTAAAGAATTACTCCACACGAAAACTGTTTTACAATGTTTGATATCTGTTGGACAAATAACTGCCCACTGAGTACCACTTATATCTCTTGGGGGCATTGGTGAGATCTTTCAGCCCAATTTTTGTATATCTTCAGTGGAGGGATGTACAAATATTGACGTGGGATTTTTAAATGTTATTAATGCTACTTAATCTAAAATCCACAAAGTGAGAAAGATCAACCAAAACTCCAAGTGGCCAGGACAAGAGACTTGAGCGGAGGTTGTAATGGCACACCAGATGCAACCAATAACACAATATCTCTTTTTGGATGGGCAAACAGTATTTTATAACACATCTTTATTTCTTTTACTGATAAAAAAGAAAATCCTAAATATCTCAGTACTGTGTTCCTTTTTTAGAGGGGCTGATTATAATCAATAATGACAATGTTATTATTAACCAGATCATCTGTTATCAACATTATCAGAAATCTGGTATTGTAGACCAAATTTAAGCCAATAGAGAGTGGTTAGAAACCATTTAGTATTAATTTGCTGTCTATGCTCTGTTGGGGAAATTTCTGAACAGAAAAAACAGTTGTTATTGGGTCACTGAGGCTGGAAGCACATTTATGTGATAATGGACAGTAACACATGATCTGCGGTATGGTATCATGAATTTTAAATACAGCTCAACCCAAATGTGCCTGGACACCAAGTAACTATCTGTGCTTTGTGGTGTGATGCATTGAAACAGAAGGCTTCTGGTTGACTTTTAATAAGTTGTGTTGGGTTAGCAGCAACTAAGGGTAAGTACAAATCGCCCTAGGTGGTGACACATATACCTACCGGGGGTAACATTTCCCAAAGCCATCTAAAACTAAAAAAAGTTTTAGATACACTGTATTGTAAGAGAAATTAAATGTTGTCTTCTCTTGCACAAAAATTAGGTTATTTCTATTTGTTGTTAGGTTGAGATTTTACCGATTAATATAAATCTTTACAGCTTTTTTATAATAGCACTTCTGCTGCTTGGGAGAAAAAAAATTGTTGTTACATAAACAGTATATAAAAGGTCACATCGAAAAAAAAATAAACTGGGTAATAGGGATATGTTAATGTAGGTAAGTTGAACTGTAGCATTCTGTACATTAAACACCATGTGAGTAGTAAGTACATAAACCTGCTTGTATAATGGTCAGCGATTAAACACCTCAATGGTTGGACACTGGAGAGAAGTCATGTGACATTGCCAGGCACAATACAAAACTACAGGTGATCTAATTGCATTACAGTAGCTTTTAATGCACCTACTCCTGGCACACAAGGGCTTTGCAGAGCTTTCTGTGAGCTTGAAATATAAAAAATAAACACAGAATAAAAAAAATCTTTCCAAAGCTACAACCCAAAAAACAACATTATTTCTAAATACAAAATTAAATATTTTAATATTCATTCTGCATAAACAGAACAGCGCTTAAAGTATTTTGCAAATTAAAAAGCAATCTACAGTTATCTACCCTTAATAAGTGATAGAGATTATAGAATTAAAAGTTTAATTAAATGTAAAACAAAAATAATAAAAGAAAGCGATAACAGAATTGAACATTGAAATAAAACAGCTAGTTAAATCATTTTCTTAGCTCACACAATATAAATACGGATTAGAGAATTGTTAATGCTGAAGTATAAATTAATACAAATAAATTAATTAAAAAAAACACAAATATTTTGTATAATGTTGCCACCTTGGCACAAAATATATTTTGTTTAAATGTCAAACAAATAGCCCTTTTTTATAGAAAAAGAAAAAACACATGTTTCTTCAATTAAACTAGTTTCATTGTTTCAGATCAGCGGAACGGAAAAATAGCACAAAAAAAGCACTGAAAAGAAAGTGATTTTCCAATTTGATACGCAAAATAAGGTCGACGAGGACCGAAGGAGGCACAGTAATATAGTTGCTATTAGTAGCATTAGGAGTTACAGTATAATTGGATGTAACGTTCTCAGACCCACCGGGTGAACAGCCACCACAGGAGGGGGAGAGGTGGGTGGAAGCCCTACTGTTTACTTTTAAGACAATCTACAATTATCAACAACACTCTGCACAGATTATAAACATCGGGCACTTAGGATGGGGTGTTTAAACAGGGAAATGGAGGTGAAAAGTCATCTGTTTTTACACCATGCTATTCCCCACTCTCTTTAATAAGCTTTCTACAAGTCTCAGACTTCTATAATACTAGCAATATCCACTAACAAAAAAAAAATGACAGCAGATTCAATTAAAAAAAAAATCTCCTGTCAAAATGTGCTGATTTGCAAAATTCCCAGTTTAATAACCACGGTTATGTTTACAGAGAATGTTTATTAAATAAACGTTTAGCATGAGAATTAAGTTGGCGCGTTCACTAAACAGACGACATGCGCCTCATGCAAATTAGATTTTTAACAATCATATTTGGATTGAACATATTTTGGAATGAATAAAATATTAATAATAATAATAATAATAATAATAAAACACATTTACAGGGTTTAGAAATTTCTGCCCTAAACTTGTGCTATAGGTTATTGTAAAAAGTACTTGATACAAAAACGTGGAGAATTTTCTTATACTTGCTGCAAGAGTAACATTAGGAATACAATTTATTTATAAATATATATATAAATATATCTATAAAAAAATATATATTAGGCACAATTGTATAAAATGTTAACATACCTTTCACATAGCTGGATCCTAGAGAAGGTGGCAGGTTACGTTCTGACAAAAGCACTGGCATATAGCGTAGCTACATACACAGTTTTGATTACAGGCTTGCGTTTTAACGGAAATAAAATTTCACAGCTAACAATGAGAGGTGAAAAGTTTAAGAGGCAAATCTTTTCCTCCTGATCACTGACTGTTAATCAGCTTCATGGGTGGTTGCCTAAATCTGTGGATTTTTTTTTTTTTGTTACTTGCTTTACTGCCAAGATTGTAACTAATTTTTTTCCCCCGTTGTAGGAGGAGGGGAGGACAACTCCCCGCAGAATGCAGCTGTGTATGAGTGACATGAGGCGCTAATGCAGAGGGCAAAATTCATGAATCTCTTCACAACCATTTGTGTAACAAGATTAAGACGGGACAGCAGAAAATAGCTGCATTATCAGGCTCCTTACAGTTTTCCAGCTGGTTACGCTCTATTCCAAAACAGTAGGGATAAGAGGATAACATGCAGCCTCCAGGAAGACGCCTCTTCTTATTTTGGGACCAAATATCATCCCCAGGAAGATGAGGTATGAAGGATGTATATAGCCAGAAAGACCCAATCCTGCCAAACAGGCAGAAATATTGAGTTCTACTTATCGGCGTGAATGTTAAAGCTAACAAAAGCTCTTTCTGTGAACAGGGGACTGGCAGCTGCGATTTACACAACAATGTTGGGGGAAAAACATACACCGGTGCTTTCCATATAAATGTCTGATCAGGAATTAGAAACTGGCCACCTCTTCTCTGTTTGTAACAAAAGAATGAAAGTAAAAGGATTGTAAGGGCCCATACCAGTTGAAGAGAGAGGCCAGAAAGAAGCTCAAGGATATAAAGCATGGGGAATCCACATTTATGAGTGTGACCAAAGTTTTGGTGTGTTACTAGAGACATTTGTTATTTTATTTACAAGATTAGGTGAAGATGAGCAGGTCCATGGAACCTCCATCAGCCTAATGGAGCTTTCAGACACCCAGCTTTTGCATTGTCTGAGCTTGGCTTCCACATACATCCCTAAGAAAGAGACCTTTGAAATGTGTTTTATCAATGCTTGAGTGCCAAAATGCATTTGAGAAGACTCTGCCACCATACTGAAGCAAGCTACTGGCGTGGAGAGTAGAGTAGTGAACAACCAAGTTCTCTAATTTTCAGCAAATCTAAAGCAGGTAAAGTGGAACTAAAGAAACATAAAAAAAGTATTCCAAACAGACAGGGTTTTTTTGCAGAAAGGGGCAGGTGATGTCCCTTCTGCAATAAACATTTCTACCTGCCTGATCTTCATCTGTCAATATCACTTAGCTGCACATACTGGCACACTCCAGCTTTTCCAGTGGTTGCTGGGACTGAATAAACTTCAACCTGCCTATGAGGAGTTACATCAACCCAGATTGGCCTATCAAAATGACTGGGGATCCAAACAGGGAGGAGAAAAAATGAAGAAGTCTGCATCGTCCGCAACAGAATGGGGACAGGTGAGTATACAGGATTTTGTTCTGCCTTAAGTATTTGCTGATTTGGCTCAGGAGGCATCTGCCATAAAGTACTTGTAAACCCAATATCTGAAATCCTAAATAGCATTCAACATGTTAATGTAATTGCAAAAGCCACTTCTAACGTGCAGCTTTTAATAAAATAATACATGGTGACTCCGCTTTGAAAGTCCCTGTTCCTGTTTTGGGGTGAAAACGGTCCATTCCTGTCCTCTAGTTGTGCTCCCGTGACTTGATCCTTGCTTTCTGCAGATACTATAGGCTCAACTTGCAAAGGTAAAACACCAGGCTAAGGGCATTTGTTTCCAATGAGATTGACAAATTGTTTTAGCACAAGTGTTTTAGCACATATCCACCATTTTACTTTTACCATCCACTGAAATGAAAAGTCTGCTTATGCTGGCCAGGTCCCCTTCCTAAAAATACTTATTACATGAAAGTTAAAAACATACCTGTTAAGAAATTTTAGGAATATAGTTACCTGCCCCATCTTCCACATTAATGGGTGTGACATTACCATTTTCCTGATAAAGACTATCAGTTCATTACAAGAGCATCTTCTTGCATGGGACTCTTCCCAGAAGACTGGGGATGTCATTGTGATGGAGGTGTGCAATGATTGCACTACTGGGAATAATAATGATACCAATGGACTCAAATCCATTTAAATCTGAGCTGTATGCTAAATCTAAACATATTTTAGTAATAAACACATCATGTGATAATCCTCATAACTACAAGCACAGGGTACATACAAGCAAAAAGGTCTGTTGTGTTTCACTTCCCTTCTCAAGCAGGGGGCACTATGTGGTCTCTAGACACTTGGATGATCACAAGTAGAGGTGGTTAGAAAGTTCAGATCGCAGTAGATTCTGACTTGAATTCAAAATATTTTGACCTAAAATAGCACAGAATTTGAGCAACCTGAGCTCAGGTATGAGTTTTGGATACCTCACATATATACCTGTCATTGACCATTATAGTGTAGGCTTAGCCTATACAGTCAGCAGAGATAGGCTCAGCCAGTCAAACCAGGTGGCGTATGTTGACATCTGGATTGGCTGAACAAATGTAAACAGTGCAGGACTCCACCCATTTATGCAGCAGATGGGCAGAGCTTGGATCATCGTGCAGTGGTATCTGGTGGCAATGGATGGATCTTCATGGGATCTCATATTTGGTCGACAATGGTCCCTACAAAAGATAAATATTAGTAAAAAAATTATGATTTCCCCATTGTGTTGAATGGTTATTTGCAGGCCTGATTTAACCCTTTCTGATAACGAGTACGGGGTACTATGCATTGTTTATCTTTGTGCAGCCGGTAGATATTCACTGGCTGGCTGAGTCTATATTTGTCATTGACAGGCATATGTCTCATCCAATCCAGCCAGTGACTACTGACAACTGTCAATGTTCTCCGGTTAGAATGGCTAAACTGTACCCTATATCTGTCAATGACAGGTATAGCATATGGTTCAGGCAATCCAGCTGCTGGATGGGGTAAAAGTGATCACATGGTTTGCACTTTAAAATATATATATAAAAATTTGTGCAATCCTGCCATGCACACCATTCAGTTTATTGGATATTCTATAACCATAGGCGTTGATGTGGAGTTGACTCTATCCAGGATAGCAGTAAAAGCTTTTACTTTTCTAGAATGGCTTTTCACGGGATTTGAGGAATTTGTATACTTATAGCCAAAATAGCATTAGTGAGATCAGGTAGTAATATTAGATAAGAAGACCTGGGTCAAGTGTGGAAGCTTTACATCAGTTTTCTTCAGAAGAACCAAAAACCAAGGCATGATCTGTTACCTAAAGCCAATGTGCAGAATTTGTTGCAATACATCCAATCATTACATGGTCACTGAAAACCATGATTCAATTGTAACCATGATTGTCAGCCTGCTATTGACTATTCCCTTATACAATCCCTTTCTCAGTTAAAAGGTGATGGAAGGCTTCTACAAAATTGCCACATGTATGTCCAGCACTATTGTATAGTTACATACACCCTACTATTCACAGCCTTTTCATGGCAGTGTCAGTAGATTTGCTGATCAGGGGGGTCATCTTTGTAAAGAAGAAATCACTACCAACAGTCAGAACTTTATCTTATCCACCTTCAGTTCCGATAAGCTTCTGAAATATTTTCTAATACAACCCTGAATGTTGTTGCTCATAGATCTTTTATATTTCTCAGTTTGCTTTGTAGATACAACGACCCTAAAAATAGCTCTGAAATCATTGGTGACACTAACAAACTGGAATTTAAGCAAACCACTTTTAGGTTCATTTGTCAACGTCTTTTTTTATTAGGTAATAAATTGCTTGCTAGGGAAATTTGTGTCCGTGACACGGTTAACTCAGTGGCAGGAAAGTCTCAGGTTCTGCAATTTGATGTAATGGATTTTGTAAATGGAACAGCGGCTGATAAAAAAATCATGACAATCCAGATGCTGCACTGTGTCAAATGATTGTATGTTAACAGGGTTCTAATTGCACTGTTTCTAAACCTAATGGCACTTTGGTGTCACTTGACAGAAAAAACAGGTACAAAAAAAAAAAATATGAAATGATAAGTTTAGCTGGACAAGGACATCAGAGCTAAATAGATATGCAAGCTTTGTACAATAACATGACAATGGTGGTAATACAATGGTGTGCTGCTTTGCAAAGCAAAACCTTTGTATTCTAAATAATAATCTCTTAAAGTGAAGAACACTCTCATATTAATTCAGACAAGTGCACACCTTAGCCTCTAGAGGGCTGTAAAGGGCATTTATACCATTCATTGTGACAATCAGTAGACTGGGCATATTAGTATTTTCACTGAAATATATTAATGTAACATGGTATACCTCTTAACTCTTAAAAGCAAACAAATACATCTAGAACGTTACAGCACTCTTTCTTGGTACACTAATCAAAGCAGTTTGCAGGGAGAAGTTCCCCAAATATGTAAATATCTTGATCGATGAATGTAACTCTGGTGGAGTGGGTGTTGGTATCAGTCTATATTAGCATGGTATAGAATGCCAATGATGCCATAACCCACCAATACCAAGCCTGCCAGCTATACAGATCTGTGTCAAACCACAGAATAAAACTGGTACTTCAGGGTATGAGGCACATATGCATCAACTCCTGAAAGATTGATAAAGGTACATAACAGTACCTATATCTGTCCTATTTTATATTTATTATCAGCTTTTATTGTTCACTTGGTCATAATGTTTAACATTGTTCCCAGTAAGGAAAAAAAACAGAGCCTGTCTCTGTCCTTAAAGATTTAGGTAGCTATTAGATGTTTTAAAGGGTATGTACAGCCATTACCCAAATGCCCCCAACCTCTATCTCTCCGTCTAGAGCACATCCCTGCAATATTTTGTCCATTACCTTGCTTCTGTAGCAAAAAACACTTAATTTTACCAAACAATTCTGTGCTTGTAAGATTGCAGGTGCAACTGATGGAAGGAGGATTTAGCAGGTTGATCTAGATCAGTTCCTGTCCACATAGGTATACCCTATATCCCCCAAAATTACCCTACCAAGACCCTTTCTTTATACACAGTATGTTTTCAGGGTTTTATGAATCAAGGCAGCAGCATAGATTACTGGGAAAGAAACTAATGTAGGGATGTAGAAAGAGATAGACAGGGGTGGGATTAGAAGAGCTCTATAGTGTAGATGGCACAGTTGGTTGGGATTTCATTAGAGTTGTCAGTCCACACAGAAAATAAGGGGGTCAACATATTTTTGGCAGATCAACAAGTTTTTGCTGTTCTTGCAGCATATTTAAAAAACAAACATGGGGAACTGTACTTTTTTATTATTTCAGGCTGGCAGTGGAAAGCCACAAGGTTAGCTGCTTGTAGATGCATAGTAAACATTTGCTTTGCCTTCAGAAGCAGCAAACTGCACTGCAGATCAGCCCTTTCGGATCCATTGCCCATGTTTTTTCAGTATTGACTGCATTGCCAGAAGCAAAATGGCGCTTCCATGAACTAAGTGGTTTCCCAACAACTCCCATACAGTTGAATGGGAGTAGTTGACAGCACAGATGAGGATGCTGTACAATGCTTTGTTTACCGAAAGTCGCTTCTAAATGCTTCTATATTCATTTTGGGTGGGTTAACCTTTTAACACCCATTTTTAAACTGTATTACATTTAGCTGATCACAATAATATAGATAACTAAATAATACAAAAACCATCCATCAATAGATAGTTTCCCTTTCAGGCAATTTATGATTTAACTGTTGCTTTAAGAGACTTGAACATAATAGTCTTATTCTGAAACAATACAAGAAGGAACAAGAGCGCCAGCGAGTTATCTTGAACTTGAACACCCGATTATACTTGATGATCAGGAACACACAGATCCATCTTTTCATACATACTGTATATTTTTAAAAAGAAAAAGGGATTAGAAGATTTCTTTGCCTTACATTTATTATCTTTTGTAACTGCATGAAAGCTAATTAATAGATCCATTCAATTAGTGCTATGTAGATATGCAAGACTGATAGAAACATGAGGTTTTTTATTTTATTTCTTTCTTTATTTTATGTGCCAAAACTGTGCAGACTTTTGTTCTGGGAGCGGACTAATTAATCATTTGTGCAGAGTACACCCTAGATCAAATGAAAAGGCTCAATGCACGATATAAGATCTAGTCATCTATGGAAGCTTCCGCCATGAATAGTTATCGCTCCTTCTCTATCGCTGTG
The DNA here is from genome assembly GCF_032062135.1 of Pyxicephalus adspersus. Lineage (NCBI taxonomy): Eukaryota > Metazoa > Chordata > Amphibia > Anura > Pyxicephalidae > Pyxicephalus > Pyxicephalus adspersus. The sequence continues at coordinate 137,673,371 of NC_092861.1, forward strand.
TCTGCAGGCAGGCTCGGCTGCAACTTACAAGGCTTTTTTCCCATTTAACCACTAACAATGTGTAAAGTATAATAATTATGGTAATTATGATTAAACTGTGAATACATTGTGACCTACAAGGCCGCAACTTCACATACACATCATAGTAACACTGCTATAGCTAAGGGTCAAAGAGAGACAAAGGTGACTACACAAGAGAATAATTAAGAGGTAAGGAAATTATAGATGTAGGTAAGGGGAAACATGTTTAAAATCTTAATTTAACACATATTATAACATATAAGAGGCTTTGTGTTGCATAGAATATAGATAATAATGAACGTCTGAATGACTGGTTCAAAGTGAAGTTTAAAATGAAGTTCCTAAAAAAAATTTGGAAAAGAATAATGTGTGGTTTAAAAGCTCTTAAAGTTCAAGCAAAACTTTTTTTTTAAGTTTTGAATGTTAAAGCAGAGCTAACGTTACCAATTACAAAAATGTGAGCAAGCAGGTTATATAATAAAGAAAAGACAGGCAATGATTCTCTTGCAATTAAATAAATTTACCTTCTGGTCTTCCAGGTGCAGGGTCTTTGGCCATCTCGACTGGTCAGGACAAAATGACGTAACTCCTGCATGGGCGTTCATTTATTCTCAAATGAAGTTTGTGAACAGGCAGGATAGTTTTTTTTGCAGAAGAGACATCACCTGTCCCGAATCTGCCTTCTCATAACTTTTTAATTGTTAACTTAGGTTAAAGGTTGTAAGTTGTGTACACATACTAGATTTTGCTGCCCAAGTCTATTACTATATCTAGTATCAGTGTGGTCCCCCGATATTGGGAACAGGTCACCATGAACAACTACTGATGTTTTCTAATAGAAAGGGATGCAAGGGGATGCCTCCCGCTTGCCCGCACCCTCAACAAAACAGCGGTTGTTTGTTCTTCTGTTCCTAGAAATGACCACTTAAAATCTTTACAAGTAAAAAATTGAGCATCTTCAAGAAGCTTTAGGCTTCTTAAATACATGCAATAATTATTTCCTGAAATTATCTTTTGCGATTGCTTCCAGTGACAGTTGGTGTGAATGAACACTCCAAAGACAGTATTGTTCCATTCTATGGAGGGAGGAGGTAAACATGAGTCTTAGGGGTCTGTACTAGTGTTAGAGTTACCCTGAAACAAGTATATACACAGTGTAGATTTGCGAAAAGCACTTAATTTACTTTGCAAAGCGAATGATCACTCTGCAATGCAATTTTTACAAAACTTAGTGAATAAAGTCAACACCCAATCATGTGCAGGGAAATAATGAAAACATGATTTTTGCTTGCACAAGATTAGATTGCTGCATTTGTAGAGCTTCTCCTTGTACCATACGATATGTGGCTTATCCATTGCAGAGTGAGAATTTAATTTGCTAAGTTAGACTCTAAACCAGCCTTTCTCAATCTTTTTAATATAGGGGAACACTTGAAATAACTTGCAGGCCCTCAGGGAATCCCTACTATAAATACTGTATTCACAACTCACAGTATATTATCGTGGTGGTCAAGAAAAAATGACCATTGGTGTCTAAGAGTCACAAAATATGGCTCAAGGAACCTCTAGAATCTTATGGAATAACCCTAGATTTGGAGCTCTGGTTTAGAAACACTCTATACAGCCATAAAATGTATATAAAAAAGACACACAATCAAGCAGATCTAATTGTTTTCAAATACAATTAGTGTAAGGACTAGAATCTGACTTTATAACAGTCATTTGCAATAACCTGTAAAGCAGTACACAGATTTTGACATATCTTGACAAGAAACACATTAAAAGGTGGTAAAATAAAAAAAGAGGGTAACCTCAAAAGTCTCCTGCTTTTTCTTCATAGTAAAGGGATCAGTCACCTAACATGAACTATGTATATGAGTGTATGATAATTTGATCCTTTACACTAAAATACTAGTTATCAGTAACAATTCTACTGTTATATTAAAGAACTAGGTCATTAAATTGGTAATACCTGACATCTTGTGGAAATTGTTTACAGAAAACTTGTAGACATGTACTAAGAACAACAGGTCCTATTGATAATTGTGCATTGGCATTTGGCTTTATGAATAAATGACAACACAGATAATTTAATTATCAAGGACGTCACTGCCAAGTGTTCCTTTGCAGAAATCAATTGTTTTCTATATCCAATAGTTGTATCCTGCACTGAGCTGAAGCAATAAGCAAATTGCAGCAAAAAGACTTTCCCATTGGATAAGAGAGTTGAAAACAGCCTTAGATACATATACATTTAATACATGCAGAATTTAAGCAGCATAAAAATCTACACTCCTATCCACACCAGAGGCCCATGGTTTGTTATTCAGTGTACTGCAGTAGTTATTAGCAATTGTTAACCGCCATTAACTTGAAAGGCTCCTATGAACTGCTTACGGCTATTACATTTCAGTGAATAACCCCCTTAGGTGATGGAAAGGTTTGTATATGCTTCAGATTGTCATTACTAAAGCCGACGGGGGAAAATGTACAATGTTCATATCCCATATGTAGAACTTGTAAAATAGAAGATAAATATAAGTCTCTCTTTAGCAAAAATAGTATGACACTTTGTTTGCATGTAAAAAACATTCACAGTGAAACCTGCTTTACAATATTTTTGTAATATCTAAGCAAATTTTTACAGCTTTAGTGTACTAAAGCAGACCTGTCACTCAGATAGCTCCAGTATAGTAATGTATTATAATTGGACCTGTGTATTTTTACAATAATATTTGCAAGTCTACTATTGAGAAGATTTCAAAAATGAAAAATACAGGCCATGGTGTGGCATAATGGTATCCAGTATACCTTAAAGCAGAAATGCTATCTGATACCCTCTACCAATGGACCCCTTTGGGTATCTAGTAACTAGTGCTTCAATGCTAAGAACCCCCTCACCAAGACCAACTTCAATGAAAATATTATTCCTGGGGAAACTAACATTCTCCTGAGTGGCATAAGTTTAAGATCTGGTATGCTCAAGTACCTTTTTTATAGTTTCTTCTAGGTATCCCATTGCCCACCAAAACACAATACCATACAGCTGGTCATCTGGTTTTGAACTACTTTTTCTTTAGAGTAGGGTTTTTAACCAGGGTTCCTCCAGAAATTGCTAGGGGTTTTCTGAGCTATAAGACATTTGGAACCATTTGAATTTTGGGCTGTCTGTAAGGGGAAAGTTTTCCCAAAGGCCAGCAATATAAGAGGCGTTCTTCCTATTGACTACACTAATTTACAGCGAGCTGTGGATATAAAATTTATAGTAGGGGTTCCCTGAAGACCTGGAGGACATATTTCAAGGGTTACCACACCTTGAAGTCAAGAAACTTTGCTCTAGAGCTTTGTGCCCAATATGTGATCTAAGGGTTGCATGCAGCTCCTTGGCCCTCATGGTGTGACCTCATCATCTAGTACTCAATTTGGCCCTGCTTGGATGCTCAGCTGGAACTGGTCAATTCCAGAACCGAAGATCCTAGCATAGACTGCTCTAAAGCACTGATATGTAAACAGAGAATATTTAACGTGATCTCTAGAGGTCTAAAAAAACATGTCCCGATGTCTGTCTCCTGCAGCATTTCACCAGTCTCTTACAACAGCATGTACAGGGTCTCTAACAGTCTTCTGTAATGGATGTCTAAATGGCTCTAATTTACTATTACATGTGATAGATATTATATGTAGCCCTTTATTGATATTAAGAGTCACACTGAAGCCCCTGTATGTTCTAAATTGTCTACCAGAGTGTACATTAGACAGTAAGTTATTTTAAGGAAATAGGAGATATCGATAGTCCATCATTTCTATAAACTGCTGCAGACTTTGTTGGTGTCACATAAGTGAATGCAAATAACACAGCATCCATATATATATTTTCATCTAACATACACATGTAGTCAGTATAAAAAAAAAAAAAAAAGCTTCCGAGGCATTCTATATTTTTACCTATTTATACTTTAAGCTTCTGATTTTAGCACTGTAACAAGGCTGTGTGTGTGTTATATACCTATATATAATGATGAGAAGAGCACTGATAGCAGAAGCTTTATGTAAGCAAGCTTAGAAATCACAGATAAGTGCTTTTGACCTAAATCTTGTGGCTCCTCAATCTGACATCTAACCTCACAGCTGTGAAATGCTGTTTGAGATTTAGCAGTTTGAATCTGCCAACTAACCCAGCCATAAAGCTTGCCGCGATAAGGATTTAAGTTATGATATAACACAATTAGACATTGGCCTTCTGTTTATTTCAACACATACTGCCGCTAGATTAGCCCAACATTTGTTTATAGTCATTTTACAAGCTTGTTGATTCGGGGCTTATATGTGCCTTACACAATGCCTTCTACAAATAATGCCGCAAGATGACTTTTTTTTTCACTATGGTAACTCCAATTGAAGATCCTTCGGTTAAAACCTGCTAGACGTGCAGAGATAAAGGACGGTTTAACAGCAAAAACTAATCACATATAAAAATAGCGCTTGAGTAGCAGCACACCTTAGGACGGCTTTAATCAAACGTTTGTTACCTGCCAAAAAGACCATGATCTCTTCAAAATGCAATGTGGATTAAAGTATTATCTGTCGCAAGCAGAGAACCAACCTTGGAGTGGAAGTTGGAAATATGCTCATCGTAATTTTCATGTCTTTGGATAGAAAAGCCAGCCGCCTCTGCTAGATTGCAGAACTGGTTTAAAGTGTTCCCTCTCCGAGGAGCAAATACCATTGCTTTTCCCTGGAAGGATAAAGGAGAAAAAATAAATAAATAAACCAGAAGCAAGTTGTTGGGCAAATAGCTTTACAATTAGAATACTGCAAAGCACACGCTTAAATGATTGCATTCAGGCGCTAAGCTGTTATGAAAGACGCATTCCACCTCAGTTAGGTGGCTGAGCTCATATTAGATTTTAAATATTTACAAAGTGTAAGCCAATCAGATTGGAATAAAAGTTTTTTGTTTAAAGAAACCCTGTCCTGGGAGAAATATGGGGGCTGCCACTGCAGGTCACTCCTTTCCAAAATGGGCTAGTTAAGCAGCTGTTGTGGCCTTTGAAATGTTGAGTCAGTGCCCCAAAACAAGAATGTAATGCCGAGTTCTGCTTTCGTTTAAAGTTCATACAATAGTGGATAATAGTGGATAATTACACTTTAGTGCACCAGCATATATATGAGGAATGGGGTGTGGCACAGCCAAAGTTTGGAAAATAAAAGAAAAATTTTTGCAAGCTGATATTTTGTTTTGTAGTCCAATATACATAAAATTGGGTTCTGTTTTTTTTGGCAAAAATACAGTTGTATACCTTTCAACTTTCTGGGTTAAAGTAAGGGGACACTTTTTAGCACAAAGTAGGCAGAAAAAGGACACACTGCTGCCCTATTCCCAATTGCCTCATCCTGCAGCAATTTATTTAAAGTTGTGCTAAAGTTGTAGATCAGGGGCAGACATTCAGCATAAACCTGCCTTGCAAAGACACAAGGCCTGGTTTATTAAAGCTCTCCAAAGCTGGAGAGGATACTATTTTATACGTGCAGCTGGGTAATCCAGCAAACCTGGAATTAAGACTACTTTTTTTAAACCAGTAACTTCTGGTAAAATAAATATGAATAAAGGATCCATTTACAAATGTTTTCAATTAAAATTGGCTAGATTTTACGCAAATATTAAATTTTTTTACATCAACAAATATTCAATAAAATGCATGAACCCTGAACTCTGATTTTAATCTGATTTACACCAATAGGCAAAATGTGATTTTCCAATTGGAAGATGTGTACATTGTGAGAATTTTTTTTGTGAGTCGGTTTATAAACAGAACCCTTTGTCATGGTTCTACTGAAAAAAGTGAGTTTACTGAAAAGTGCCGGGTGGTGCGCCCACCTAAAGGGGGCTGGGGAACACACTGCTATGTCCTGCTCAACATAGTGAAAGTGTTGTGTGAGGAATATATAACATTGTTGCTTATGTTGCTCATCACTGGGTACAAAATTCAGTACAGTACAGTAGGAATAAAATTAGGTCCAGTAATTGTTTTTGTCAGTGGGCATAAAAATAAACCATATCACTGGTGTCAGTTGGCATTAAATCAAACCTGATCAATCTAAACCTTATCTGTTCCTATGCTAATGATCTGGAACTGGAGCTATGCTAGCCAAAGGATGCTCTGGCACTGTGGAACAGCATTTTCTTTTGAGATTTAAGAACCTCAGCGCACCTAGGATCTAACCAGAAGGTTTGTGACTTTTCCATTACCTTAGCTCCAGAGATGGTAAACAGGACAAAAGGTAAGTATACCCTTTTTTCCTAATAGGTTAAATTTACAAAGCTAACAGCGGGATATAGATATTATGATTTCAAAAATTGTATTATCTTCAGCCGAGATGCAACAATATTTAAATATTGCAGTCACATGGCTTATTTATTACGCATTCAGTGTCTTCTCCTACAGTTGACTTTACACTATACCATTTAGTACCTATTTTTTCTTTTACAACATAATACTTGGAAAGAACGCCTTTTGACTCCAAAACAAACACAGAGTTAAGCGAAGACATTTAAGTGTCAGACACAGGCTTGACAGACGGAAATTTTAGTCGAAGTGGATTGTGCTGTGAAAGGGCTGTGCAATGTCTGATTTGTTTTCACAATGCTTACCACCTGCAAAGCCGCTCTGATAGAACACAGGTTTTCACTTTAACTCTGAGATGAAAGGCGTGCTCTTGGTTATGCCTTCAGTCTACTGCAATGTGTTGCTAAACTCTATTCCTGCTGTTCTTCAAGAATTGATGGCGAGTTTATTTCTCCTTATGTTGCAGCTCTTGGCGGATCAGCTTTGAGTTTTTAATATACGGAGATGTGCACCACCTGTGAGACAGTTCCGATGGGACAGAGTTCATCTCCAGCTTCAGGCTGGAAAATAAAAGATTTTTCCTGCACTGGGCAGGTTTTGTTTTCAATCTGCCGCTTTACCGGGTTATTATGTATCACTGCTTCACTCTGTGAAATGGCCCCAATTGTTGACACTGTTTTCACCAACATATTGCTGGTATTAATATACATTCGGAAATGGCTGCTGGGTTTATTAGTTGTGTCAAACGGGGCCTTCTAGTGAGATGTTGCCAGTCAAGAGAGATTGTGTATGGCATTTATAATAAGTCTTTTCTTTTGTTCTGCTGTTTGTTTTTGGCAACATGGCAGGTGATTTTTTTTATTATTTTTTTGCTCAAGGGCACTTTTCTGATGTCTATGTTCTAGTTCAATTACTGAATGAATGGATTTGAAAGTGTAAGTGAAGGTAAAAAGCGTATGAATGTGAAAGTGTGAATCTGTAGTCCTGTTCTGTTAATTTTCTGAGCCAGAAATGGTAGTGAAACGAGAAGGTAGATATGTAGGGGTGCATGCCACAAGGTATAGGATATTGAAACACCATGTGGTAACGCACAGAATAGAGTTTGATACATTGTGGTGATATTCACTAAAAATGTCACCCCAGCTAACCAAGACAATATTTTAGCAAACCAAAACCCAAAGATGTAAATCCATCTATGTCTAGTTTTGTGCTCTGTTCAGAAAAATGGTGGAAGTCTGTTAAAAGTCTGTTCACTGCCTATTTGAAAAAAAATAATGCATAAACGCATATTTTGTAATGCAAGGCTTAATCTGGTTTTTGTGATTCTGTTGATGATACCATATTCACAAAACTTAAGCTGCGTACACACTTCCAATTTTTGTTGTTGGAAAGGATCTTTCACGATCCTTTCCAACGACAAGGGAGTGCACGATGCATGAACGGTGCTGTACATACAGCACCGTTCATGCTCTATGGAGAGGGGAGGGGGAGAGCGACGGAGCGGCACCCTGCTGCGCGCTCTCCCCTTCCCTTTCATTAGGATCGGCTGTCGTCCATCGTCCGTGGATCCGGCAGGTCGGTCGTCCGGACAATGGACGACACCGACTGTACACACGGCAGATTTTCGCCCGATAATTGGCCGATGCCGATTATCGGGCGATAAAAATCTGACAGGCAGTCAGGCAGCAAACACACAATGCACTTGACCTACAGGGTCTTGTCATTGGAATGTTGGCTGTTTTGCTCTAGGGTATGGGGTTTCAGCAACAGCAACAGTTTGCAGTTTGTAGTTGGTTCAGAAGACTTGTCCTCATTTAGTAGAATCATATTGCTTACCTAAGAACTTTAGCAAAACTTCAGAAATAACTGATAGTATTATTCAATAATAAAATTACAAGTTCTAAATACAAGTTGTTATTTAAAGAACTTGAGGTCAACTATATTCATAAGAGTAACATCAGAACTCCCCAGCCTTATCCTGTATCACATATAAGTGAGGAGGTTTTATCAGCACTAGTAATGTATCAGCTTTCATTTTCTAAAATTTACCAGCAAGATGTTGATTTAAATCTGAATGGATGTTATTGGCAATACCTCTGCCTACCTTTTCTGGTTTCAAATCACAGTCAGAACATTGTGCCAGACAAGCTTTTAGAACAGTTTGACTGCAGCCGATAAAAATTCAGTAGATTAAACCCTTTTCACCTGCACCACATTGATTCTTGAATCACTAAGGCAAATAGATATTACTATTTGTCTATGATACAAGACAAAATAACAAGTTACAACTAGGGGCGGGGGATAAACTATTCTATTAATGTACTAATAAGTCATTCTTTTTGAATTGAATTGATATTGAATCTTCGCTCCTCAAACATCAAACAATGCAATCATTTAGGTGTGTCTTCTGAAACCCTTGTTCACACTTGTGCCAAAAGTGTTGTAATGTTTTCCCAAGATCTATTATCATTGACTACAGAGGTACAAAGTAACATCTTTAAGAATGTTTGCCTTCTATTGTTATGAGAATGCATCTATGGATTTACAAACAGAAGTCTATTGTAAACTAGCAAACCAAACTGAACTCAACTACAAATGATATAACTCACATAACTCTATAAATGATATTAAATGTTCTTTGAGCTCTCCGGTACTCATTCATGAATGATTAGCTGCCTTGGCAGCTACCAATGTCTTTGGAGCTTGATTGTCTTCACCTTGTGCCAACCACATTATAAACCAGGAGCAAACTACAAACAAATTTATCAAAGATTAATGGAAAACTTTTTGTTTAGTAAAATAACATGTATTTAGATAGAAATAAAAAAAAGGCAGAGAATTCATCTAATATCCACTGTGTTAAAGTAGGAGTGAGCTCTGTGCTTTTGCCTTAACCCAGGTATACAGGTCATGAACCAAAGTGCCGCAGGGCAGAATGGTGGACCGTCTGTGTCACCAGCTCAGTTGGTACAGACGTGCGCAGGGTGCAGTCTAAGCAGCTGCCCGGTCTTCACCAGAGCCTCTAGAGGCGAGGATGTTACACTGCGGGCAACTGCCAGGTTTCTGCCCCACGTGACTGCTGACACACAAGAATCAGACGAAGTGCAGGAATGTGAGACATTAAGTCAGAGATCAAAACCAGAGTCGGTACACAGAAAATCATAAGCTGAAGGCGCAGACAGGAATCACAGGAAACTGAAACAGAGCATAAAGGAACTCCTTATGCAGGCTTCTTCCTGTTGCCAGTCACTTCCTTTATAGCATCTTTCTCTTCCACCAGAGGGAGTACTGGAGACGAGAGGTAGGTGGTGTTCACATTTCCAGCAGCAGGGGGAACGTGTCCGTGGAACACTTTAGTCCTAGAGGTAAGAGAGCAGCTGACTGGGAATCACATGATCTGGACCAAGAAGTGAACCAAGGAGATGAACCCTGAGCAGAGTTGGTGCAGGCAGCAGGGGAGCGCAATGTGGGTGACACTGAAAGGGGCACAGATCACCTTGTCCTGCGGGGATCTGTGACATGCATAGTGGTTGTCTAAACATCTACCCGCAAGGAACTGGTACTAAGAAGCCCAACTGTAAAGGAGTAGTATGGCCTAATCTTTCCTTCTATATCAATTGAAAAACTGCTGACCCAGTTTAGTCTCATTTACTGCTTGGTACTTGCTCTCTTGATGTGTCCTGTTGCTGACTCTGGTATATCATTTATTATGTCTGATATCTTTTTTGTCACTTCAGGCTACAAAAGAAGACACCTCCGCTATCAAGTTTAAAAAAACTACACAAAATATTAGCATCACATTAGGGTTACGTGACATGTAGGCCAGCCCAGACATCCCACTGCATAACCAAAGAACACGAAAGGATTTTCTCACTGTTCCAAGGACAACTGAGGCTCGATCTAAAAGTCTCTTCCCATTTGATTTAGTTCCAACAGAAGCCTGTCAAGTAGATGTGTAATCCCACTTTACAGGATTACAGGTTATATCCTTTTGACTTAGACTTTAATAATTAGCACACTCCTTAGAATACTTCACTCAATTGCATCTCCCAGCTGATATGTGAGATTTAGGTATAAATGATAATTAGAGCCAAAGATAAGGAGAACTTGTAGACAAATTTCTACTATCAGGCAAATGTCTATATATATATATATATATATATATATATATATATATATATTTATATATACAATCAACAATTCCCTTTTTTAAAGAAAGGAACACAGCTTCCCGTGTGCAGGACAAACTGACGTTGTTGAAAAAAATACCCATTCATTTGGCCAGAATAGTTCTCTTTTGAACAAACTGTGTAACATCTTTTTACATTGTGATCATTTGTAACCAGGATAATGGTGGTCTACTTGTCAAGTTTTTGCAATTTAGGCAACAGAGAGGGAACAAAAAGGGTTATTTTTTAAGGGTATAAGGGGCAATTAGTAAACACCTTGAAAATGATGATGTTGAGATATTTCAGTTTTATGTGCATTATGGCGGTTTGAGCCTCCCACTGCCATTTTATAACTCTCAAAGACCCAGTTATGCCATCTCCAGCTGAATTGCTCCTGCACGATTTTCCACAATGTAAAATAAACACGCAGGATATGCAATAAGCATGGCAGGTAGCTAAAGCCTAGAAATGTCCTGCCTTTTATATTCCAAAATTATCACACAATAGTTATTATTTCGATAATCTGGCATCCATGAAGAGCCAATGGGCCTGATTTACTAAAGCTCTCCAATGCTGGAGAGGATACACTTTCATCAGTGAACCTGGGTGATCCAGCAAACCCGGAATTGAAATCATAAAGTCATTTACTATTTGTTAGCAAATGTTTTCAATCCTGGACCAGATCCAGGCTATATTTTTTAACAACACAGTTTAACTGAGATGAAAGTGTATCCTCCCCAGTCTTGGGGAGCTTTAATAAATCAGGGCCAAAGAATCAGTTTTGATCCATTCAAACATACATCAAAAGAGATAATTTTGGTTGCAAAATAGTTTCTTTAGTTTTGGACAGTGTGGGAAAGGATTACAACATAATAAGAATTAGGTTTTTGCAGTTATCTATTGTGTTTCCATTAGAAAAAATCACTAGTGGCAGTCACTCGAAAGGAAGCAGAACAGGAATAGATGGTGGATCTTCCAATGGGAACACATGCACTGAGGAGGAATTACTGAAGAGATTTTTACAAGACAGGAAGAAAAATCTCTCAAAAAATACTGACATGATTTTAAACATTTTCTACAAAATAAAACAAGTTTTGAATTAGATATACTTTAAATCGGTATCAGCTGTATTATGATTGGGCAGTATTAGATAAGGAACACACACAGAAAAAAATCTACATTTTGTTTTACTTTAACCAAAAAAAAGTCTCTGCTATCAAAGAAAAATACTCTAGAAACCATTTGATAAAAAAAAATAATAATCTCATTCTATCTTTGAAGCGGTTTCATTTATTTTACTACCCACTGTGAGCCTTATCAGAAGGCCAAGTATAAGAAGTTTCCTAGTTTATGATTAGGAAAGAATCTGATAGATTAGAAGACTCAATTGAAGTTGGACATAATAAGTATTACAGTATTACATGACATTAATCCTGCCATTCCATTACTTTCTCAATCATTGTGCACAGACTAATTATTCTGAAGCCAGCGATCAGGAAAAAATAGAAACATACTTACACTGGGCTGCAGTAATCTCTTTATTGCATCAACAAGGAAGGCTCTGTACTGGTCCAGAAACAGGCTGACATTGAGAAGAGAACACATTCTGGATTACAATGGGGGTTTAAAGTATTAATGATACAAGAAGACAACTATCAAGCCAATTACACTAATTTAATAGCTATAAAAAAAGAAGAATTACTTTGACATTAGATCCCCTGATATCCTAGTGGCATAGGGTGACCATACATAGAATAATAACTGCAAGTAGCACAAGAGATTTAACACTGCACATAGCACAGAAGACAATCAACAGCCTGTGTAGGTAAAAGGAAAATTGGAAATCTGCTCAGGGTGTTTTGTGGTTGGTGCCTGTAAGTACTTTTATTTGTTCTCAGGAAAGTCCCCCAGTGCATCTTGAAATGCTACTTTACAAGACCAGGATGTTCTCTACAAGACAAGGTCAAGACATGTCTCCTCCTAAATCAAAGTTCCACACTCTCAAATATGAAAGCCGTGGTCTGGTATTGGACTGCTGCATGACAATGGACAGGACTTTATCTCAACTTTGAAGCTGAACTCTAGGCAAACTGCTAAGTACACAGATGAAATAGGTATAGGTGGCTGTCTTGCCTGCCAAATAATTTATATGCCTGTACATCAAGTTTGAACAATTTGCACGGTTCTTTCACACAGAATGGCTACATCTTGTAGCGGTAGGAGATCTGATTTTGATTTGCTGCACTTAGGAAATATTTCAGGTCTTGCCTCTCCCCCAGCCTGTGACTGGGCAGTGAAAGCAGAAGCTTATCTGATATTCTGCTCTCTCCTCGAATCAACTAACTCTAATCTTGTGCTGTTTCTCCCTCCTCTAGTCTAAGCCCCGATGTACAGTAGATCTGTATTATTGGTACCTTTTTACCTTTCTGGAGTTCAACTTTCATAAAAGTAGAGACCCTCTTCAGCAGTGTATCTCAACTAGGGCTCCTCCAGAGGTTCCTAGAGCAGTTTGTGCCATTCGGGTCAGTTTAAGTGATACCATTGATCTCCCTTCGGTAAGGGAGACATTCTTCCCACCACACTCATGTGAGCTGTGGATATATTAATAACAGAAGGTTCTCTGAACACCCAAAAGTTATTTCAACAGGTCTTTAATGTTAAACAGGTTGAAAAGGTTGCTCTACAGAGACTGGGCCTAGATCCTAAATGGAAATATTTGCAAGCAACACATGCCAGTTTTCCAGTATGAATAACTTGTACACTTCTCTAAACAAGGTAATTTTATTTATATAAAGAAAAATATGTCATATATTGAAACATCTGCTTATTTCAACATTACAAATATTCCAACAATATCTTTTATGTTGGCCTGTACATCTACACAGATAACCTTCACAGATATCATTCATCCGAAGATTCCGTGTTTTAAAATGTCCTTGCTAAAAGGTTTAAACAAATAGCAACAATACTAAAAAACCTATCTACCAAGAAACACAGATCAAAAGGTACATTTTTATTGGCTGTGGCAATGGCATCTGAAAAAAACCTGAGCATTGATATTATATACTAGATATTATTTACTACAAAAGCTGTTATTTCATTTAATATTATAAAAAAAATGACCTTCCTATTAAATGTTCATGCTTCTTCTGTAGCATTGACCACAATGGTCTCTGTGTAGAAATCACTAGTATTTTCAGTAATTTTATTATTTAGCTACCTGATCCTGCTCTATATTTCAGCAAGGTAGCAAATATTAGAAAATCTACAGGTTTTATTGTTGTGCTCATGGAGGCGATCAGGCGTTCAACCGGTGTAAAATGGCATTACAGCAGAACTAAACCATTAAAATATTAAATTGTGACCAGGCAGTTCCTTTGCAGAAGGAACAGGTGATGTCCTAGAAAAAAAAACCTAGATGCTTGATTGCAATTTTTTATTTACACTGACCTGTCCTTGCTCTGTGACAGACGGCACTATCCCCACCTACCCTCTTCTGGATCTTCAGCCATTTTGATAGACCAGGTCGGGACTATGTAACTCCTACATATACCCCACAGCCTTGTGAAATGTTGGGATACCTGACATATCTTGACATTCTACACTGAACTGGACATACAAAAAGGAAGGCTAGACTCTTCATTAGCTTTTTATTGTATCTGGACCCCATTGGAAATTTCATTTTACATCACAGTTCAGTTTGTGCATTTTTTTTGGAGATTTCTGCATTATTGCAATGGGATGAGGTTTGCATATGAAATCTACCTATGTGTTTGGATCTACTAATAAATTTGAAAATGTATTTCATTCAATGTACCCTCTAAAAAGCCCTGGGCAAAAATGTGGCACCTCAAATGCACAGCATTTCTTCTCCTCCCTGCAGTTCTGTATATAGAGGCCCATGGAGAAGGTCAATTGCTGGATTTGTCCTACCCTAAAACTGGCTCTTCCATAAAAAATTTTTTTTTCTTTCTCTTCATGAACAGTCTGAATTCTTCCAGGTTTGAGTTAACTTTAAATATTAAGTGGTGAATGAAAATCTTATATTGGTATAAAGTGTAACATAAATAGCGGGTAACATAAATGGCGGGTGCACAAATCACCTGAGCGTAATGCAGCTTTTCATTAAACTCTTGATGTAGGAATCAGGTTTGCAAGCAGGTTATGTAATGCTACACAAATGGCTGTGAGTGGATTTAAGCTGCTGCAGTAACGTTTCAGGAAGATGCCAAATTTCTCGGTTATGGTTCTGAATGGCGAACACACAAAGCCATCATCAGGAAGTGCAAAGGTGAAAAGAAAAGAGGAGGCAACTCTCAGCAAAGACTTTCCACGGAGAGGAGCACTGAATAAAATAACACCCGCCACAACGAGACAACGAAGCAATATCCTCAGCAGGCAAATTGGATGAAAGACTCAGAAGTAATTCAAGAAGCTTCAGCACAGCTGTTCAACAGCGACGTTGAGGTAAAAGATGTCATTCTCTGAAAATAGTTAAGGATCTAGCTACTAGGTCATAATACGGCTTATTCCAGGCCTCCTAAAGGTCATGGATACTTAAGTTAACATTGGCCAAAAAATTTGCCAAAGGGCGCTGATGCTACCCTTCTTTTTTCAAGCAAAACATTTAAATTAAACACCTAAATAGGTGGTAAGTGTATATAATATGTTTTAATATATGTTTCTGTAATGTTTACACACCAGGTTGCAGACCTATGTGTGTTTATACAAAATATGAAATGTTAAGGTGAGTTCCCCAAGAGGCTGATAAAGTAACTAGAAGCAACATTGCAACACAGGAACATACAAAATCTCTTCTAAAAAAAAAGAAATGTACACTACATAGTGCAAGTACTATGCTATGCATTAACAATCTGGGCCAGGAATTCAGCCAGGTACTGGGGATGATGTAACTCAAGTGCACATGCTGAACACACACAACGCGATACAAAATCTCTCCAAAGTCAGTTTGTATGGAGAGAAGGTATATACCTCAAAGTAGTGCAATGCAAAAGTGGAGATGAAGCCAGCCCCGATCACTCTGGTGTTTTAGTTATCAACACACAGAGTTCAGTCTGAATGTACCCCCTGCATCTCTTTATACAGATATACCTTTTAGACATTTTCCTACAATTTATTGCTTCTTGCATTTTGCCTTTTTCCATTTTTTTTGCACTTCACAAGCATATAGGCTTTTGCATTTGGTAATTTAAGGTAATATAACTTTAACAATACCAATATTACCCCTTTAATTCATACTTTCTAATGGGGAACATACCTTTTCTGAGTGGCCCCCTTTGCATTGGGGAATTGTTCCTCAGTTTAAAGGTTCTTAACTTTGTGTTAACTCTTTTTGGGTTGTGTTGTTTATTGTTCATTTCAAATATGTGTTTCCATTTAATTAATTTGATCGATTGTATTTGTTTGATACTAGTACATTTAATGGTCCATAAAATGTGTATCATAAACAGTGGCCATCTTTCATAACAAAAAAACGTATTTTCACATTTTTTAATGTAATCCCTGGCAAAAATTATGGAATCGCATGGAGCATTCTTTTTCAATTTCTGTCATACATTTTCAGTTAGATTGACGTCTTCCATGTTTGCCAGTCACAGCATGAGTTGATATGCCTTTCCTCCAAAAAAAATTTTTTACGTTCGTTTCTTGGTAAGATGCATTATCATCCTGAAAAATGATTCTTTCATCAAACCTATTTCGATTAATGGAATGGGAAAAGTCCAAAATATCAATGTATATCTGTCCATTTACTGCAAAGGTAATGATTGCCATCTCCCCAGTCTTTTACCTAACATGCAAAAACTATATCATTAATGAATTTAAAAATTTCCTTTTATTCTTTAAGCAGTCACCTTTATATATTTCATTGGAACAACACCAAACAAAAGTTCCAGAGTCATCTCTTTGGCCAATGCAGACTCATCAATGAATATTGCTTTTATATAACCGTCTACAGTCCATGACTTCTTCTCCTTAGTCCACTGTAACCTTGTTTACTTCTGCAGGTGCTAATGATGGTTTATGTTTGGCTTTTCTGTATGTAAATCCTATTTCCTTTAGCCGATTCCTTACAGTTCGGTCACAAGCATGACTTTGCCATTGAATTCGGTTTCTTCCTATTTGTTATTAATTTAATTTGTTGTACATTTTCTATTTTTCTATTTTCCAGGCAAACTGCTTTGATTTTTATTTCCTGATGCTTTTACATTCCTTGATCTACCTGTGTGTTTTCCTTTTCCACATTACCAGATTACATCATTTTTTAATCATTGTTGAATCAATAGTTTATTCCCCCCACCCCCACTTCGTATGAACAAAACATGTGCCATTCCTTATAAAAATGTAATTCAATATTTGGAGGTATGTTCCATACAATATACAATTAGTAAAGTAGGAAAATTTTGTTAAAGAGACCGAGTTTTGTGTCATTTCTGTGATTTTTTTTTCTTTTTTGGAACAAGGTAACAGCAGAATGAACATCCTCTTTAAATGTAGTGATTCCATAATTTGTGCCACGGATTGAAAAACATACACTCCAGTGATGGCTGCATGGCATTTCTCAGAATGGGGTTCCTAGTGGTGACAATAGTAGACTATGCCTTAACATTGTTATTCTGAATGCTCACTTGTAGCCTCCACTGACTGTGATGGACAGAACGTTATCACCCATTACCAGAAAGTTTCTTTATTTCCGTATTGCCAGGCGTTAAGCAAAAGCCACAAATTTAAAAAAAAAAAAATGAAAATGATTTAATGTGAATTAATTATATAACTGTTTTAATGTTTTGGTTTACGTATACTTTTTTTATTAATTTTACTTGGTACTTTTTTATTGTTATCGTATAAAATTTTTTATTGTTACTTTTGATACTCACATGAGCTATGCATCATTAAAGATTTTTAAAGCAGAAAGCATTGAATTTTTTTATTAATATGTGTAATAAATCAGTTTCCAGAGCTCAGTTTGTTCCCATCAGAGTGATTTCTCACTGAATTGTCACCTAACGAATAGTTTTACCTGAAATAACCTGTTAAACTAACCTAAAAAAGGGATTTTTTTCTCATCTTCAGTT
This sequence comes from Pyxicephalus adspersus, assembly GCF_032062135.1. Lineage (NCBI taxonomy): Eukaryota > Metazoa > Chordata > Amphibia > Anura > Pyxicephalidae > Pyxicephalus > Pyxicephalus adspersus. The sequence continues at coordinate 137,691,002 of NC_092861.1, forward strand.
TATATTTACCACTTGTTCACTCAAAGCATTTTTCCACATGAAAACATGGAACGTTTGATGTCTTCCATTACTTTTCAATATCCAACTTGTCATCTTCGTCTCTCAGTTGAATGCCCACCTGTATAACAGCTTTTTACACGTAGTCAAAGAATCTCTTACTACCCATCACAAGTCTATCACCTTTCTCCATCAGCTTTAGCAACTTCACTTTTGTCAGTTATTGTTTTCATTCACTTCTGACTATAAAGTTTGTGTCCTTAAGGCCAAAAATATTGCTCTGGCTCACATTAGGAATATAAAAAACAAGGTCCTTTCTGAATTACTTTGGGGAAAGATTTTAGTTTCAATTTTTTCAGGGCATTTTCTTTAACATTGATCTCTTTATTCTTAAAAAGGACTTGAAGTGGATGGAAGTCGTGCAAGCAATGGATGAAACACAAGTTATGAGTATCTCCAGTACATTTCCTGTATAGCTTTAGCAGGAAGTTCCTTGCACTGAAAGTTTCAGGTACCCGTTCTTCTCCATCAAGGAAACCAGTGAACATTACAATAGTAAACTCCAATTTCACTGCAAACCCCATAAGACTAGCAACAATGCAAAAAAAAGGTGTTAAATTGCAGAAGTGCAGCTATGCTTTTTTAATTATTTTCAAGCCATATGTTATATTTTAATAGGAGAACACTTAGCACAATTGACATTTTTAGATGTATCTTGTAACATTTCAAAAGAATTGAGATCCCATTTAAGGTACTATTACCAATTTTCTATATAGTTTAAACCCCACCTATAAGGGGATTGGATACTTGAAAAAATGAAGGTCAGGACTCATATTATATCAGTGTTTTCAGTCAAGTTGAAATATAAATTATCCTATAGTTGTGTAAAACGTGGAACAGTGTTAACCAAGGCATGGATCCAGAATGGTAGTCTTTGTCACCTAGATAAAAGAACCCTGTACATTGAAAGCTTGCTATGATTTCCACTGCAGCTATCCATTAAGGTATTACATTCAGCTACTTTTGTTATTTTGACAAGTGCTATTCTGCATTGATAACTGGCACTCATCCATCGTCTTGTGCACGATATTTTCTCGAAATATATTTTCAGAAAGTCATATGGTCACACCACAATGTGAGAATTATTCATCTTGCTACAATTTGATCTAATGTATGTCTGTTTGGATCATTGTGCCTTGTAGCAAAGATGTAACTAAATCTTAGTGATTACATGCTCTTTTAACAAATACAACCGCTACCTTTCTCTGTTTGTTGACTACAAGTATACAAATAGAGTTGCCTTCTTATGATACTTCGCTGTTTTCACTCTAATCTTTTTTACATCACCTCTGTAATTGATTTTGATGGACTATCTTGTCAACTATGTAATAATAAACATCACTATCAATGAGCTTATGGTGTTCCATTCTTTTCATCTCTATTTCAAAACAGTCTTGCTATTGCAATAAAACCATTTTCGAATAATGGAACTGACATTAAACACAAATATTTTTTACCTATGGGATAAAATAAACCTGTAAACTGCCCATAGGAAGAAAAATAACATTGTCACTACACAATGGGCACTTTGGAGCTAGCCATGTTTTTTCTTCCACCCCTCGTATAGCAGGCTGCTCAGGCATTATGGGAGATGGGGAAAGGTGTGCGGGTTGAAGCACTGAACACAACATTGTGATACTTTGGCTCACATTAAGAATTCGGAAGGTTAATGACTTACTGAATAACCACAGGGAACATTTCATATTTACTTTTTTACAGCACATTTTCATTACTATCAATTTATTTATTCAAAACAGGCACTTAGGAGCTAGTCATGTTCTTCCTCTAGCTCTCTTGTGGCTGGTCGATTGGGCATTATGGGAGAAGAAGATAGGTGTGCTGGTACACTTCATGCCTTGAAGTTTCACACCCAGCAACATTCAACTTGCTTCCTGTAGGCCCACAATGTCAAGGCTCTTCTCTTTACTGGGCTCACATGAGAACTATATAGACAGCGGTGCACTGTCATAACCTGGCGCCAGTCTATGGAATCTGCCTGGTTTGGCACCAAGCAGCCTTATATCTATGAGGAGTTTGAGCATGTGCAATGGATATTCTATTTCTTTTTACTAATTGTGAAAGCCATAGAGCAGGGTGTCAAACTCTGGCTCACGGGCCAAATCTGGCCCGCAACGTCCTTTTTCTTTGCCCCCAAAGGAATCCTTAATATGAATAGCAGATGGCCCACCACTACATTGAAATAGCGTTTCCACTACCAATCCTGGAATCACTTGTGTCTATAGACCAGCAGCCGCATTGCCTATGCATGGCCTCTCATTTTACTGTTTTATAGATGCAGGGAATTGTAGTAGCGGTGCTGTTTCAGTGAAGAGGGAGTTCCAGCCACTCATAACATTAAGCCCTACATTGGACTGTTTCCTTGACGCAGGGAATTGTAGTAGCGTTGCTATTTTGGAATTCAAGTTTCATGTTTGGCCCGTGACTATGTCTAAGTTTTTAATATTAGCCCACTGTGTATTTGAGTTTGACACCTCTGCCATAAAGGCTAACAATGTGCTTCTAATAATGTGATCTGACTGAGATATTTGCCTGATCTGCATACTTGTTTCAGATCAGTGGCTCAAAATGTATTGAAGAAAGTCAACCCTTGCTTTTATAAGAACTTTCTTATGAGGGGACTACTTTAAAGAAATGTTATGCTTTATAGTATGTTAATATCATGCGTTACTAAAACCAAATGAATTTACAGTTGTCAGCTTTATACTGTATATTTCTGGTACAATTAAATGTGTGTGAGTCTTACAGGTTTTTTTCTTATGAAAGCATGCTGTAGATAAGGACCCTTGCTTTCAATGGGGAAGCAGTGCTCTATACACTAGACCTATAGCTCTGAATTCTGAAATGTTCATACTCCCTTTTGTTTGGAGAGCTCTATTTCTACTCAGTAGTTGGCATGCCAGACCTCTGCAGAGCAGAGCTTCCACACAGAAAGCAATGGTCCTTCTCTGCGGAGTTCTGGCAGGGGACAGGTTTTTCTAAGAAGGTTGTCGCTGCTTCCTATAGAAAATAATAATAATGAGGCATATTACCTGAAATGTATGTATCTGGTTAAAACAGAATGTTCAGTTGGGCTTTCATGAACCTGTTGGTTTATACAAGTACACAAAACATAGCTGCCATTTTATATAATCAAGACACATAAGATAAGTGCATGTCTTATATGAAGTCCACAACTTGTCCTGCAATAGGCTCTCATTTCTTTCTTTTAAAATTTATAGCACATAAATGCAAATGCATAATATCCCTGCAGTATTTGGCACATGTGCCCACCAAGTGTTTCCACGGCTGCAAATAACTTGAAAAAAGCACTCAAGTCCTACAAGTGTTTTAGAATGTAAACATGGAACAATAATGAAAGATTTAAGGATACAAACACCTTCTGAATGTAATCATGTATATACATGAAGCCCAATCTGCTTGTTACAGTGGCTTCTTGAATAGACCTTGTTTTCATGTAAATGAGTCAGGACTGTACAACTGCCTCACTATTCATGGAATCAGACAATGCCACCCTGGCTTCAGAAAAAAAAATGGAATTACATTATGCACCTAATATTACAGAAGACACCGGGGCTACTTGTGCTGTTTCCCAAAGTCCCATGCTTTGCTGACTGACAGCATAATATAGGGCTGTAGTACTGTAACATTTGAGCAAAGATTGCAAGAACATATATTTTACATTTTAAATTCTTTACATAAAAAAACTGAAGAATTTAAAGCATAAAGGTTTCCCAGGGCAAGCTACAAACAGAAAAAATTAAAATGAAATGGTTATTGCTTATTACCTTATTTTAAAAAGAAAAACTCCAGGGGGGTAGGTAATCACATAGTTAAATTACATATATGTTTACTGTTCTAAATGCCAAAAGGGTTTGTAATTCCAAACATCTAATCTTGTGATCTCCACCAGTTTTTCACACTGCACAGCCAGGTAGGCTGATTAAGCAATTAATCCTTTTGGCTCCATAGTTTACCTTCATACGTCATCTCTTCATCACCAGCCCTCTCAATGGACAGTAGAATCGCATCAATTGCTATGTTCAATGAAAAAGGAGCCAATGTAGGTAGCAGTAATGCTAAACCAGGAATTAACTGAGTGATCTTTCTAGCAGAGGAGTGTGTCACAAGAATGGCTGCCCGTAATTACAAATCATTTGGCAGGTAAAAAGGTGTGTATGCATATAATTATATATATATATATATATATATATATATATATATATATATATATATACTCTATTTATATATAGACACACAAACGCACACTATGCAGATCCTTGCCTGGAGTTCTATTTTGCAAAGCGAGTATATTTTGTGATTTCCTTAAACTACAAATTGCAGCAAGTTATGAGTATGTATGTATATATATATATATATATATATATATATATATATACACACAAGACATGAACTTTTCTTTATAAATTATTAAATTATAATTCAGGCTGCAGGCATGTTTTGCAAACACCGAACAATACAATATAAACTATGTTTTCAGACTTATAAATGATTGACAGATTAAAATGTTCATCAAAGTGGCAGCAAATCAGTATTATGAAAGTGTCAGGTCTTCTTTAGGCTGCTGCAAACACTTTTTAAGAAATGAAGTGTTTTACCATGTTTTACATGTAAATACTACTATGCAGCTTTGTTAGAACAGCCACAATTTTCAAAAAGTCCCATAACTGCTTTTACCCACTCTCTTGTATGTATTAACAATTATGTGTGAGCTCTAGAGATTTACCTGGTTTGTAACTGTAAACAATGGAAAAATCATAAAAAGGTTCATGCAGTATGAAAAACAGGCATACATTTGTAAACAGACCCAGCAACTAAATATTTACAGGAGATGTAAAAATTTAAATAGTGATTGCTATGTATATCTTAAACTAGAATTCTGGCTGGAAGACCCAAAGCTCCAACTCTCCTTTTTTGTCTGTGTGAATGGCTGATGTGGAATTCTAGAAGCTTTATCCTGAAAAGGTTAGAATGTATCTGATAACTTTATGTGTCTTTTGTAATGACAGGTTTGCATACTCAGGCAGTACCACCACTGGAAATTCTTGCTATCTCCTATAGAATGTCCACCATGTGGCCACCAACTGTCCCCATTTCTGCAGAGAAGTGAGCTTTGGTGGTGCATGGCTGAACCAATGAGGGGCAGATCTTTTACGATCTGTCACTGAGAATTTTACCCATCTAAGGGTATCCTTATGTGGTTTTATGCTCCCAGTATAATTTTTATACTAACCATTTTACCTAACCATTCTTTACTTACTAGTATATTATAAAAATTGAAGTAGGCATAATCTTTAACATTTTACTTATAATTTAACATACATATAATTTTGCTCTGTGCTACAAATAATATATAGTTTAAACTTACTTATGAATCATACTAACTTCTACAATAACAAATTAGATTTTCCAAATTCATATTAGAATACATCAGTGATTACATATCATCTAATGTTAAGATTTACAATATACCTAAAATGATTGCAGCAAAATATGACATAAACGAAGCAAACTCATAAAAAATGAATCTAATTAAAAATGCCTAAGTAATATATATTTAAAGGTATCAAAATATATAAAATATTATAAAGAAAATTTGCAAGTTATATATAATAATATTATTATTTGTATATAATTATTATTGAAAAACAATAAAATGTTCCAAAAATATAACAGTTGTAACTGCTGTCGAAAGTGTTGTATTATGGAGAAAAAATACAACTAAATAAATAAAAAGCCTTTGAAATGCAATTGTCCATTGTTCAAACTGGATGACGTGGTGTGATGATCATAGGCAGTAGATGATGGCCATTGCCACTGTTGTTTTGATATTTGTGTGAAGAGCAAATTTAACTCTAAATCTGTTGGCAAGACCTTGCTTCACCCACGTAATCTGGAAAACATCCATATGTGAGGCTTGTCTAAGCCCCTGAGAAGACTGTTGCCCTCCTGCTCATGTCCGTCAGCTCTCTGATCTGACTTTCATACTTAATCTGGTCTAATCCTACTGAGCATTAACTTCATCTGTGCAATGAAACCTGTAGTATCCATTCTAATATTTGGTGAGGAAGGCATTTACTAAATTACTTGCTGAAATCATATGGTGTTGTTTAGCTCTTTATTTTAATCAGATGATGCATCTCGGGCACACATTATCTGTGATTTAGCTGCAAACCTAGGTTTGTCTTTTCACGAACAAAGAACCCTGTCTGTAATACGCCACTTCTGAACTGTTACTATGCGGTGGATGTCACCACGAACAGAGCTACAATGGTAAACAGTTCTAATAATACATTGTATTAAGCTTACCGGGGACTGAGGTATGAAATGCATGGAAATATTATATGCAATATTTTAGCAGGAATTCAGTAACTTTCTCAAGGATATCTCAGAACACAAAAGAAGATTTATGTAAGGAAAAACCATTAAAGGATAATCTATAAAAATGACTTTCCAATTTAAAGCAACAGACCTTTAAATGTTGAAGTTATGTATGAATTATTTAACTTTATTTTTATTAGTTGTATGTACAGGTCTAAAGAAAATGTGAACTAAAGCTTACGTCCTAACAAAACTAAAGTCCAGCTCAATAACAAAAAAGAAAAAAATACTCATCTCTCAATGTAAAGAAGCTGTAGCAGAACTATGAATTGAACTAAAATGGTGACAAGCTTGATTAATGCTATTTCTGACAACTCCTCTAAAATAATACCTGTTCTCTTAATTACATGTTACAATATGTCGTAGGATGATTTATCCAGAGAATAAAGAACATGATACAATGTTCCTCCCTATTACCTTGCTGTTAATAACTGTCTACTTAACTTCAGCAGCCTTCAGAAACATCAGATATAATTTGCTTCTCTTCTCGAACGATTGACGTATACAAGTTGCTGATTTTTTCCCCCTCTGTAAAGGTCTCATATGCATTTAAAACGCTCTAAGTAGCTATTACAATTCAGCAGAAGACCACAGATCACTGGAAGACATTTCCTTATACATGAATTATTTGGGACCCCACTTAGGATAGCTCGTGTCACAACAGATTGTTAAAGCGGGTATGCTCAGAAAACATTATTTTGGCGATCACTTGAATGCCAAAAAAAAAAAAAAAAATGCACAACCTTGCACTAATATCAATAGTCAGATCTTTAGTAACAAGTAAGCTAATTGAGCTGTTTGTGTTGATAAACTCCCTTTCCTCCAGACTGTTCCTCCCTGAACCATAATTATTTGCAATTTGCTTAAGTCGTCCATTTACTGATACGTCAAGCATGAAACAGAGGCAATTTCACAAAATGGAAATGCTTCTCAAATTCAATCTTCAGGAAATAATGTGGTACAAGTTACTCCGTGATAGAAGACTACCTCATGACTGTCACATAGAGATGAATATTAATTTGTTGAGGTTAAGGCGGTTTAGTGCTTCATTTGTTGACTTTGCTTAGCCGTCAGAGAGCAGAGCAGCGCAATTATTCCGACAAATCTATTTTTCTCCCCCTCTTTTTTTAACGTGAGTTACCATTTTTATGTACTTACCAGTCAGCACACATAACAATGTCAAAATGTCCTTCCAGTTGAGAGACATCTGTCTCATTATCCCACCGTAAAATGCTAAAAGGAGACATAAAAAAGCAAAAAAAATGTGATTTTAATATGTTGCATTTTGTGACATTCGCTCAATAGTTGAAAAAGCAAACAAAATGTTGCCAAAACATCATATGTCTACTTTTATCAGGTCTTTTAAGATTTTGTGAGTACAAAAAAAACCATGACAGGGCGAAAAGGAAAAGGGTTTAAGTGTTTTGCAGTGCACCTTATGAAAAAGTCTTCTAAAGTATACGGCAGATCAAACACATTAATGATCTGACAAATCCCACATTTCTTTTTTCATGCATGTATATCTGCTGATTAGGATACATCATAAACACAGATTGTTGGCTGTGAGCAATTAACCCAAAAAATATTATCCAACCATCCTAATGATCTTTTTCTCCCAGGATGTTATATGGCGTGTAGGCCCATGTAATGATGTGTTATGTATTATATCATGAACATACTGAAATCACAAGCATCTGTAAAAACAGTCTTCATCCCCCATCAACACTAAACTATTTTGTAAGACAATGTTAAACAGTGGCATTTAGATCATAAAATTATATTAACAAGGGCCCAGTTTTTTATTTCCATCTGCCCTATATATTACTAATAAAAACACAAAGAGCCTGATGTATTAAAGCTCTCCAAGGCTGGAGAGGATACAATTTCATCAGTGAAGCTGGGTGATGCAGCAAACCTGGAATGGATTTCTTTAAAGTTATTTGCTATTTGCTAGCAAATGTTTTGAATCCTGGACCAGATCCATTCCGGATTTGCTGGATCACCCAACTTTCCTGATGAAAGTGTATTCTCTCCAGCCTTGGAGAGCTTTATTAAATCAGATTCGAAATAGAAAATAACAATTAAGTTTGATAAATTATTAAAAGTTTTTGATGTTTGTGGCAGCAGAAAGTGTATTTGTAAATGACAACTGGCTATTATGATGACCATTATTAAATTTATAAAATCTAAGAATATTATTTGATCAAAAACATAGCGAAAATTTTCCAATGGGACCACTTGTTCTGGTGACTGCCCTCGAAGATAGGACCTTACATCACTTTTGTGAGATCTTTTCATACTTTCTGTTGTTATTTGGGGCAGTAAGTAAGAGAAATTCTCCTCGATAGACAGCAAAAAGAAAAAAAAGAGGGGTTTAGCCATTCCATTTTCTAATACAAACTTTACAGGATTTTAATGTAATTACCTGATTTTATGGATACTACATTCCTACAGATACTTTTTACATCCAAAGTATGTGCAATTCAGTCCACGTGCTTTCATAAGAACTAAATTGAAAGTACAATTTATAATTTTTGGTAATATAGCTGTTTAGATACCTTGGTATAATATAACGAGACATTAGCCTCAGTGTACGTACCGAGAACAGCTGGTTATGTGCAAATTAACTCCTAAACCAGACAACTTACCTTCTTGTTCTTCTTTGTCAAACATTGATACTAAGTGGCTGATTCATTAAAGCTCTCCAAGGCTGGAGGGGATACACTTTTATCAGTGAAAATTGGTGATCCAGCAAACCTGGAATAGAATTCTTAAAAGTAATTTGCGATTTGTTTTTAATGCTGGACCAGGTTTGCTAGATTAGCTTCACTTATAAAAGTGTATCCTCCCCAGCCTTAGAGAGCTTTATTAAATCAGGCCATTAGACTTACAATTAAAGTTTCTTGCTTGTGATTCAGATTTCTTTTAAAATTAATTTTTCATCAAACTGAAAAATTCCTTGCAAAGTAATCATTCACTTGAGTGAATGGTCTAAGCTTCTTTAGTAGATTAACCCCACTGCACATTGGCACAAAATGGCACAACTGGATTTCAGAAAAAGTCCATCAATCAGTCCATCAATGCAGGGGATCTATTCCTTCTATATAATTTTGATGAATTCATTGTGTAATTTATGTGTTACATTTCAGCAAAATCATCAAATATCATTTTTTTAACTCTATTATGTATAGGCTACAAATACTTTACAAAAACTTTTCTATTTCTAAAAGTTTATGTTACAAATATTAAAAGGCTGGGTTACCTCTAATAGGCTTTCCTTGTTATTAAGGATTTCCACATTTGTTGGATGAGCATCTAACCTACTCCAATTTCAAGCCCTTTGTACATTCATCTTAAGTCCTGACACTACATTGATACTTTGGTGAGTAATAGCATCAAGTTGTGGCTTATAACATTATAAGACTCAGGACAATGGTGTTGGGAAAAGACGCTTCACTGAGCATCTCAGAAATCGTCTCCTCCTCCCATATGGTACCTGCTGGTCTTTCTAAAGCTCCAATCCATAATTAAGTCCTAAGTAATTGTCCATGACCATGCTGACTCTTTCATCTCAATACTAGAACAGGATGTGCTATTAGTTATAGAGGTGATACACTTAACAGCTGGAAGTCATAACCAATGGTGAACTGTACAAAGAAACCTGTGGTCTTCCAGAAGCTTTAGGAGCACCTGTCTAACTTGATCACGGACACCTCTGGTGGTCCCTTTAAATGGTCTTACATATCATATAATAGGCATGCCATTAGGACCAGCTTTTGTTTGTTTTACTACCACAGATGTTCCAGTCATCATTTACTATCCTACCTTTAAATGAAATAAAATAAATAACAAAAAAGACACAATGGGCCTGATTTATTAATGCTCTCCAAGGCTGGAGAGGATACACTTTCTTTGGTAAAGCTGGGTGATCCAGCAAACCTGGAATGGATTTCTTTAAGTCAATGTTTTAGTTAGAAAGGGAGGAACGAGACTTAAGTGTTACATAACTAGCCAAGAATTATAAAAAGTCTCTTGCACCATGTGTTTGATGTGTATATTTAATAATTACAAAAAACACAACATAGGGTACATAGGTTGGATAAATTACAATTCTGTAATTAGTTCGTATTGGCAGACTAACATTCTCTAACACAGAGCTTGGGAAAGTAAAATTAATGCTGATGCAGATTTCAAGTGATCTGATGTTTAATGCAAACTGTAAATAGAATGGGTGCTGATAAAACTTTATTTTTAGTAAGCTATTCACAACACTGAGGACACTAAAAAAAGTCATATAACCAATTTACACGTCAAAGCTGACATTAATCTTCCTTGTTTTTCTCAATTGTATAAATAGGTATTTTCAAATGTATAAATAGGTATGCATTTATTTTAAGCTCATCTCTAAAATATTAACTATTTATTGAATTTTTTTGCCATATTCATGAAATTAATATTGTTGCATTTCAATTGAAGCAATGTAATTGTAATTTCTTCATAACTGTAACTTCTTTCTTTAAAAATTGTTAGGAATGTGGTATTCATATAATCTTTGGAGCTGGGCTTTATTGACAAATTCAGGCTGTGTGTGATTGCATGGTCAAAGAACTTCTAAATCTTCCAACTCTTGTGAAAAAACTCCAGGTGCTGTATAACAGTATGTGATCACAGTCTCACCATTCACTTTTCTGGTAAAGAAGCCACATACATTGTAAAGTAGCTTGTCCCCATTGTCATGCTGAGAACAAGATTTGTAGGGCAAAGGCTTCTTTGCAGCAGGCCAACATGCTCCTCTTTCAGAACCACCTCTACCTTTCAGAACCAGAGCTCTCTTTTTTACAAAGCTCACATTTCATTTAAAGCAGAAAGGTCTAAAACTCACAGGGGTATATTGGACCACTGAAAAAAGGTCCCGACTTCCACATGGAAAGTGGGCAAAAACATATTTTTTTCTTTCAATAGGTTTTCATTGGGTTGGGTTTCATTCAGTATAAAGTAACAATAAACATGACGCACAAAAATAAAACTAACAATCCATAAACATAACATAACGTTTACCAACACAATGGAGCCAAAAGGGCCCTCACATCAGGGGGTGATAACATTCACATATTAACTGAAAGTTCAGGGTGTTAGATATATACCATAGGTATACAAACGGGCCCCCTCAGTGAAAAGCACTTGGCGCTTAACATTAACATTACCAACCCGACGAGACAGACATAGGTGGGAAAGAAAGGGAAGGAAGGGGAGGGGAAGGACCAAAAACTGTACAATGTGGCTTCAATGTTTCCAGTTATACATTGGCAAAAAGGAAATGCATCCATCATCCCACTCATATAGTATGAAGAGAGCTATCAAAATCTGCTGGCAGATAGTTCTCAATCCATGGATCCCATACCTTCATGAAAATGTGCAGGCGGTATTGGAGTCTGGCTACCATATTTTCATTTATCAGATACCAAATTACTTTCCTCTTCACCTGTACCACAAAAGGCATGCCAGACCACCAGGACTTGGCCAGTGTCTGCTTCACAGCTGTGAATTCAAATGACATGAGACGACTCTTGGAGATTCCTTGGGGATGCAGCATCAAGAGAGCCTCAAACGGATACCTCTGCCCAATACAGTATAAATAATTTGGTAAACAACCGTCCAGAACCTTTTAATTTTAGGGGCATTGCCACCAAATATGGTACAAGGTGCCAGGTGACCCACAGCCACGAAAGCAGTTTCCAATGCAGTTGGGGAGGTATGTAGGGCAAAAACATATTTTACTATGACTGTGGCTTATTTTCCAGGTAATAGAAGGGTAAGATTGTTATCACTTACTGTTATACTGCACATAGAATCTATTTAAAGAGTCTTGCATTAAAATGAAAACCTAACAGAATAAAGGATCTCCCATAGACTTTGACAGTAGAGGTATTATAATGTTTGCTGTAAATAGCATCAGTTCTGTGGTTACAGATGATTCTGAAGTTTAGGGGTTGAATTCGGGTTAAAGGTTTGGTTAAGGATCTGGAAGAACTACTGAACCCGTACACCTCTACATACACCTTTTGATCTTCAAACAATAATAACTTGATGATTTCTAGGACATGGTGAAAACACGGTGTATGGACCTCACTTATACACTCAGTCCAAGAGTCCCCATATCCCTGGACTGGACATCCCTTTAAAAAATCATCTGTCACAAAGGTTTCATGTACTTTGTGAAAACAACAAAAACCATCACAAAGCTGCACACTTTTGCTACTTTATTGTAGGTATCTGGTCTTTAAAAACGTCAATGTACCACATGTGGTCAGTTTACGGTCTACAAAACAGATCATCAGACTTAGCAAAGGAAAAGAGCAAAAGTTGCCAGTCCACTGTGTTGCATTGCTAACAATGAGCATGATGATAGAAGGAGGAAGCGTAATGGCATGAACATCAATCTGCCACTTCGTTCACTGCCCTGTCATGAGATAAAGTAGGGGCAAGACTTGTAAGTGGTACTTAAAGCTGAGCTAGCACCATATTTTTTACTTTATATAAAAGGAGTGGATAATTCCTTTATATAAAGTAAAAAATGTGTTTTTATCTTTTTTTAAAAAAAGAAGGGGAGGTAAAGACTAAAAAGGAAGACCAGAGCCACCTGGGATACCTACGTCATGAATCCCATGAAGCTTCAGGCCGCTCCTTCTGCACATGCCAAGATTTTGAACATTTACAGGAGTAAACTTCACCTGATCTCATGCCTGAGCAGTGCAAGATCATATGATGTAAGCAGAAGCCAAAGGAAGAAGAAAAATAAAATGGCGGTACCCGCTGATTCCTCTGTGCCAGGACAAAGAAAGAATCCAGGATGGCCCAGGACCAAATGGAAGACTGTTGTGGAGGGATCAAGGGCTTTGCAGAAGTCAAGGTAAGTGTGCGTTTTTTATTTTTATTTTAACTGCAACAGAGTATAGTCAGGTCTCCTGTTTAGTCACACAGGCTTGAGTTGTGTGAACTGGATGTACAGAAATGCAAATGCAAATCTTGTAGCAGGTAAAAAAACATACATATATGAAATTCATCTTTATACTTCAAGTATTGTTTAGCAATCAGCTTTAAAGATAAGCTTGGTTGTTATTCTTTATATAATCTTTTATGTTCTCAGAATGACTGTATAACAATATTCCAGCTCAGTTAACACAATGCTTTTAATTCTGCCTTTTTTATAACACCATTAAAGCATTATTTTTCCACAATGGTCTTAAAAACCTAACATATATAAAACCAAATGAAAACATACCATTTAAAAAAAATCACCATTCACAAAGTTGAGCAATGTTTTTAATTGTAGATTAATAACACCCAGTAAACAAAATTATGTCCTTTGAAAACATAATCTTGCTTCCCAGCATGAAGCTGGAATCTATTATTCGCTAGCTCCATATGTTGAAATACACTCAAATAATGACAAGTGACCTTAAGCCTTACATTAATGTAAATCAGAGCTGGGTAGGTAATTTGCTTTTGATTGATACTGAAAAGATTAAATTCAACATTTGAGTGAAGTTTGTTTTCCCATATAAAAAAAGCACAGGATAAAAAAAAAATCTTTATGGAAAAAAAAAACATTACGAGATATCACATTAGCAGATGAGACCTTCTCTCTTCACATAGACGTATAATGAATGGAGTAGGTGTACAATGCCTTTATTCCTTAAGTAGTCCAACTGAATCTGCTAATGATTGAAAGAAAAGTGCATTTATAGCAGTCTAATAAATGAAAATATGTTCTCGTTTCCACGTGTACTAATATGATCATCAGAGTGTCAGAATATAATTATTGTGCCCATTAAAAACTAAACTCATCGCATTCTTGTTCTTTTTCAATTATCCGTCCATCATGCATTGAACTGATCACTAAGAGATTTCTCAAATGGAATAAAGGAGTCATTTCCAAAGGAGGATTAAACAAACAAAACTGGGATTTCCTAAAATTGGTCATGTAATTTTTTATTTACATGTTTATAATAATTGAAATAAATGAACTCACTCATATGAAACCTGATGTATAAAAAGTGTGTTTTACAGTTTTAATACTTTAAAGTAATTCTAGGCAATATAAAGTAATAAAAACTATATGATACAATGATAAACTATATGATAAAATTTTAAATTATATGATGAAAAACTGTTTAGGATCCTTTAACCACAAATCAAAATGATCATTAGAACCTTAGAGGTAAAGGTAACTTGCATTGTATGAACATTTTGCCTTTTTTTATCACCCATTGTCCAAGCTGGGGTGATTTACCCCTGTCACTGGTCAGAAAATGAGGGGAAAACACAAAAAGTTGGAGTTTTCAATGGACAACTTCCCTTACTGAGATATCTTTTGAGAGAACTGCAGGTAGACTTGAAATAATATTTTACAAAGCATATCTTACCATTTCTGTGCCACATAAATCAAGGCATGGCAAATGTTACCATTAACCTCCCTAGCGGTTCATTTCTTTCCGTTTTATATGTCTAAAAGAGTTACATTGTTTTTCATGAAAATTTATTTTACAGTATAATATAATAGTATGAGTATAATAAAGTTTGAAACACAAAATCATGAAAAAATAATACACTAAATAAATTTAAAAAAATATATTTTTAAAAAATATACTATTTTATTATACTGTAAAAAAAATGTTCATGAAATACAATGTACTGCCGTTACACATATACATCCAATGTATTGCATTCAATACAGTTATTTTGTATTGAATGCAATACAAATAGATTTTGAATTTTCCACTCTGTCGCACCGGCAATGTACACACGCACCGACGTCACTGGAACTCTCCCTGGTGACTCATCGTGTGCAGAAGACGCTGGAGGAAGAAGACAGAGATCACGGCGATGGACTACGCGGGACACTGGCGGATCAGGTAAGGCTGTATTTACTATTACTTCCCATAGGTTTACATACCCCAAGTGTGACTCGGGGTTACCGCTTTCAGCAACTTTTTTCTACCCCGAGTCACACTCTGGGTTACCGCTAGGGAGGTTAAATAGTAGGTCTTATGTTTGCTACTTTAAGAAAAAATCCTAAAAAATCTCTTTCATTTTTGCACCTTTGCACCTGAGATCCATGTTCCTCTGTTGCAGTTTAGGCCTAATGACTGCTTTTGTTGCTGCCCCTAGAATCAGGTCAACATGTTGCTTTTTTAAAAATAAAATACTGTATGGAAGATCTCGATCAGTAAATGTATAGCACCCATGATATGAAGGAATGGACATTGACCAAGAAAAAACAAAGTTTGAAACTTTTAATAAAAACTATAGAGTAGTTTAGATTACGGGTGGTTGGAAAAGAGTAGTTTTTGTGGGGGGTGGTCAGGTAAAGACCAGCTTTAAATATACAAAAAGTAAGCATTACTTAAACACTCTACATCCGGAACAAGGCCACAAAATACAAAATATTTGCCATTCATGGACTAAGTCCATTAAAAAGAAATTAGTAAAAGGAGTACAAGACTGCATGGTACTAACTTTACTAATTTAGCAATATACATAATTTTGTAATTTTTATAACTGTTTAGAATGCCATTTACCAGTAAACAGCTGTTTAAAGTTTTAGCTAGTACAACCTTTGCTTCCTTAATGATTGATAAAGATTTAGACAGCTACACAACTATCACATTCAGATGGATCAATTTTTAAAGATGGCACTTTAAATTGATGAATAATCTGTAACATTTACTCTGGTGCTAGGTCAAAAAAACTTACACAAAATAGAAGGCACAGTTTTTCTTTTCATTTTCAGGTACCATATGAACATACTTAGATGTAGTGATTTTATTATCCCAGACATTATAGGTGGACCTTGCAGTTCAATCACTTTAAATCTCTCAAACTGAATCCCCCTGATAGCCATGGGCTTCCACTTTTTTAGTTTATAGGTTTTTGTTCTCTGTTTATAGCTACTAACACACAATGTTCTTTCTTAAGTTTTTATCTATTGGGATTTTATTACTTCCTGGTCTGCTTAGTTCTCCTATCTTCGGGACAGACCCTTTACTGTTTTCTGGGTTCCCAATCATCTATTATTTTTCCTGCTTAGCTATATGCTTAGCTCTTCACTTGTTTCAGGAATCTAAATGGACCAGTCTTTTTTCAATTAATGATTCCCAAGCAATAACTTTTTGGGACACCACAGCTTCTAGGCCAGGGATAAACAAAACACAGGATGCAGATTTCATTGTAGAGTAATAAAGTGCTGTCCTGCAGATAGCGATACTCACTCTCCATTATGAACTGACCCCCTTAAGTCTTCAACATGGTCAAAATAGGAGCCATGGTATCTCATTATCCTCTCTAGCATTCCTCCATGCTACATAAAACATTTCAACATGTAGTTGACTTTCTTTTTTTTCATTCTACCTTGAGCCCAGGCTGTATGTTATTGCTCTTCCAGGGGGTGTACCAATGACACTCTGGGCTCCCACACGAAGTGTAAGAAAGACTTTTGGTGATAGGCAATGGAGGAGGACACAGGGGGCTTTGATGGATGGTGAAGAGGGTAAAAATGCTTTAAAAAAAGTTTTTTTTAATTTGTTTTACAGGAGTAAAAAGTGGAATGTATTTACCCTACCAGCCCCCCACCCCCCAAAAAAAAAAACGGAATTGGGCTTTAGAGTGAACTGAATGCACTTGCATTTGAATGGAGATTTGCATTGCAGTGCAGTGATTTACTTTACTTTCTGCATCAAGTTTCCGTTTAATTTTAATTTACCGTTCCTAAAGACAAAAAGCAAAGAAAAGTGGAGAAAACATGTTTTAATGCTCAGAGTACTGATGAATTTGATCTA
Source organism: Pyxicephalus adspersus (assembly GCF_032062135.1). Taxonomy (NCBI): domain Eukaryota; kingdom Metazoa; phylum Chordata; class Amphibia; order Anura; family Pyxicephalidae; genus Pyxicephalus; species Pyxicephalus adspersus. Next base: position 137,708,317 of record NC_092861.1, read on the forward strand.
AAAAGCCATTAATCTCATTTTCATGTAAATGTAATAACATGTAGCATATGATTTAAGCCATGCAACTATTACAGGATGTCACCTGAGTTAGAGATGGCTTTCATACAGGTTTATGACAAGGGGCTCATTCAGATGTAGTGTTGGCAATAAGTTCTGTGGAATCTTGCTGATGTCTGACAAATGATGTTCCCTCTATTACCAATCTGAATTTGAATTCACCCACTGTAAACACATCTTATTTATATGCAAATAGTTCTATGCAGGGAAATTTGTACACGTCCTTGGTTGTTAACAGTATTTTCCATGCAAACATACACTAAAATATTACCTTTTATACATCATAAAAGGCTATTGACCAAAATAGAAAAAATAATTCCAAACAATATTTGCCATTTTATGAGTTTTAGATGCTTCATTGCTTCCCAGCGACATGACCCACCTTTTAAGACTAAAACTAGTGATTTCATCCATTTCATAAATCTCTTCTAAACTCTAGCTATCTCACAGCAATAAAATAAACAGGTCAGAAATGCGTAAGGCAAAATTTTGGCAGGATAGTGGTGCAGATATTTATCTATTACCCTTTAGTACTGTTGCACTGTTTAAATCGCACTGGGTATATAATCTGTTTGGAACTTTTATGACCTCTCTGTGTTTGAAATATCCTCCAGGTACCCCAATTTTCCCACAGTCCAAAAAAAAAAAAAAAAAACTGAACCGGTATCTGAACGGATTATTTCTAAAATTTTGGAGACACATTTATATATTTTTTTACACATTTTTTTTAATTGATTAAAATATTTCAGATTTAAGGAGTGTGAGTGGATATGTGAGTGTTTGAAAAAAAAGAGCTGGGCTTGCAGCAAGGAAGGGTGGTGTGTTAGATCAATGGAGATTTTTTTAGCCTTAAGTTTGGGGTCGTGAAGATCCATTACATACAAATAAAAGACGACATTGAAAATGGACACTTTATTGAAGTCTCAATTCATCTAGGAACAGGGATATTTTAGAGCTGTGCCTAATGAAGTTTTATTCCCAAAATCAAAAAACAAGTACAAAGAGAATTAGTCAGTCAAGCAAGAGATAAAAATTATCTAATTCTATTTTAGGTGTAAAAAAGTTCTCTGATCATTTGAACTTTGCAAAATGAGTGGTAAAAAGTCAACACTGCTTATCGCCCTACAAGCACTTTCCCACAGGGAGGTGAGGCCATGGTAGCTTTTTATTGGCAGGGGAAAAGATGGAGCCACTTGAATACATGGAAGTTCTAGAGGTTTACCCGTTTAAGTCTGCAAGAAATGTGAGTGCGGCCTATAACCTTGCCTACAGCAACACAATTATCCTTAAGGTAGCCACAACTACAGTGATGTGGAACAAAATCAAGAACCCCTAAAGATTTAGAAAAGGGGCAGTCAAAACAGAAGTCTTTGCAAAATATTTGTCCCCCAAAAGCCTCCTTTAGCCTTATAGAGTTCAGATGCTTTTGAAATGATGCAAAAATGGAAGGATTCAGATGTGCAAAGTTGGCAAAGATTTAACTTGAAAACACGCAGTGAAGGCTTTCCCAGGTATTGACTATAAATACTTATACAACCAACAAATGTTGTTTGACTATTTAATGTTTTGTCACAATTTAAATATTTGGCACCCTCAAACTGTGAATCAACAGAGCTACCATAATGGGATTAATTTAGAAGTACTGAGCAGTACTTGACGCACTAGCAGATGCATGATGTTGCCAGAAAAACACCCAGTTAACAAACATTTTCAGGTCTGCCCCTTGGTTTGTTCTTTAGGAAAAAAGCTGATCATCCTATGAACATTGTTAACCTTGGATGAGAGCATGGAGATACTGGGTTGGTTTACACATATACCAGTGATGTCATTATAAAAGGCCTTAAGTTGTAAATAGAAAACATCCTGCTTCAATACATGAGGGTTACAAAATATTTAGGACACATACACAAAAAAGCACATTAGTAATTGGTCAAATTTTCAGAGCCAGCTTAAACAGAGCCATATTAAATTAGGACCTTGAACATAGATACATACAACTCACCTAGTAGACACCGAATGGCTTTTAAAAGCCTCAGCATTTTGTCTTCTTGAGATAATGTGGGACACGTCTGTACAGACTTTGTTAAGGAGAACAATTTGTGACTTTCTTCGTCTAAGCGCTACCAATTCACTCAGGATTTATAGCTGGCGCCCAGTTGGTCTCCAAATCGAAGGATTATATAATTGCTACCAACCATTCATTCAATATGAGTAATGTGTGAATAAAAATAGTAGCGAGGTATAAATAGAGAAAGAACTGTTTTTTTATTACCAAATATCATTTTCAAAAATGAAATCAATGTTGCTACATGGAGTTAGCCTTTTCAACAAAATGCCACCTGCGATTTTTAGCTTATACACCGAGACTGATGCAATAGGGGTTTTTATTTGTCGTATGTAGGCCATAAAGTAGAGAACCACTCAGCGATGCTGACAAAATGCTTTCTTTGTAATCAAACAATCTGTAACGGAAAGACAAATACTGAATGCAGTACAACATGTTCTTTTATAAGAGAATGGAGCAATAATGTCTATAGTTTTTTTAATGCATCCCCACTCATCTACCTCTGGGATCCCCAACTAAGTGACCATAAAACACATGCGGCTTTCAGCTGCCAATAAGGTGGCTTATGGCAGCCTCTAAACAGGTGCACAAAACCTTTTTGTTCAAACACTATTTAAAGTACATAGTTCTTATATGCAAACATTTAGAAAAGTCCCTGGTATTTGTGGAATCATAGCTCCCAAGTTGGTATTATTGAGGGACTCAGAAGATATCTGGTTACACCAATGATTTAAAATAGCCAAAGAATTTGAAAAATACTATATGATAAAATCAAAATAACATTTTAGAAACTCTCTGCAATAGCTGTGAAAATAATTAGTATTCATGTATCATCATATCATATATGGTACTCAGAGAGACAAAAGGACCCAAAACTATTTTGCTATGGGCCCCCATCTTACCAAGTCAGTTATACAGCCCTAAAAGAGTATATTGCTCAATATACCAAACCTAAAGTAAAAGAATTTTTGCAAAGAACATGTTTAATACTTACCTCCCACTATCCACTTTTAAGTGTTGGGTGCTAATACATCCCTATTGTGTCCCATAGCAATTTAGTGGCTAGTGGGAAGAACCACTGTGCAGTTGTTGGGAAGGGGGTATCCGACACTCTTGGAGTGTCCAAAGGATTCTTTAGACTCCAGGGTCTCTTTAATATAGCAGAGAATATTGGTAAAAGTGTCAGGATAGGCACATTTTAACATTTTTATTTCAGCAAAAGCACTAAACTTAAAAGATGAGTGCCAGATATACTATAAGGCTTTAATGTAACCAATAGTTGAAGTCCAATAAAAGCAGACTTGTGCATATCGTTTTAGAGACAATACATTTGTCAAGCTGCCTTGTATTGTGCGGCCCACTGTTCAAAGTAATAAGGTCTGAAAGCCTTTTAAACCAAAGGCTTTTTTATGCTTTTTTTTAACTACTTATTTTTCTAAAATGGCATACATAATGTGGGAATAATGTGAAAAGGAGTCATATTTAGTCCACTTCTTGCATTAGCTTTATATGATATATAAGCCCTGGTTGTCATCTGTGATAAAATGACCTCAGTTGGCATCTGTAGATTTAGTCACAATTGTGTAGACCTTCAGTACTATTGTTTTTTTAAGAAAGAATGGTACTGATGAATAGCCAAAACTAGTGTACAGCTGAATCTCAAATCAGTTCTTGTTATCACAAGTAACAAGCTGCAGTTACATGAACAAATACTTCAGTTTTAGTACATTAAAGTTAAATCTACCCCTTCCCTTCTTTTTTTATAGACTTTTGCACACTTTCTAACCCTGGGTGGCTACACTGACTTTTTCCACTGCCTCTATGAAGGGAGCTAAACCTGTAATACTAAGGAGATCTACCAATTTGGACTACACACACATTTTTGTTTCTTCATCCCTATTACACGGAGAGAAGAGAATTAGCAGTTTACAGAAAATGGCTTAAAAATAAGAATGTTATAACTCACTAAAAGGGACAGACACTATTTTGCATTTTTTTATACTTGCTGTAAACATTTTTAGCCCAAAAGAAAAAAAAATCTGCCACACCTCTCAATCTCATCTCATAATTTTAGTTTATATTTAATTTTTAGATTTGGGTTCAGAAATCAAAGGTTTGGGTTCAAAAAACATGATACACTTTTTTTTTCCGCATACAAATGGATATTATGCAAAAAATTGCACATAACTTAAAGCGGATCTCAAGTTCTATTTTAAAAAATTAGCAGGGCTTTATTGCAGAAAGGAACAAGCAGCGTCCCTTCTGCAATAAGCACTTTCACTTAATGATCGCTCACCCAGCATGAACAGGTGTGCACAGTAGTTATGTCTTCCTGGCCCGGCCCAGAGACAGACAAAAATTGCAACAAGGAAGAGAAGAATAGAATGGGGATAGGTCAGTATAAAAATTAAAGCTATAGATGAATTATTTACTACCGTATTTATTTTGCCCATGAACAGAACTATTCATGGGCAAAATTATTTTAAAAATGATAGCTTGATTAACAGATTCTAATATAATCACATAGTAGGAGTCAAATGCAATCAGGTAAACAAGTGTTTAAAATCCCAGTTTATTGTTACCTGAATAATAAAAAAAAGATTACATGTTTCACATGCTAAACAAATAGAATTAAAATTATGTAATTAAAAGTTCATAATGCTGATAATATGTTTTAGACATTATTAAGTGAATAGCATTAAATAAAAAATGTTTAATTTTTCTGTATTTTACTGTGGCAAATAAAAAAATGAGTGGATCTGAAAGTTGTTTCAATTGTATACCTAATGTGTAGGAACCCTTGTGGGTCTATCAACCTTTGGTGATATGACCTGTGGTTATACCTACGAAATTCCCAGTGCTCAGGGAACATCTTATTTCTTTGTAGTTGCATAAACTGAAAATTGTCTATGCAGTGATTATGGTCAGCATTGGTAAAATAATACAAATTTACTGTGTGGCAACAGAGAATGCCTAAAAGTTTTAAGAAAGGTTGATTGGATCCAGAAAAGATCTTAGTGGACAGTTCCATCAGTCTTCATCTAAAACAGAAATGGCACGGCGGGTTCTCCCTGATGCTGGGACACTGCCAGTGGTCGGCGCTGGCCAATCTGGTAATGATCTGGCCACGGTTTCCTGACCCCAGTCTGGTGCCCCCTTGGGCTGACTGCCCATCTGGGGGTACATGTTCACCCGTCAGTGATTGTTGTTACCTGACAGCCCCGGAGGGGCTCTCCATGGCCACTGTTGGGCGGCTTATAGCGGCTAGTTAGGCGGCTTATAGCTCATTGGTTTGTTTTATCTGTCTGGTTTGTTTTTGGATTCCCCTTTTTCCTGTACCCCATGGATCCCCTGCTGTCTTTTCTTTTCTGTTTGTGACATGTGGCTCTTATTGTGCTCTGCCTTGGCCTGAGCGTGAGGCACTGATGTTTGCAATACGTATTCTGGAGGCAAAATATACCCAAAACTCTACTTTGGGCCTCCTGTGGGAGATAACCACTCTTTGTTCTAAATTATGGGCTCTAGAATTAAGAAAAGTTAGTTGGATGATGCAAAGAACCCGTCAACTATACTACCATAAAGGTAATAAGGCTGATACCCTGCTTGCCCGTAAATTGAGAGATATGCAGGTTGCCTCTTCTTCTATGGCTGTGAAGGATGAGAAAGGGGTGGTGAGATATGACCCCTCCCACATAGCATCTTGTTTTGAGGTTTATTATACTGACCCTTACAAATCTGTTCACCAAACTCAAAGTTCCTTCGGGAAGAATGTACAGCCAAAAATATTTTCTTATCTAGAGAGATTAGACCTCCCACAACTTAAGCTTGAATAATTGGAGGTACTGAATAGCCCCGTCACAGAGGAAGAAATTACTAAAACTATTCATTAGCTACCATCGGCTAAAGCCCCGGGTCCAGATGGCTTGCCTTTATTATATTATAAAACTCTCCTGCCGGATCTTTTACCACATCTCCTGGTTCTGTATAACGATTTTTTGAAAGGTAAACCAATCCTTCCGTCTATGCTGGCCTCCCCCATATTACGGTTGTGTGTAAGCCAGGGAAAGACCCAATGGAATGCTCTAATTACAGGCCCATAGTAATTTAAATTCAGACCTGAAGATTTTTAAAAAATTTTTTATCTACAAGGTTGTCAAAATTTCTCCCCTCTCCACAGTGACCAGACGGGTTTCATACCCTTTCGCCATGCTAGTGATAACACAAGAAGAGTAGTAGACGTTATTGATATTATAATATTAGGAGGTTGGCCTCTTTATTACTCAGCTTAGATGCTGAAAAGGCGTATGATCGCCTTAGTGGGCCGTTTATGTTTTCTGTTCTGCTTAAAATAGGTTTTGCAGGGCCCTTTGTTAAGGCGATTGAGGTATTGTACAAATCCCCTTCAGCTTCAGTTAAATTACCCCATGCTTCATCTGCTACATTTACCATTAAGAATGGTACCCGACAGGGGTGCCCCTTGTCCCCCCCACTCTTTGCCCTTTGTATTGAGCCCTTGAAAATTTCAATTAGGTCTAACCTGGACATCCAGGGCGTCCAACTCAGGTTGTGCTCCTATAAAGTATCCTTGTATGCAGATGATGTTCTTTTAACTTTGACTCAACCAGTTATCTCTCTCCCAAATTTATGAAAGGAATTACATACCTATGGTGAGTGTGAGTGTCAGGATACAAAATTAATGCTTCAAAAACAGAGGCGTTACCTCTCCACATACTGACCCCGCAACTATTGGCCCTACAGAACTCTCATTTTTTCATGTGGAAGGCCCTTTCACTTAAATATCTAGGTGTCCAGATTACTTCTACTTTTGCTCAGCTCTACTCACTTAACTTTCCACCATTATTCAAAGAGCTGCAGTCTCTTAAGTAAGTGGACCAACCATCCGCTATCTCTGCTTAGGCAAAAAGCATCATTAAAAATGATGCTCCTTCCTAAACTACTTTATCTGTTTGAGACTCTGCCGTTCCAGTTGACCCCCCCCCCCCCCCAGCGCTAAAGTCTATGCAAACAGCGTTTCTAAAATGTATCTGGGCACACAAAAGACACAGATTAGTTAAGACTGTAGTGTGCACCCCCAGAACACTAGGGGGCCTAGGGGCCCCAGACCTGCACAAATATTACTTGGCGGCTCATTTGCGATATTTGGCACTATGGACCTCACCTCATTCATCCACGGTATGTAGAGAAATAGAGGAGGTTGGATAGCTCCCGTGCACCCTAATGTTGTGCTTTGGAACTCATCCCTTATTGGCTGATAAAGACCTGCTCGCTCCTATGGTGCTCACAAGGACTGTTTGGAGGAGTTGCAGATACAAATATGGTCTTTTGTCAGAACCCTCGAGACTGACATCTGTAATCTACACCCCACAGATCCCCGATAGTTTGCAAGGGGTGATGTCAGGCCCCTAGAGGGATAGGGGCTTATTTCAAATTAGACATCTGCTGCATGCAGTAGAGAAGCGGTTGCTTACTTTTCAAGAACTATGGGAGAAGGGTGAGCTCCCACGCACATCTTTTTATGCTTATTTGCAAATTCGGCATTACATCCGATCCTCCATCCCTCAGCCAAGTTCCTAAACATGACTCGTTTTGAGAGGTTGTGTGCGGAGGGCCTCTATAAGAGACGCCTCTGGCAAGTTTAAGTACGTGTAAGTGGGAGGAAGTGCTGAACCGAACGTTAGATTCAGATGTATGGTTAGATTTTGGGAAGCGGTACACAAAAGCTCTATATGTATGCTGTATAAAGGAAACTTGTAAAAAATTATTCTCAGGTGGTACAATAACCCGATGGTGCTACATCAGTTGTTCCCTGGGACTGACCGCACTTGCTGGTGTCGTGGGGTTTCCTGGTGCTCCCTGGAGCACATTTTTGGGTTTTGTCCCATTATCCAGGAGTATTGGTCTCGAGTAAATAAGTTGCTTTACAATGTACTCCAACAACAGATTTCCCTGGACCCTCTCACCCACCTACTGAGTCAACCCTTTACATTGTTGCCGAAATACCTCTCACAGTGAGAGCATACCTCTCACAGTGATGTACATAACTGAGTGAAGAGCTATGGTTTCCCTATTATTTTGCACTCATTTGTTATTTATTGATATTCTCCTTTTCTGTAACTTTGTTTAAAAATTTCAATAAAAATATATTTAAATAAAAAAACATATCTGATAATTACCTTGATGTTAGACAGCAACATACTGTAATATTTTCCCATTGATTAGAACACAATGCTGCTATAATGTGTAATAATGGTACAATCATCTAACCTAGTCTGTTATTTTAGAGAATTTATAAGCCATAGTTGAAACAAAATAGCAAAGTCATCTTCCCTAGGCTATCCAAGGTAAATGAATCCCGAGAAAACATACAAACACACATCCTTCATTTCTTTTCTCTATCTCCAACAGCTTCACTATCTAAAACGTTGTCTATGCCAGTCATAGTATTCAGTGCAGCTGCAAATAGCACTTCACACTGTACAATTCAATGTTCCTCCTGTCTGGGTACGCAACAAAGCTGTCTCATAGAAAAATCTACTCAAGTCCAAGGGCAATATTCCCTAATTGTATAAACGATCTGTGCCAAGTGCGATTGGCTGCATCTTAAAAACAGATTGTAATGTTACAGCCATAAAGCTGTTAGGAAAGTGTTCAAACATTCTGTAACACCAAAGTGAGACAAATAAATAAATAAAACAATTTTCTCCCCGTGAGAAGTGAACACACAATGTCAGGGGAAATTACTGAATTTGTGTTGTTTATTTGGAAAAATCTCAACAGCACATTTATGTGCCATAACGATCTTTAGTTTCATTTCCCATTGGCGCTCATTGCTGAAAATCATTGGTATAACAAATGATTGCTACAGCTTAGTAAATGTAGCCATATATGGTTTGTAGATATATAAAACTATAGCCTAACATTTGCCCAATATTTCTGATGATTGGGCAGACTGGTTGCTCCCCAATAAGGTTGTGGGTACTGCCCGATGTGTGCTCACAATATTGGAAAACAGAATACCTCTGTAACCCTGCTCAACCATCTCTGTGCAAGCAACTGCAGGTACAAGGGTATTTCAGGAACCCTCAACTTCAAAATGTCAATAAAAAGAAATAATCATCAGCTGAACTCCACAAAAATAGACAAATAGGTTACACAAGCTATCTCCTGTGATGCGTTTCACTCCTTTAAAGTTGATTTATTAAGTGCAACCTGAGATCCTTTTGGTTTTAGGAATTGAACAAGCACCCTCGTATGAACCGTACTAGAAAATGTAGGTACATCAAAAGCCCTATTTTAGAAAATAAAAAGGATATAGCTACTTTTTATGCTTTTTCAGGTGAAACACTAAACAAAATGGGAGGAAATCTCTCTAAAGTGAGGGAAATCTTCTCTAGACAATTGTCACCTAAGTGAATGATTTCCCCCCCAAGTTTCAGTAACAACTACCATTTCTGGATTTTCCTCCAATTTCAGTCCAGGTGGCAAAAGTTACTAGGAAAATACTAAGAAGAATCTGACCAATGTGGATAGAGCTGGCAACAAAAAATTAATGGGAGCTCTAACTCCTTCCTACACTAATATAGATACATCTTGTGGTATATTGTTAATTGTTCAGTGACACAATTCACAAGGATAATAAGATTCACCTTGATATTCAGGATGATAGAACAATGTCATTTCTACTGTGACAGTGATAAACATAAATATTCGAAAATTATGGCCAATATGGTGCATATTCAAGTGTTCCAATGCCAATGTGGATTGACCAAAACTAAAGAATCCAGACTAGTGTTTCTCAACATTTTTACATAGTAGAAGCCTTGAAATAACTTTTGAGGTTTCAGGGAACCCCTGCTTTAATTACTATATCCACAGCTCACAGTACATTAGTATGGTGGTCAGTGTAAAAAAAACTCTCTTACATTGCTGGCAAGCAGAAGGAGTGTCATACTTATAGACAGCCAAAAATGATCATTGGTGTCAGTTATGCTGATCTGAGAATTCCAAATTGCTTCCTCTGGAAGAACCCTGGTTAAGAAACACTGCTCTTGACATATAGACTTGGTGCAATGCTAAAATAGTATTCAGTGTTTTTATCAAACAACAGGATGGCACATTAAATACTTGTAGTCAAATCACAAAGATATTTTTAAATCAATTGTTATATTAATTGTTTTACTGATTCAAACTCAACATTGAGCAAGAGTAACATGAAATGATAGTTATGGAAAGGCAATGGTTTATATTACATTATATATTAAATGGACTATCTGCTTCATAAAGCAGACTTTAGAGAATAACTGAAATATAATCCTCTGCCCATGCTACAAAACTTAAATAGTATCTTTAACAGAAAACTATATGGCTTTGGGCCAAAAAAATAATTTATTACAGGTTTTTCAGCTTTTATTTCATTTGTTTTTGTTTATTAAGTATTTGCTTTGCAAATACAAAATTGGGAGCATCTATTTAGAGAGTACTAAGACAGCAGAAGCAGTCTGCCTTTAGACTCTCTCTCTTTAATAAAGCTTTGCATGTCTTTCTTTCAGGGTTTGAAATGTTGCATTGCTATCATTACTAAGATAATGGGTTTGATTTATTAAAGTTCTCCAAGGCTGGAGAGGCTACATTTTCATCAGTGAAGCTGGGTGATCTTGAAAACTTGGAATAGTTTTCTTCCATTTGCTATTTGCTAGTAAATGTTCTGAATCCTGGAACTGATCCATTCCAAGTTCTCCGGATCATCCAGCTTCACTGATGAAAGTGTACTCTCTCCAGCCTTGAATAGCTTTAATAAATGAGGTCCAATATCTAAACATAATACCCATGGAAACCTGTTAGGAGAGAATATGAAGGCTACTATTACAGAGATCTTACTTTAAAAAATGCCAATTGGATTTTATTCTTGTCCAATAGCTTCAATACTTTCAATACTATCTAAGGCACTAACCTGGAACAAAAAAATAGATTGGAATTTCTGGCCTAACTCTATACTTTATATTCTACATGCTTGTTTCAACAATATGCACCATACCATATATTGTGTTATATAGGATGTGTGGATGTTAGGTTTTTAAATTATTACTCAAATACAGAGATTTTTTTAAATTAATGCACATATGCCAAGGTATACAAAAAATACCTGACCTTAACTAAATAATGAATCTGTGTATATCCTACACAGTTTTTATTAATTTATAATAAAATACTTGCATTGCATTTCCTGGGTCAGGTTTTCTGATGTTTACAACAGTGGAAGATGTGTACTGAAACAGAAGCCCATGTGACAGGGAAACCACAGGGAGACAAAAACAGCAAGAACAGGAAGTGTTTAAAGAGGAACTAAACAAAAAGCTACCAAAAAATACAATTACCTTCAATCCCGCAAGGCAGTCTGATCCATCCGGGGGTGTCCCCCATCTGGTCCCACGTCGTCCCTCCATCTTCGTCTCTTTTTCCAGGTTCTTCATCCTACCTTACCTGACCCAAGCGCGAGATCGGGTGATGTAGGATGAAAAAAAAATTTGCTGATCCCACGGAGATCGGCCAATTTTCTTTGCCCCACAAAAAGGCTCCTTCTGCGCATGCCCAAGATGCTCAGCCATGTGTAGAAGCAGCAACCAAGAGCATCCAGATGCACCTGAAAAAAAAAACAAAAAAACAGAATTTTTACTCTACAAGGTTGTCTACCTCTTTATGTAAAGTGAAAATTCTGAGTTTTGGTGCGCTTTAAACAAAGACTTTCAAAGAAGGATCTCCAGGTTTTACTTAATAAAAAAGTTGCAGATCTAAAATATTGAGGATCGCTTTGACAAACACATACATGTGAACGGATATATGAAATTTAGAAGATTGGGTATATACACACTTAAGATAGCCAGACTGAGTGCAAACACTGCAGACTGTATTTCTGATGTAACGGCTATAACTACTCATGCAGTATATACCAGCCCATTCATACTTTTTGATAAGGATACTTTTAATAGCCTTCTCATTGCCATCCGTTAACAGGACCTCTTTGGCTTCTGCACAAACTGCGACCTGAAAAGGCAAGAAGAGAGATGGGGGCAATTGACGGAACGTTATGTGTATGCATGAAGATGTGGAGGCAGGTTTGACAAGCTTTCAGTATCATGCTTCTTCACCTATTCCTCTGTAACAATCTTCAATCTTTTTCATTTTATGTCTGCATTATTTTAATCATTCAATCAAATCAGTCAATACTTTTATCTTTCCATTTGCGGGAGTCTCTATCTTGCTATCATTCTGTTGGGTAATTGCATTGTGACAGCGGATGATGGTATTCCGAGAGGCTTTCATTTGCGGGATCTGTTTATCTAGTGGAACCATCACACAAGGCCTGTCATTCTGCCTTTCAGCCTCTTTCTGTCTGGCTGCCTGGATGCCCTTCATATAACTTTGTATTGCCGGCTGATGGCTTTGTAAGGGTAATTTTTTTTTTTTTTTGTGAGCTTGACATGCTCACGCATTGGGCTGTAACCTCAACACATTGTATAAATGCGACAGGTTTGTCAAATGCCAATCAGAGTAACAATATGCCTTTATTTGCAGAGACACAGAAACTTGTCGAACGCACTGGGCTGCGACATAATATCTGCTGAATGCACGACTAGCCGGACGAAGAATGGTCACCGACGCCACTGAATGGCCATCCCAGCTCAAAAGAATCTAATTATGGAGAGCTCTGGATCATGTTTGTTGGTGTAATAATGCAGGCAAAACATTAGCAGCTATATCATAGTGCTCCAACTGTGATTTGCAAGCTATTCCTGTATTTTAGCAAATGGGACTGTAATCTGTCGGGGGGGGGAGAGAAAAAATGTTCGGCTATGGCAAGACATAACATATTGTGGATTGGAATGTCACAACAAGAGATATTGACTACACTGAAGGAAAAGCGTTTTCTGCTCTCCGAGGCAACCACGAAATCAATACGGAATGAAATACAGGGCAGCCGGGGAAGTTGTCTCAAGACTCCAGCTTGACCGCAGCTGATGCTGTTGACAGTTCCATGACCCAGCATGTTGGAGGCACTGGAACCGTTCTGGCCTTTTGTTCCAGCCTGTGAATGGAACTGGAATTGAGAATAGACTTACCATGAGACCAGCCATGCATGTCATACCACCCCCTAGCTCACACACAGCAAGGTCCCTGCAAAACAGAAAGGACGCCGTACAAATGAGAAGAAAATGGGCAGACATTAAAATATATTTATATGGATACACATATATCTATGTTACAAATTGTCACCTGTAATGGTTATATAGCAAGAAAAAAAAAAAGTTAACAGGAAGTTGCTGGGACACTTCTAGGCGACCTCATGGTGTTTTGCGTTTTAAAAATAATTATGATAAAGAAAAGTCACAAAGCAGGCAAACCAGTAGGGGGTTCCCTCATTAGTGTTTTCTGCAACAGTGCCACCGCTGAGCTAAAAATCTGAGAAGGATTCTTTTTTTCCTTTCCACTCTCTCGTTCTTTTGTCAATAGCACTCTCTATTAAAACTGAAACTTGCTAAAGTAGCAAAATGTCATTGTTAGTGGAAGATTGCATTACTAATTCTCCTCTGGCTCCTGCAAACAACACAGAACTTTTTACACATGTACAGAGTTAAATTGCAGTAAACAGATTCAGTTAGCCTGGTGTTTTTTTTTCTTTGCCAAAGATAACTTTGCACTGGAAAAGAGTTCCAATCAAACTTATACCTGTTTGGCCACTTGTATAACTGGAAACAAATTCCAGTTTTTAATAGCCAGAATATTCTCTTCTGTGCTGATTTAGTTTTACTTTGATACTAAAGGGTTTGATTTCAGTACTTTCAGAGATAGCACACACACACCTGCCGGAATCCTGTCCAATTATAGTGTCCAAAAGTATATAGAAATCCAATCACTAAACTTAAAAAATAAGCTTTAAAACATTATTCTCATTTCAAAAATAACTTAAAATGATACATGGGGCGACACGGTGGCTCAGAGAGCACTCTGTCCTTTGTAGGGACAATATATTGGAGCCGCACTGAGGGACAGCCAATGACAGGACTATGGACTTTGTAAAGAGCTGCGTAATATGCTGGCACTATATTAATACTTTGTAATAATAATAATAATAATATTAATAATAATAGTTTTGACATTTTTGTTTTTGTAATAGTAGATTGGACAACACACACAATTTAAAAAGTTTGTATTCAATAAACATGGATTTGCATTGCAGCTGCTCTCTATTTACCACTTCATTTTGATTATTTAAAGTACCACAGAATTCCAAGATGAACCTTTTATTTCATCATCAGTCACCAGACAGCTGAATATTCTATTTTCGTAACAGCCTAATACAAAGCTCCCAACTATCTCTTTTAGAACTCAATCGCTTTGTTGGTAAATACACTATTTAAAGGGTAACTCCATGTTAGTAAGGTAATCAATATTTTATTGCATATAAACATTTATGAAAGTGTGAGAAGAAAGGTTGCTTTGTGATTCAGCTGGCTTTTTTACTCGTTTTTTTTTCTATATTTCTAAGACATTCACTGCCATGTGGATAAGATGGCGCTAAGCATTACAAACGCACAAGTGAGCGCATAGCATTGCTCTCTTTCACCCCATGATTCTCATGGACTATCCCAGCACTCCAGAATCTATTAACAGGCCCACCTTAGCCCCAATAAATATTGGGATATGGAATCCCCTTTTAAAGCACTTTCCACTAAGCTTTATTCTGAAGCATATGTGTGTAGAAGACATATTTTCATTTTTACATATGTACAGTGTGGACAACGTGTAGAAGACACTTTTTGGTGCAATATCACCATATGTCAAACCTGACAAAGGTGGAGCCCAGGGAGTAGCTAAGATAAGAGTTAAGGATGCCCTACGGGCCTTTTGTACCAACAATAATAAGCAAAAATGGGGTTTAACTTTCTAACTGATCATACATGAGGAGGTGGGTCAGGTAAATCAGCCTAGTTTCTGACTTCAGGTAATTTCTCTGAATTTTTGGGTACTTTTTTTTAGGTTTTTCTGGCTACTTGCATCTTTCATCAGACATCCAGTTATCCATTTACTTTAACGATGGATGGAGGGCAAGGATTGTACTTTATTAACCTTCTTTGTATGGGATCTTCATCTGTTTAGTTGTTTTCTCCAGGACTCCTACTTCTGAGGCCTGGCTTTGGACAGTTGCTTTTCCTCACTGGATGGACTCACCAGTTGTACTTTCACAGCTTACCTTCTCCTCTGTGGTTATTCCTTTTCAGCATTACACAGACTATCTTCTCAGTTCTCAACTAGGACTCATCTTGTTGTGCCTATGGAGTTGCCTATCCACAACCATATTCACTAGATGTCAGATTTTCCCCAAATTCCTTATTTTTCAGTTATGCAAGACAATGTTCAGGGAATGATTCACTGCACAGTAAATGCGTTTTCTGTGTACATTTGATTATGATATATGTCATGAATATGAATCAATGTTTTATGTCATATCCTGGGAGAAGGGGCTCCTGTCTCTATCTTTCATGTTTCTTTACACTCCTCTTGTAGTTTATTGCCTGCATTAAGACGTGAGCAAAGCAGTGTTCATACTTCCTTTACCACCAATAAACTTCCTTTTTCTGCTCACTCTTCTTTTTTTGGCCATTATTTATTAACGCTCTCAAAGACCAGAGAAGATAGCTCATCATGGGAGAACCTGGGTAATCCAGCAAAACGTGGATGGATTTCTTAAAAAACATTTGTCACACTTACCTGTTCCTCACTAAAACACAGGCATCTCTCTCCTGTGCATGTGGGCAGTTCTGATGCTGGGCGTGCCTCTGTTTCCAAGCTTTATCGACTCCGTCCATGGCGCTGGCCAATCAGAAACAGACTCCATTCTGTGTTAGTGCATCAAGTTACTAGTGACGAGCTCCTTAGTTATGTGAACTAGTTCCTGTACACCTGCTGCCTAATCCAGTGTTTCCTGTGTCCAGCTCCTATGTTAACCCCTCGTTGTCCCGTCTGTTGGTTCCCAGCAAACTTCCCTGTGCTGTTCCTGTGTTCCTGTCTACCTGTGGTTATCCCTGCTTCTCCTGTGCCACCTGTTGCTTCCAGTGTCTCCAGTGTTCTCTGTGCTCGCAGTGGCCCCTGTGTCATTGCTGTCTGTCTCCTGGATCTCTGGCTATGGACCCCTGGCCTGTAACCTGACCTCCCTTGCCTGCTGCCAGTCTCGACCCTGGCCTTCCTTGACTTTCCTCCTGCCTGGTGATTTGGTACCATGCTTGCCCACCTTGGTGTGCCCAAGGACTGCAACCTGGCTGTAACCAGCAGTGCAACATCCTCACCACTAGAGGCTCTGGAGAAAACCTGGTTACTGCTTAGACTCTGTACCTTGGCCCTTCTCAGGGCTCACACCACCTCCATTCACCCCCTAGTGGTCCTGTCTCTCCTTGGGTGACATAATTTACTATTAGTTGCCAAATGTTTTAAATCTATTCTAGTTTTTTTTGATCACTCGGGTTCTCCTATTGCAGTGTATCTTCTACAGTCTTGAAGAGTTTTAATAAATCAGGCCTACTGTCTCTTTCCCCCTTGTTTTTGGTTGCACCTATTTTCTTCCTTCTTGTGAATTTAACCAAATTTAAGCTCTAAAAATGACATTGCCAAAACTACTATATTTATGAGAATTTGAGGACCCAATATTTTTTATAGGAATATAAAATCTATGATATCATGTTTAAAAGCAACAGCAACCAGGAAATGTAAATGGAAATGACATTGTAAAATCAGTTCTAAATTGTTCCATAATATCTAACTTAAACAGCAAATTTGAAACTTTCACCCTTAAAGTACTTCCCATTCAAATTGACATTCCCTGATTCATAACTATTAATGAAACCTAAAATTTTACACTAAATGTTAGAGATTGTAAAATTTCTATTTGTTACAATGTAATATGGAATGTTGCTCATGTTCTTTACAAATTTACTTTATAAGAAACCTAACATTTTTTTTCTGTATATGACTCCATTGTCCAAAGGTTTTTGTTGGTAAAATGTTATTTTACTTATTTGATTTACTTAGTCCTGCAGATAAAACTCCATATTAACATAATTTACCCAATACCAAGAAAAGAAGTGTGTGGTAGATAGAGGAACAATGATAGTATTCAAATATCAAAAACTGGGTAAGTACATACATTTATTTAGGTATACAAAGAACAACTTGGAAATCCAAGTTCTGTGGAGCTGTTTTTGTTCCCTTACATACCTCAGAAAAAATATTTGAATTACAAACCTTTACTTGTTGTCAAGATATCATAGACATATTACATGTTAAAAAGAAAGGTCAGCATAGTCCCAAATATTCTGTCCCTGTCTGCACAAAAGTTATTGAAATAAATTGTCGGTGTGGAATGCTTCTAGACAACATGCCCACATCGTGACAAGTAGTACATTGTACAGGATACCCAAACCTACCAAGGATTTTTCATGTGAATTGTGTATTGAACAAATGAAGGTAAACTGGAAACATCCAGCCTTTACAAATCATCCATTACTTTACTATACTAACCTATCCTCCTTTGAATTTCTTCCCTTCCACCTTAGCTCCTCTTTTCGCCCATCTTTTTAATTGTGCTTCCATCCAATGCAAAAGAAGGTAAACAAAATTATATATAAAATTTATATATATATGCTTTCATTTGAAGCAAGAAGTTTAACAAAAGACAAAACACACTGTTGTATTGGATACTCAAGTTGAATATGTAAGAATACATTCTTAATTATACATCTATTGTGCATATCAATATTTCATTTTACTGTATTAAAAAATCTCTAGCATATTTATTACACAGTATTACACAGTATTTATATTTTTTATTTGAATAGATGACATTAGGTCTCAAAGTCTCAAGAAGCGGATGCTGATCCGTGTAAAGTGTTACAAGAAGGAGACTTCAATGTATTCAAAATTGTACCGTCAATAGTAAAATCGTAAAGTATATTTATTCCATGTGAAACACATGTACTTTTTTTTTAATCATGTGGACTTTTGTTGGTATGAAAATATTATGAGAAGAAAGGTCTATTTATATAGTTAAATATTAATCTGTTTTAATATCTGGTTTAAACTGAGATTTGTTTTGTATGCTATTCTTGCAATTTTTTTCAATAAAAACAAGTTGAACCATAAACTTAGGTTTGTTGATATCTTGACAATAAATAAGGATTTGTAATTCAAAATATTGTTCCCTAAGGTTATGGTATTCTGTAAGTGAACAGAGTCAGACCCTCAAAAGCTGTTGAAAAATCTGATTTCCAAGTTTATTTTTTGTAACTTACATTATTATTGCTTCAGTGAACAAAACATAACTACATTCACCTATGTGTTAATTTTAATCACTCTACAAAACTGTATATTCGAGCCAAAATATTATCCTAGTATAATTTTTTTTTCTGTAACTTTATTTTTTGTTAAATAACTTTAGCAGGCTTCTTCCCTTTTATATTGTGTTAGTTTGACTTCCTGTTTAGACACCTTGAAAGTAACAAAGTGATATAGAACATTTTAATATTGGGTGGAATTTTCAGTAAACTCCCAGTTTTCTGGAACTGTCAGTAAGCCGAAGCTTTGTGCATCACTACTGCTGCTCCCATGTGTTCTCAGCTCCATGAAACGTCCATATTTTGGGCCTAGTCTGATTTCCTGGCTATTCACAATGGGGTGTGGACTTCCTTTTTACTGTTGCCATTATACTGCCCTGTGCTTTTTGTGAGACATTCTGATTAAACAATACAGGTACTGTATATTGTATATTTATCTGACTATATGTCGATTTGTAACGGTTCATACTCTAAATATACTGTATTGCATTGCTATTTTGCCTCTATTGATTTATATTACCAGTATTTTATTTTTATTAGTACTATTTTATTATTCAGGCAACCAGAAACTACAGTTATACAGAAATTACCAATCCCTGTGGGTGCCAGGTAACAGAGAGTTTACTGTATTTGGATTCCCTTGGGATATTCAGATGAACAGTATTACTAATGTGTACACAGACATGTGCTTTGTAGTATCAACATATTCATATATGTCAATAACCATATAACTATTTATTTTGGCTTTATGGTTCATGTGCTAACCTTTTCTCGTTTGTGTGATAAAAAAAGTATGATGAAATTTCTCCCTTCTCTTCTCCTCATTCTTTCCTCGCTTCTCCCTTTTACTTTTTTCCTATCTTTATTTAATTTTTATTTTTATTTAATTTTATCTTTATTTAATTTTTTTCCTAATTTTATTTAATATTCCTATCTATTTAATTTTTACCTTTCTATTACTTATTTCCCACTTGTATTATGAAACTAAAACTGGTCAGCACAAAGAGAACAGAGAATAGGTTACAAGTGTTACTCAGAGAAACAGCAGTATGGACAGATTATGCATATTTTGAGTGTTATTAATATTAATTTTCAGTATTTATATATTGTCGACTTATTATGCAGTACTTTACAAAGTCCAAAAGTCATGTCTTTCACTGTCCCCCAAAGGGGCTCACAATCATAATGTGTATCCTTTTTTAACTTTCTTTAACTTTAATTTTATGGGGAAGTCAATTAACTTAACTGCATGTTTTTAGAATGCGAAAGGAAACCTAAGCAAACACAGGGAGAACATACAAATGGATACTGTCCTGGCCAAGGTTCGAACCTGTGACGTAGCATTGCATAGGCCAGAGTGCTAACCTCTGAGCTACCATGCTGCCCATTGTGCCCAGTTATATTATTGTATTTGTTGTATATGTATAGGTCCCTGCAATGAGCTGAGTACTATGCTTTACCTACTGTTTTTTTTTTTTTTTTTGTAACTTCAGTGGCAAATTCACACAGCTGTTCCCAAATCTATTCTTGGACATCTCGCATTTTCACTCCACTGCCCTTACCATGTGCGCCTATCATTTTGCTGATTCTGATCAGCTGATCTGATTGGCTGCCATTTTTGTTGTTTGGGGATGCCTTGGCTTGCACAGATTGTGTCTATGGTCAGCTTTAGACAAAACACAACTAAGCACCCAATTACCATTCATTTTACTTTAGTTGTTTAGAGGTGTTTATTGCAGCTAGTAGATGGAAAAATAACAAATCTGTATATGAAATACTATTATAATATCATGGCACAGCAAATACATACAAATGTAAAACTCACATCGAATAGACCTTTGATTAGTGATACCCTGTGTATTATTTTTATGCTATATTATATATCATTTTGATGTTAAGGTGTGTATTTGCTGCATATACCCTGTGTGTTGTCCTTATAACCTGTGTGACAGAGAAGCTTCTAGTGGGTTTGTGGTTCACTTCTCACCAGTGGTTGGAAGTACATCTAGCCTTTTAAATTTGAATTTGCTTTAGCAATGACACGGCACCGAGTATTAAAAGTAAGAAAATACATAGTCTGCTGATATGGGCACTGCCTGGAACCCCAGCTAAATGATATGGTATTTTAGTATTGCATAATGCTCAATAATTCTAATGGCAGAAGAGAGTTTACAAAATGCCTGTTATTCTATCTGACCTTCACAATACGCATTGATTGACTGAAGACTCACTTTTGTTTCCCAAAAAATCAAAGTGAAATAAAAGGCCTGAAGTGGAAATCAGAAGGCTTTGACATATGGCAAAGCTTGCTGTGCAATATTAGTACCTACAGGCCTTTCAGCAATCTTTGTCAAGAGCAACACGTTGTCACCTTGCACTTTCCTTTGCATGCATAGATATTACGGTGATTTCAATCATATCCAAAGAAATGGCTGTGACTGGCTTTAAGTATTTTTATTTCCTTACCGAAACATGTCTTTGTTTTTGAGACAGTAGTAGGCCAGTACTTCTTCTGATGGCCAGATGCCTACAAAATAAACACATGCGCATTTCATTAGTGGCAGACAATGAAAACATGTTCATCAACAATAGCCATTCAAGCCAAGTAAATAAAGCTCGCTCTGGGGGTTCAAAATCTTTTTTCCTAAATAGATTGTTAAATCACAATTCCATCTCGCAAACTTTAATATGCTTCCTGGCCAAAAAACAAGGTCCCTATGCATGTGGGGCAGTGTTATGATCTGGGGTTGCTTTAGTTGGTCAGATCTAGGTTTAGGAACATTATGTTACCAAAAAATGTGGTCAGGTAACTACCTGAATACACTGACTGACCAGGTTTTTATATTAATGGATTTTTTTTCTACCCTAATAGGCCCTAATGGCTTGTTCCAGGATGACAATGTCAGGATTCAATAGGCTAAAATTCTAAATGGGTGGTCCAGGGAGCATGAGATATCATTCGTATATTGTATATTGCTACTGTAACTCAATGGCTATTAAAATTGCTACGACCACTCAACAACTGACCTCATACTAAGATATTCCCATTGACTGTAAATGTTGTATAATACTATTACTAGCTTTATTATCTAAGAGTTTGTTACAAAATATGTTATTTTTAGTTGAACGTATAGCTAAAACTATAACAGAAAGTTACTTTCTGCAACAGAAAGTAAGAGGAAACCACAACAAAGTGACATTCAGTTGCCACCAGTACCCAAAGGAAGACTTAACTATGCCTCTTGTTTTGGAGACAACTGAAAAATTTAGATGTTCCATCAATTTTTGTCTGAGACAATGGTTCTTGGTATATATAGAAAGGGTAAGTCTCCCTAACAGGGACACAGTAAGCAATACATACCTGAGATGGATTCCAACCCAAGGATTAATGTATCCAAAACTAAGAAAATAAATGTAAGGCTATACACTGTCACTATATCACTGTGGCCAAAAAAACATCACAGGCTCTAATTTGACATTGGACCACCTCTATCCTTTACAACATGCATTCATCAGGTTTTGTTTTGACAAGTTAATGCAATGTCACAGCATTTAGGGGTCGCAGTGTAAAGTCTTCTCCGTCATATCTTACATACTCTCTACGAGGTTAAAGTCTGGACTCTGTGGTCAATGTTTCATGTTCTCTGACACTCTTTTACAACATGAGCATGATAAATCCTGGCAATGTCTTCTTGCAATATGCTCATGCTAACATAGGTAAATAGTTAGGATAAAAGACATTCAAAAGTCTATCAAGGTAAACCACTATGGAAATAAATATTTCCCAGATAAAAACCCTTTAGACATAGATGATCCAGAGGAGGGCAAAAAAACCTGGTTCAATTTGCTCCAACAGGGGAAAAAAATTCCTTACTGATCCCGTGAGGAATTTGGATGTTCCCTGGATCAACAGTCTCTGTTGTCTTCACTTTAAAACTTTAATACTCAGCTATATTCTGTGCTTCTAGAAAAGCATCCAGCTTCATTTTTAAAGCAATTCATAGTACTTGTAAAATTTCCTGGGGGAGCCTTTTTTAAAGATATTTAACTTCTTTTCCTCCAGATGGAGGAGCTAACAGGTATGAAAAAAACCCATTGATGGAAAAGCCTGGACATACAGTATAATCGGGTAGTCAGCTGACCTCATTTTTTGGGACATAACCTTACTGAAGCCAAACGTGATCAATTGTAGCAACCCTACCGCTCACACAGGCTTGGGGACTTTTTGTCAATGCAGTGTATTGTGAAACCTGGGACATCAATGCTGCAAGACCAGATAGTAACAAGCAAATGAACCCATCATTCACTTTTTCTTTCACTGTCCAGTCATGGGGTGCAAGAGGGACAAGGTCTGTGTTACTGAATTGCAGAAGAGAAAATCTCTGTGCAGCATGTTTGGAAAATACCACCAATGAATGGGATGGACTTTTGGATAGACAAGCGCGGAAAATGGTTTTACTATGGGCAACTCAATGATGTTTAGTTGTAACAGAAAAAAGATATGACATTGTATGACAAGGTTTCCTTCTAACCTTAAGAAGAAACAAAGATAGCCTGTCACAGTATTAGCTACAGGACCATGAAAGTGACATTTGAATTCACTGTACCACACTGTACTTACATATAAAGATTGATAAGATAAATACATACGTAGAGTCAAGTCTACAGAATGGCTTTCTAAGATCACATGACAGCTCCAAGGCTATTTAGCATATATAATTCAGGGCTACTTTGACAAAACTAATAGAAGAGATTGTACTTCAATCATTTATAGACAAGCTGTATTTTACAACACGTCTCTGCAATTAAGGAAGATGTTCTTTATATTTATGTAATGACAATTAATTTGTCTTGCACATAATACATGAAGGCTATTTTTGTTGCTTAATAATACATCACAAGAATTTTATAGCAGTATACAAAAATGTTGACTTCACTTCTGTACATCTCAATAGGGTTTTTCTGTATATCCTTGCTTTATAAATTGCAATGTATAACAAAACTAATACACAGGATATAAAGTACAAAATGATTTTATGTTTAATCTAGCTTAATAAATGCACATAAAATGGTAACAAGTATATAAAAAAACAACATGGAATAAAACAGAATCATAGAATCATTTAGAATAACAAAATGAAAATATTTGAGTACATATTGTCAGAGTACACAAATAAAGATAAGTACATTGTACCTGTTTCGTTTCAACCAGCAGTTGCTAAATTTCCAATACAGAGATAAATATCTTCATTTGATTTAAATGTGGCCTAAATTTTAAATACAAAGTGCAACTAACTCTATTGTTTTGGCGTCTTTGAAAACGCATGCTTAACAGCCATCATGGCAGATTACATTGTATTTACCAAACAATACCCTTGATTTTTGCTATTTAAAATTAAGTCCTCAAAATAAAAAAAAGTTTAAGGACAAAAAACTGAAGGCCGAGGTGAAAAAATGTTTTTCATAGTTGTTGAATATGTGATTACTGACCGATGGAGACCAGAAAACCCTTAAATAGGAACTAAAGTCAGGCACCAAAATTAAATAAAAGCTGCACTGTACATTTCAAACACAAACTAAATATACTAAGCAGTTGACTCCTATTTCCCATCTGTAGTCAGTGGTAGTCCAACTTCAGCTGCAATAAGTCCAATAAAGCCTGTCTCAGTTCCTAGCTGGAGGACATCTAGAATCATCTAACCATTTTTTCCTAAGGCTGACTATTCTATAACAGTTTTTTTTTTTAATTATGAAAGCTCAGCATTAAAGGTAGTCCTCGGGTTACATACGAGATAGGGACTGTAGGTTTGTTCTTAAGTTGAACTTGTATGTAAGTTGGAACAGGTTCATTATTGTAATAAATGCAATTAGAACAAATGTTTGTCTCAACATAATATTAGGCAGCGTGGTATCAGTTTCTGTATAAAATCCTCACTGTGAGTCAATCACAAACAAAGCAAAAAAAAAACTTTATGGAGCCTAGACATTCATTAACTTCTGGAGCAAGCTATGCTTTGCTAAGCTATGCAAAAGAAAAAAACAACAGCATAGTTTTTCTTGGTCATTATATAGTTACAAGAGGCTGCAGAAAGAGCTCAGTCCTTAAGATCTACCACAACCTCAGCAGTGTTTAGCAAAATACTTCTGCGAGTCATGCAAACCGCCCTCTTCATCCCTTTAAGCCTCCACCCTGCACAGGAGTGAGCAGGGAAGCCCCGTTGGTATCTAGGAGTCATCCGTATGTCAGATATCCTTAACCTGTACATGTTGGCATTACCTGGTAGCGTGCAAATGCAGCCTGCCTAGGAACTCCCACTTCTCCAAATTGACATCCCTCCATTAAGACATTCTGATATTTGCATAACTCCTCTCAAGAACCAGATCACTGCTTTTGACAGGGCTAATTGCTCTTGAGATGAATACTGAGGCAGGGTACTGTGATATTTTCAGGAAGCTATGTATAGCATCCAACTGATTCCTCCCATTATATGATCTGCTTGTAAATTTCAAAGAGAAGAACAAAGACCCAGTGGTGACATCACTAGTTTGAATTTTTTGTGTTATCACATTGTAATAATGGGTTCTGAGGCTTAACCCCATGTTTCTGTGAAAACAGACCTGCCTTTACCCTCGGATTTTACAGCTAATTTCAGAAGATCTTAATTATCTTTCCCAAGGACGAATCCTTCCTAATGCCTAGAGGTAGAACATTTATCTCTATTCTGGTGTGGCTACACATATACATTTCTTCACACCAAAACTATAGCTAAGTCTTTCTTCTCCTTCAACCAATTCAATTCCTGCTCCACAGATTGAAATGAAATCCCAAAGGAAACTTTACTTAGTGTGGGACAAAGAAAAGTTTGGATCCAGTGGGTGATGCATTGAGAACTGTTTACCAGTCTCTCTCCACTGGAGTCTATTAAACTTCTGAGACTCCAAGGGTTGTTTTTTTTTCTCTAAGCACAGTGCATAAGGGTCACCACAAAGTGGCGACAGGTGCGACAGCAACAGGTGCCCCTTCCTTGTGGGAAAATTTCGCACAGATACGGGAACAAACCATGTGACAACACCACTATCGTGAATTGAAGTCCTCCTCTCTTACTAAGCTGTTGCACCTCTTCTTTAATCTGGTTCTGCTCTATGTGTGGACATGGCCAAATGCCTACACTTTTATTTGACAGCCACTGGAAGAGGCAATATTTTCTATAATAAAAAAACAGTATGACAACTCTTCTATATTACTTTTATTCTATCCATTCCTACAAAATAATTGATATAAACTATTGTTTACTTACCATTTGACATTTCAGCTACAGCATATTTACACCAAGTAGGACAAGAAATAAAAGGAGTGGTTGTCCTCAGGACAGTGAGTTACAAACAACAAAAAATAAAACTGTCGAAAGCCTAAACCGTTTAAAAACCACTAAACCACATTTTTTGAATGGAGTTGGGTTCGATTTTTTGATATGTTTTTAGTAAAATAAAAAATTTCTTTCTGATATCCGGTGCTTCCATTATTAATGTTTATCGCACAGCTTGACTTAAAGTTGTGCTTGTTTGGTGAAAGTAAAATATAATTTTGAAAACACACAAAAATGATGCCCTAGCATAGAACTGGAGTGTACTTTTTATACTTCAATCAGATGCAGGTTGGCTAGTCATAGGAATATCTAAAATATGATGCTAGAAGTATTTATGGTTTATGCATTATAACATCATGTTTTTGCTTAAAATCCAATGAATCTTCCAACAAATTCTGTGATCAAATATAAGTGCCGAATATACAATACAGAGAGTGAATATCCTCTCACTGAATACCTCGATGTTGGGTACTGCGGCATGCATTTTACGGGCTATTCATAAAATACAGGATGCATTTTCCTGTAGAGTTTCCTTTGCAGAGAGAGTTTCCTTTGCAAAGAGGTCCTAACTATATTTTTTACATTTACTATTATATTTTTTACTTTTCTTACATTTAGAAGAATAGATTCCCCACTTGCTCTGCCATTCTGAAGCCAGGAACATTTTAAGCACATTTGTAAAAAGCAAAGCTTTGCCTTATACAGGTTCAACTTTTATTTATAAAGCAGAAATATGATTGTTGTGTTATATAGCTAACTACATACATATATAGAAACATATTTCAGACCCTTCAGTTATGGATACTGCATATCTGTCAGAGTCCTGTCACTTGTTTCCCCTTTAGATTATTAGTTAACATGTCTACTTTGGTAATGAACTACACTGATCTCTGTATTCTTGTATTATCCCACCACCATCACCAATCAGACAACTAGATAAACTAGATATGCCTTTTTTTCAGTTATTATGAAATATTGCATATTATTGTTTACCAGTTACAGACTTGGGGTGCAAAGCCTTTTAAACAGCAATGAAAGTAAAAATGGGTCATCTCCTAGCATAATTTTGAGCATCTAACCTAAACTCTGGTCCCTTAAAAACTAACTTCTAGCAGAATCTGCCTCAGTCCACAAGTAGACTGACATAAAAATCCACTGCATTATTGAATGCTCTCCTAATTCTTTCACACATCTAGCCCTCTAGGTAATAAAGTATATAATTATCTTCTTCAGTTATTAATGTGTGTAGCAATGTTAGCCCCAATACAGGAAAAAGGCCAAACCACCATGAAAAATCTGTTTATTATTATCACCACAAAAGGAATCATCAAACAATACAAAAGATCATATTTATTAGGCAATAATATACAAAATAACAAAAGAATTAAAAAAAAAAACTAATTGAAAAGGCCTGAAAACAATCATAAAAATAATGCAATTGATCAAGGCATGGACTTCAGTTACGTATATAAATGAAAATGTGTGTACAGCATATCAAAACTGAGCCACTTACTGCACAGGACCGGTGTTGTGCAAGGAATAAAGTAATACAGATAGTTCCCAGGTTAAGGACATCTGACATACAGTCACCTAGATAGGAATAGGGTTTCCCTGCTCGCTCGTGTGCAGGACAGAGGCTGGGGGGGGGGGGGGGGCTGCATGACTTGCAGAGTAAATCTGTTGCAAACACAGGACCGAGCTCAAGCCAAACTCTGCAGTTGTTTCTTTTTGCATATCAAAGCACAGCTTGCTCCAGAAGTTAATAAATGTCTAGGCTCCAAAAAGATTAGGACTACCTGTATAAGGTATATTGAAGAGTAACATGAAATATTAAATGCTCATGGCCAGAGTCGAATGACCAAGTACTAAACCAGACAAAACTGTGAAAACAACATAACCTAATGGGAAAGTACAAACAAAACAAAGTTTTCAGGGCATCCATACCATTGTGAAAAATAAACAGGGACTTCACACTTATCGTGGATTCTGATGAAGTGGTGAACAACCATGAAACTTGCTATGGAAGCCTTTAAACACTGGTATTGTTTATTGGCAGATTTAGAATGAATTCCATGTAGGGTTTATCCTTTGATTTGTTTGCTCTTAAATATTAGGTTATGGTATTTCCCAGTGTTCTCTGGCTAGATATATCTTTCAGCATTTCATCATCATCATCACTTGTCATTGACAAGTTTGGCTAAAAATAAGATTTTTCTCATTTCACTTCACTATATATTAAACATTGTAACACTTTTTTTTTATTATTGGCATTCCTTGCAGAACCCAGGTTCCCCACAGTAAGAGACTCAATTCTGAGCACCTTTGTAGACTTTCATTGTGACTATTCTGATACCAATACAACAAATACTGGTTCATGTCTGTGCGTACATTTTCGTTTGTAGACGTACCTTCAGTAAATTCAATGACTTTAATTAAGTGTTCCTCATGAATTTGTTGCATTTTTGCTTATTTTTTTGGCTAACTGTAAATAACTCTAAATAATGCCTGTGGCTAACAATGGAAGCAAGTGGGCAAAAGGCAGCATTAATAGGCGCTAGGGGAGCAAGAAAAGGAAGGGGTTAGGAAGTTAGAAAAGAGTGAGTCATTAGTCAGTAGGTAGGGAGAAAGTGTGGGATTGATAAGATTCAAGTGTAGAGGAAGGAGTATGACAGTAGTTAAGGAAGTTGGGGGTCAGTCTATTAGGAAAACAATAGGGAAAAGGGGTGCTGCAGGTAAGGTTTTGTTCCTGAGCTGGTGTAGTATGGTGCGGCTGGAAGCAATACCATAATAACATACAGGTTTGGGGGGTGCAGACCCCCCCAAAAAATGACATAGTTGGTTAAGCGTTGCCCTTAAGGATCTACAACCAGGAAGTGTATACTTGGGATATGATGCTGTTTCATTGTTGTATACTGTTGTTATACCGTTATTGTAATATTGTTGATACAATTTTATTTTGATTACACTGGTCAACAAACATTTTCTTGCTAAACAGATTAAAGTCATTTTAGGTTATGTTTGATGCACAGATTCCAAATATTGTATTGGTTTTGCTGGATTAGCTCTAAGTTTTTTGAAATATGGACCTCAATATTTACCTTATAGAAAACTAATGAAACAATTGTCAATATATTCTATATTCAGTATATTTACAGAACTAATAAAAAAAGTCATTGAAAAACTCAGTTTGAATGATTTCCTTTTATGCTGATGATCAGGACAATCACGTTGAAGGCTCCAGCAGTAGTCTGCCATCATGTGTCTATCCCATCTGCCCCGATTCCTTTCTTCCATCACTTTTATATCTTGATGAAATTGCCAGGGTTTTCTGGAAATTTTTGCAAATGGCTATAGAGATAGTGTACCTTTATGCTCATAGTAGAACCCAAATTTTGGAAGTTTAAGAGCAGGTTTTGTACCAGTTCTTCATATTTTGTGCTTTATGGTTACTGAAGAAGTTCTTGACAACCATGACATAGCTGTGCCAGGCAGAAGCTTCAGTATCAGTCATGTAACTTGGATCATTTATCAGTTTCTGAATCTGGGGTCCATCAAAGGGCCCTGCATTTAATTTGTCAGTACTCAATCCAGGTAAGAATCTACAAATGTATTTGAAGCAATCACCGTCCTTGTTCAGAGCTCTAACAAATTGCTTCAATAATCCCAACTTTATATGTGTAGTGGAGGGAGAATGATTTTTTCTGTGTCAACCATTGGCCCGTTAAAGATGTTTTCCCTTGGAGGCCATGTCACTTTTTTCCAGTGATTCTGCTTTGCTCAACTATCCCACAAGCAGATGAAACATGGGTACTTTGTGTATCCACTTTGCTATCCAAGTATGAAGTTCACCATTTTTAAATCAACACATATGGACCATTCATGTTGATGATAGCATAGCTTTTGTAAGACCATTTTGATATTTTCATATTCTTCTTTATGTTTTGTTGAGTGACCAATTGGAATTGATGCATAGAAGTTGGTATTATGCAGTAAAACAGATTTCGAGTGGAACTGTCTATGAAAAGCCGCCAGTCTTCTGCTCGGTATTCTGGTACTCCCATATGGCCTAGTAGTCCAAGGATGTTACAACAGTACACAAAGTCAACATCTTCACTGAAATATGGTAGGAGTGTCACCTCTCTTGTCCTATAAACCCTTATTTTAACTTCCGGTCTCAGACAGTTAGTTTCTTTTAGCCTGGATGCTAAAAGTTCGTCTTGCTGATTCCAAATCAGGTTACTCTCACTTGATTTTCTTGTAAGGATTGAAACCTTTTACATTCACAGCACAATAATAACAATCATTATGATGATTTTTGGGCTCTCATCAAACCATAGGTACACCAAATTTCAAACTTTTCAGTTTTCTATTTTTCCACTGAGGTAGACACTCTACACAAGTGTTGCATACCATATGGGGAGCCCAATACTTATCTTGGTCCCCCAGTTTATTACCAAAATATGCAAAATATGCTTGTTTCACAAATTCTGTAATGTTTCTTCTCTGTTGCTGAGAATATTCCCCACAAATGTAGTAATATACAATAGGATCATTTAAACAGCTTCTTCTTGAAGAACTCATATTTTTGTAAAATAAGAAAATGAATGATTAAAAAGAAGGCAAATAAAAGTTTCATGAAAATGAAAATTAATATATAAAATGCGAAACATCAGTGTAAATAAAGATTGATAATAATATGCTGTGTTAACATTTGTTGTTGGTAAAATTGTCTATTCTGATTCCTGTATCACAAGAACTAGAGCCAAATCAATGAGGCTGATGCCATTTCAGCAGACCTAAATTACACTAAAAATATTGAAAAATCCTTGGCAAGTGAAAAAAACATTTTTTTTTGTGAGTTGTGTAATTATAGTATTATCATGATGGGTATAGATGGGTATAGATATGACCAGTTTGACATTCCGACATCATTCTCTAAAAGCCACTCCGGAGTCTATATATAAATGTTTTCAGACAGTATTCAACTTTGATCTAGCAGTAAGACATTTTCCAATTAAATTCAACTAAAATGTGTAAATATTGAATGGAAATTGTGTGATTCTTGTGTAAATACATTTATGAATGGACCCCTATAAATTAAAAAATCATCTGCCAAAAAATA
This sequence comes from Pyxicephalus adspersus, assembly GCF_032062135.1. Lineage (NCBI taxonomy): Eukaryota > Metazoa > Chordata > Amphibia > Anura > Pyxicephalidae > Pyxicephalus > Pyxicephalus adspersus. The sequence goes on from NC_092861.1 coordinate 137,739,331, forward strand.
TGTGTGACATCTTGAAATGATGATTTATGTTGAGTTATTTTAGTTATATGTGCAATATGGTGGTTTGAGTCTCCCACTGCCATTTTATAACTCTCAAAAACTCCCTGCTGGGGTCCAGTTAAGCCATCTCCAGCTACACCATTTTCCACAATGTAAAATAAACAAGCAGGATCTGCAGTAATAATCATGGCAGGTGGGTAGAGCCCAAGAACATCACACAATACATTTTATTTCCTGGCATATTTCCTGGCATCCAATAAGAGCCAAAGAGCCTGATTTATTAAAGCTCTGGAGAAGCTGGAGAAGGCCATTTTGGGAGAACCTGTGTGATCCAGCCAACCTAGAATGGACCTAGTCCAGGATTAAAAACATTTGCCAATTAATAGAAAATTATTTTTAGAAAATCCATTTCAGGTTTGCTGAACTACTCAGACTAAAGTCTCTCCAGCCTTGGAGAGCTTTAATAAATTAGACCCAATATGGCAATTTGCCTCTAAAAGTAGAAAAATGTCCATTAGTCATTTAGTTATAACCAACTTGTTCCTTGTCTAGGTATATATCTCTGAACCTCCATGATAGAAAAATGATTGCTGTTCCAAAGTATTGCTATGCCCCATTGCAAAGCATTTAACGTACTAAACAAAAATGGATGCACACTAGCACCATTTCAAAATTCTTTTCTATTATTCAGCTGTAATACCAAAATACTATATCGCAAAATATAAACAGCAACAACAAAAACAGCAGATGGCTCTTCAATGCAAACATTTTGATTTTGTTCCTTGTGTTCTTTAAACAGAGTATGGAAAAAAAATCACAGAACATAAGTTGAAGGCACTTGCAATGACCACGGTCACACCGAACACAACAAATTATACTTTTAAATGCAAGCTACATTGTAGATGTAAATTACAAAATTTTACATTCAAGCATATTTAAAAAAAAATCTCTCCCAGAATGATTACCAGTTGTGTAAAGCAGACACCCTTATCACTTGCCGTCAGTTGTTCTAGTTTAGTTAAGCAATAATGTGCTAAAACTGCTCTTTTGTTTTGTGTAAGAATTTGGCAATAGAAGAAATGAACGCTCGTTTTCATACAAACTCGCTCCACTATTTGTCGCTTTGATGGTGGCGAGCAGCTGCCTGTTTTTCATTTTCTGTCGACTAGCAAAAACCCATCAGTATAATAAGCAGCTTAGGTGCATCCATCCACGGCAACTGTAAGGCTATAGGACTATTCGTTCAAAACCAATCCTAGGTTTAATTTTAACAAAGATGTGTAGGGCATATTTGGAAACATGTTATTACAAGTCTTCAGAAATGGCCAACCTTTCTATCTTTTCTTAAAGGACCAAGAAACTCTAAACATAAATTAATTCATTAAACAGGCTTGGTACTAAATATTTTGGATTTTTTAATATTATTTTATAGCAACAACATGTTTCGTGGCCCGATAACTCTGAACCTCTCACATCAATCCCTTACTTTAAAGAAGGCTGCCTCTAGGTACTGTACCAAATTTATATACAATGTGCATAGCATTTATATCATTATAAATCAAATCATTGCTATCAGAAATGAATTACAGGCACCTCATACCTCCAGACCTTTTCTCACATGCCCCAGGATTTACAAAATCTAGGACCCTATTCATGCAAATTTTACCTCAATGATTTGTGCATTCTTCTTGCATCTCTCAATTGGTCCAACAATAGAAAACGTTTTCATTTGTAATTGGAATGTATGAAAAAATTATGCCCCAATGCTCCCAGGATGCCTAAGAAGAGATCTAGAGGTATGTGAGAAATCTCTAGTAGCACTTTACAAGGTATGAAATAAAGACAGGTTTGCTTTAAAGTGACCTTGTCAAACTAACAAATTACAGGATAGTAGCTGGGGAGGTGTAAAGTGTAATAGCTTTATGGGGACTGCTGAAAGTATAACACTGAAACACAAGATGGTGGTGCCCAGCAGCAGCCTCAGGACTTTTGGATAATAATAGATAATGAACAATAGATAATGAACACTCCTAAAATACAAAAAAATGTACATATAAATATACAAGAAAATTGTTTTTGAAATGGATGTTCTAGCAACTAGGACCTTATTAAGTCCCATATAGATGGTAAATAATTATTACCCCCAAAATCCTAGAGCTGCTGGCCCCAATGGAAAGTTGACAGGGAAGGATAAGTAGGAGGTGCTCTGCTCCATCATCCCTGGAGTAAGACAATAGCTGTAACTGGTGGTCGGCTTTTTGGTGATTCGGTATAGTGGATTGCTAAATGGAGTTCTAGGACTGCCTTTTTAAATTTTGAATTTCAGCTGGGAGGATTATCGATGATCAGCCTATCTGAGAATGGAATCTGTACAAACTTTAAGACAATGAAGTATCTGTGGCAGTATTGTCATTAAAATTGAGTAGTGCATTGAGTTTCCTTGATGTGTCATTATGTACATAGGCTGGACTGTGATACCAGATTTTCCTGGTAGATGGTGCTCCAGAAGGCCTCCACATGCAAAGTGTTAGATTAAAGGACTTGTTGATCTAATTTTTACATGCTTGCCCCTCCCATAATAAAGGGATGGTCGAAAAAGGATAAATATCCAGCGAGTGGCAGTTCCCAAGGCAAAAATGCCTTGTTGATGCCAGAGGAGAGGACAATGGCCATACTGGTTCAAGCTGATAGTTCTAACAAGCAGTTATTTGAGTTACTGTTGCCTTTCTGAGGTATGCAGAAGAATATCTCTGAATGTCCAAAATCTCGAACCTTAAAGCAGAGGGAGACCACACTGGTTACCATTCCGTTCAGCTAAAAACAGGCACCTAAGGCAATAATTAGCACAGGCTCATCTAAATTGGACAAGAGAAGATTGGAAAATGTTGCCTGTTCTGAGGTGTCTCTATTTCTGCTGTGACATTCAGATAATAGGGTCAGAAATTGGCATCAATTACATGAAAGCATAGATCAATCATGTCTTGTATCAATGGCTCATGCTGGTGGGGTAATAGTGTGGGGGATATTTAGTTTGGCACATTTTGGGCCCCTTAGTACCAACTAATGCCACAACCTACTGTAGTATTATTGAGGATCATGTTCATGCCTTTATTACAGCAATGTACCAATCTTATGATGGCTACTAGCAGCAAGATAACGCTCCATTTCACAAACCCTAAATCATCTCAATCTGGTTTCCTGAAAACGACAATGCCTTCAACGTACTAAAATGACCTCCACAGTCACCCGATCTCAATGCAACAAAGAACCTCTGGGATGTGGTAGAATCAGAGATCTGCATCAAGGATGTGCAGTTAACAAATCTGCAGCAACTGTGTGATGCTATCGTAGTAAAATGGATGAAAATCCCTGAGGAATGTCTCCTTTCTGAATATATACCATGAAGAATGTACCTAATAAAGTTGCCGGTGAGTTAATATTTGACTGTAGTCTTCCTTTAAAGTATATAAACTTTCTATACAAAGACAGAATTCCATGAATACCCTATTTGGATAGCGCTGTCTCTATTTTACATTTATTCTCTCTATAATTTTCGATTAAAACACAAAGTCCCTAAACTTTATTTTGAAGAAAATACACTAAAAGTAAAAATTATGCAGTAAGAGGGTTAAAATATACACTCCTCTATATAATCCTACTGTATCTACCTTAATATTATCTTCTCTATCACTTGACATGAACCAAATACATCATTTTTTTCCCCAATAAAGAAATCTTTACATCGTTTTTTTTTTCCACGATCTAAATGCTATAATTTACATTGCACAATTACATTTTATTAGACGTACGTCACTCGCAGCCTTTTATTAAAGGTGTAATTCATTTTAACTACTTCAAAGAATTATTTATGGAACACATTTTTTTCCCCTGCTCAATACAACTCTAAAAAAAAATTATTTCAGCGCTACAGAAAATATTCTCTATTTAAATAAGAAAGACGGAAATCCTGTACATTTTCTAATACCATACACAGGCGCTCTTAGGCATTGTAATAATACGTAGAATTTGAAAACACGTCTAAAAGCATTCATTAACCACTTCAATATAAATCACACCTTTATGTTCTGAAAGGACAACAACACTTTAGGTTTTAATGTAAGATATTTTTTTTTACCTATTAAAAGCCCTGAGACGTTATTACTATTTTGGTTCAATACGAAATGCAGGCAGTGCTGAGCCAAGCTTTCTAGATGATTTCCACATTAACTAACAAGTCAGATAATTCTTAATCCTTCTCTCTCTCACAGATCCAATAATAGATAAGGAAGCATCTTAGCATGATCAACTAGCAATCTCGACAGCAAAAGTGGCAGGATACCTGAATTTGGAATTAACAAATGTATTTTCATATTATCTGATGGAAATGAACCCGAATTATCCAGGCGGTAGAATAAAGGGTGGAAAAAATACGTTTTCCTTGGTTTTCCAAGCTTAGTGATATTTATTTTTAATAAAAAACATACATTGTTTTGTTTTGAGGTTGTTTTAGAAATCTGTGTTAATAAAAAAATAGATATCACCGTCTATTCAAATATTACAGTGCAGTAACCAATGATGTGCTATAAACTACAGAAACAAAAATGACATACGTTACACCAATGGAGATACACCATTAAAATTTGACCGGTATTGCCTGCTATGGGTTTTCTTACACTACTGTTACTTGTACCATGTTGTTAACGATATATTCTAAAAAACAAAAATGTTATATACTTTATTGAAAAGCATGTATATAGTTTTTTCCTTTTACACTTGGTGATTGTTCCAGTATAATCCTTAGTGTCAGGAAGTGTGCATGAAAAACCTCCCCCTCTGCTAACAGTGAAAAAAAAAAGTGTACAGGAAGTCATCAGCCACCTAGCTTCCTAGCAAGATCAACAGGTATTTGCAGATACTTGATAATAAAAAGCCTGATCTTGAGCATTCCCAGAAAGGGCTTTCCTGCAATGTGTAGTGAAATCAGCACTTTTCACCCCTGGACAGTGCGAGATTGGGTGATGTAAGGAGAAGGAAGGAAGGAGATGGTGACATCCGATGTCCAGTCCATGCCAAGAAGAAGTAAATTTGAATGGCGCAGGACTGACTGGATTAGTACTGTGGAGAATTCAATGGCTTTCCACTTATAAAAGTAAGGTTTTCCTGAATGATCCACTTTAACCTCCTGAGCGTTACACTGAGGTCTAGATTTCTGTACCAAAAGTGATCCACTGTTTTTCATGAATTTTTTTTTTTAAATTGTAGACCTGTAACTTACAGAAATATGTCCGAACAGGGGTTCTAGTAGATATTATGAATATAAAAAATGTTTGAAACACACAATCATTTAAAAAAAAAATTACTTTTAATAAAATTAAAGGAAAAACACAAAAATCAGCTTAAACATGACTACATAAACAAAGCTTGAAGCCATGGCGGGGGGGTCAGGCAGGCGGTGATGTCCAGGTCCAGGCAAAGATGTCAGAGTCCAAGCAGAGGTCAAAGCAGGCGGAGATGTCAGAGTCCAGGCAGAGGTCAGGGCAGGCGGCAGGCAGAGATGTCGGAGTCCAGGCAGAGGTCAAAGCAGGCAGCAAATGGTCAAAATTAGGCGAAGATCAGCAAAGGTAAGATAAGACACAGTGTTACACACTAGCCATCCAGGGAATAAGTGGCAATTTTTAAAACTTTGATTCTGTATTTATTGGGGTTTGTTTTGAATTATTTTGTATTGATTGGATACGGGAGTTTGTATCCAATCCAATACAAAATAAGAATTTGAATTTCCAAGTTATTTACTTTTATTTTATTTTTTTTTTATTTTTTTGTATTGGATTGGATACAGGAGTTTGTATTCAATCCAATACAAAATGAGCGTTTTAATTTACCAGTTATGTACTTTGTATTAATTTTATATTATTTTGTATTGGATTGGATACGCAAGTTTGTATCCAATCAAATACAAAATATAAATTTGAATTTCCAAGTTATTTACTTTTATTTTATTTTTTGTATTGGATTGGATACGGGAGTTTGTATTCAATCCAATACAAAATGACAGTTTGAATTTACCAATTACACACTTTGTATTTATTTGAATTATTTTGTATTGGATTGAATACAGGAGTTTGTATTGAATCCAATACAAAATGAATGAATGAGTTTCTATTTGAATTTCCCGCACACGCGCCGACGTCATCACGCACGCAGGGAGGAGCACAGGGGGACCAGGTAAGTATGGATGGGAAAAATCTCAGGGTTAACCATCCTAGCCGTTTTTTTTTCCCGAACGAAGGTCGGGCTTAACGGCTAGGTGGTTAAGGAATACAGGTTTGTGAACCTACCGCCTCCAAAAGAGAGGCAAAGCAACAAACTGCAAAGGTTTCTTAATCAGCAAGTTTCCTGTAAGCAGATGTGCACACAGCTGAATCCAATTGGATTGTTGTGCTCGTCTTCCAGTCTAACTGCAGCTGTGAAGGGTATGACCGAGGCTTATATCAAGATAGATATGCGACTTGCATGCACAACTACACTGAATATTGTTTTATATCTGCTAGAAGTTTTTCTTTATGGTGTGGCCAATAGTGTTACAACATTGAAATCAATAGATTGACTTTTGCCAGATGGCAAGCAAATAACAAATAACATTGTCAGTTAGTAATCCTCCTGTAACTGATTTTTTACAAAAGGATTGAACTGGCAACGATCACTTGTAGTTTTAAGACTTTTCTAGAGCTGCCCCAACTCTCTGAAATGGCCTTCCCAAAACCCATTTTTTTCAAACTTGCCTATCGTCTTCTTCTGTCTTTTGAAGCTGTCACTACTTCCCACTACTACATATCTCTCATCCTATTGTAAGTTACTTCCCCCACCTCCTAGATAGTAAGCTCTTCAGACAGGGTACTTTCCTCCTCCTGTGTCACTGTCTGTATCTGTCTGTCATTTGCAATGCCTATTCAATGTATTAATAATAATAATAATAATAATAATATTAATCTAATGAAACCATTTTTTGAGTGTCTCCTGTAGGCATTTTCCCAGTTTAAAACAACATCTGTACAATGTCCTCTGACTATCTGATGTAATATGTCCACAGTCTTTGGCTGTCTTCTCAAACACTAAACCAACATGGTCCCCTTTGGTGTCAACAGGGACCACACCTACAGCCTCCTTTATCTAGTACGGTGTTTCTCAATCAGTGAAAACCATGAAACCCTAGGGTTCCTCCACAGGTTGCTAGGGGTGAGCTGACCATTACACTAATGTACTGTGAGGCGTTATTATAATATTACAGCAGGGGTTCCACAAGACCTGAAAGTTATTTCAAAGGTTCCCCCTTTTTAAAAAGGTGGACAAACACTGATCTAGTATACTGACCAACAGTGATCTATGATGCAAAGATTAACTGAAATGCCTTGAACTTTGTGGTTTATCTGTGTGGCTAGGAGCCTGATATTATTGTTTTGGATAGACTTAGACAAGTTCCCCATGGTGATTTTATCAGTGTTACACTCAGGGTTCAAAGATAGCTAACAGTTGGGAAGTTAAAACTAAACTAAATTTCAGTTAAAAAAAAAAACTTTTGAAAGAGATAAGATGTTGACAGTCTGAAGGTTCTTATTAGTCCTGCTTTTTTGTAGCTTGTCCTGGTCACTTCTTCTCTTGTAATTAGTATCAGGAAATACCCAGTTATGTATGTAAAGGCAAAATATATGGAATAGAGTTGAAATCAAGGCCCCTACACCTTAGGAAGAAGGGGTATTTTTGAAAAATGTAAGGTTAACATTTTGGAAAAAGAGGAAAACTGTCTCACAAGAATTGGAGAAGAGAACATCTATATCAAATTGGAACCACCATCAATAAACAAGGGTGAGGGCCTTTGATATCAAATGGCTTTCATAAATAATGCAACTTTACATTTCTTCAGTAGGGATGAGCGAGAATGCCTCTGGCATTCTCTTGAAAATTTCCTCAAACTTCCGATGGTTCTGCAAAATTTCGGGGAACCGATTTTGCAAAACCATCAGAAGATTGAGGAAATTATAACAGGAGGATTCATGGGGGACTCACAGGATTCCTTGGGAATCCTCCTGTTTGCGATCCCCGGGGCACTAGAGGTTAATTAACCTCTAGTGCCCAGGGATCTTCCCAATTAATGCGGCCGAGAACAGTGTTCAATCCCCGGCACTAGAGGTTATATAACCTCTAGTGCCCCTAGGATCGCACACTCTTCCCAATGAATGAAGCCACAGCTGCAATCATTGAGAAGATGCCCGGCAAAGGAGAACCTCCTGACACTGTAATATAAGTATCTCTTACAAATGACACATTTGTTACAGATCGCAGAGCATCATGCAGCCCTGGAAATCCTCCTGTTCGGTGAGAGCTCGACCTCTTGGCGAATCAGAAGGCCGTTCTCGCTTACATTTTCGGTGAGCGAGAAAGGCTAGATTCGCTGCGAGATCGAACTTGGTATTCTTGCTCGCTCATCCCTACTCTTCAGTTGTGTAAATCAAAGGACTAACATTTATCCAGACACCCATAATAGGGTTTTCAAACTAGAACAGGATGGCTCCAGATCTATCACACCTCCTATCCTTTTCTTGGAAAATCAATATCTGTCTTCTCACATTCCATCATGAATGGATTGAGGTGTCTTGTTCTAATGTCGGGGCCTATTTTTGATACCCACTAGAAAATGGTCTTGAACATTACAAAAACAAGTCCAGTTGAATGTGAACAACCACTAATAAATGTTAATTCGTCACATTTGGCTCATAATTCGTCTTCAACATTTGGGTTTTTGGCAATTAGTTTTTATGCATATAGCACAACTGATCCATTATCACTTATTATTATCCTTTCTGAAATATTAAAGGATTTTTATAGTGTATTCTTTTTTCAATAAGAAGGAATATTACACCAAACAACCATATACAGCATTACCAGACACTTCCTTACAAACCTAATCCTTCACTTATACTAATGCAACAAACTCTATTTGAACAATGCCTTTCTGACCTGCTTTGCTATGATTAACAGCTCTGTGAGGAGACTATGCTTTGATCTTTAAATGACCCCCGTGGAATTGATTCAATAAAGACATACATTTTCTAAATGAGAATTGACTTGGTATTTTAAGGCTTGCTTAGGAAAAAACAATCAGTCGACGACCATAGCGCTTATACTGATGAAACTATTGTAGCTTGGACATTGTAGCTTAGGCTAAAGTAAAATCCCCAACATATGGATTCCCCCTACAAATCTATGTATAGCCAGGTTACAGATTGTTCTGTTACATTGTTATGTACATAAAAATCCAAAACAATAAAACTGACAACCTTCTAATATTTATTGAACCTAAATATTTGCTAGAAGTGCAGGCCCTGTTTCTATGCCCAGGAACTAATACAACTGAATGTATTTTGCCCATGTTTCCTTCATTGTTTCTAGGACATTAATTAACATCAATATTGATTACTAATAAAAGAGAACATTTATACAAACCTGTTTGGATAGTACTAACAGCCACGTAGGAAGATAAATGCTTTCAAGTGTCCTTACCACTGTGTTGGAGAAATGTTTAGTATGTGGAGCAACAGAATATATCTATGGCAGTGCCCTATCATTTAATGCAGTGTTTCCTAAATTTTATATCATGGGGGAAAAGTTGAAATAACTTTCAGGTCTTCAGGAAACCCCTGCTATATTTACTATATCCACACAGCACAGTACATCAGTGTGGTGGTCAGTGGGAAAAATTCTGCCCTTGTAGCTATTCAAAAAGATCATCAGTATCTGTTAAACTGACCTGAGAGTCAATATTTGCTCATGGAACCCCTAAGGTTCTACGAATCCCCGGTTGAGAAACACTTATCCAATGCTACTGGTAAGACATATTACACAGCATTATCCTACTAAATGGTTAGGCCCCACTTATATTTTTTCCTAGAAAAATATGCCATTTCATATCAATTTTACATGATCTGTGTGACTTTTCAGTCAACTTTTAGAGGTAGTAGTATTTTGTATTTGTTGAGTTTAATGTCTTCCTTACATGCTCCTGCTACAATATATCTCTTTAGCAACCCTTTACTAGGTACTGTACCTCATTTGAACTACTTAGGCATCAACATTATGTATAAAACATAGGTATCAGTGCCAAACAGTTCAAAATCATCCAATTCTGCAAAATCGTCATTACAACTATAGGATTTAAGTTAGCATGCCAATCTAAATAGGAGAGCATGGCATGATACAATTATCAGCAGCACCCACACTAATGTCATTCATGACATTAATTTCATTAATGTCACTAGTTTGATTTGTCACCTTGTCTCTAGGCCACTTCCCCAGTCTACTGTAGAGTAAAAAAGTCAAGCTATAAGTCATGTTGAACTTTAAGGTCCCATTCAAACATTGCCATGCTGCTGTGGTGCATTATTGCAGATTATGTAGTTTTTATTATGTTAAATATTGCATTAAAGCAGCACATAAATAAAGAGCTGCAAATGCATCTAAAATAAGACTTGCACATATGCAGAGCACTACGACATAAGGTAGTACATATATAGTAAACTGTGGTGGATTGAAATTTAGGTGTGTTGTTTTAGTTTATTGATTGCTCTTACTGTTGTGCCCTGGGGAACAATGTATGAGGGGATCTCTTGGCAGGTGGAAGCAGGGCTGAAGACTGAGAGGTATTAGCAGTACAATAACCCAATAAGTTCAGGTGTAGAGAAGCCTTTCTAACATGGAGGAAGCATTGAAATAACTTTTAGGTCTTAGGCAACCCCTGTTACAAATATTCTATCCACAGCTAACAGTAGATTAGTGTGGTGGTTAGGAAATACCTGTATCTGGTAATAATGTATCTGGTCAATGGAAAGAAAGTCACCTTTAAAGATAGCCAATAAGATCACTGGTGTCTGTAAACTGACCAGAGACTCATTGCTCAAGGAACCCCTTGCAACTTCTGGAGGAACTCCAACACTAAAGTAGAGTGATAGGAATGAGCTAATAACTGTACTGCTTTCCCTTTCCCTGTTCAGTCCCAAGTTGTGGGTTAAATAATGCTGGCTATCCATACTGCAAGGGAATCTCTGGGCTGAAGGTGAATATTGCAACAAGAGTCAGTTTTGGTATTTTATCATCTTTTGGGATATGCATTTTTTGACGCATTATTGATGGCTAGAGTCCTGCTTTTAAAACTATTTTTATAGCCTGCCTGAAATGACGATCGATCATTTGATTTTCAATGTTGTCCTGTTTTTTTTACTTCCTGATTGAGAAGTTACTTAAAATGTATTACTTTCTGATTTCTCCAACATTCATTGACTTGTCACAATGACTGGGCAAATCTCTTTTTGGTATTTATCCCAGGCTGTGATAGCTGCGTTACCTGACTCCAAATGGCGAGATATGAGGAAATCTCATCATACAGACAGCCGCTTCATGATGGGCAGTTAATAGATATATCAACACTTGGGATATAGGCTAAGCTGAGGAGATGATTGGTTCGTTGATACACTGATTGATTAGCATAGGGAGAATGGTTTTCTTCTTGACAACCTAAGATTATGTTTCAGCTAAGCTCAAATTGCTTACTCCTCTTCTATTGGCTTTAAAATTATAGTGCTGTCATCTAGACTCTTTCTTCAATGAAATTTTTACCATATATAAAAATTAAAGGAGGGGGGACAAAGTTGATGCTTTGGAATGCGATAAAACGGGGGAGACAAATTCATGGCTCTGCTGAAGAAGACACAAGAGAAAAGTTGGAGGACTCTGTAATCATTTTTCTTTTCAAAAGCCTATTTTGTTAAATAAAATCCGTTTTATGCACTGGGATGAATTCATACCAAGATTAGGGAGGGTAAACACAGCTTTTTCCCCCCAAAAAAGAAGAAAAATTTAGTGTGAATTGGCAGAGATTCCAATGCATTACAGGCTAAGCTGTATGTGCTTCATAGGATTTAAGTGGCAAGGATAAAATTATACCATATCACTCACAGACAGATACTCCCAAAGCTTTACAATTCATCATTCGATTAATGTATATGTATGTGTATGTATATAGAGATGCACACACTGTCACAATAGTTCATAAATTTAGGACTCAACAAATCCAGGCATTATGGGATGTCCGATCGGCACTATGCTATTGACTAGGACTGGGCACTGTACAGTTTTTTACAGGAAAGCAACGTGCAAGCCAGAATGTTTTTTACGCTGGGTAGTAAGAAATTGTAGGTGGGTGGCAGCCCTTGTATTGTGACCCAGCTCTTCAGTAACCACCCAAAAACAGCTGGGTGGTCACTGAAATGTACTGGGTGGTGCACCCTGCCAAAAGGGGCTGGGGAAAACAGTGGGAATGCCATGAAGACACCAACTGTGGCAATGACTGCTTTATAAAATAGACAGGCAGTGCCTGGTTGAAATCTGCTCTTTGCTGGTTTCGTACATTTTCTATATTTTTATAGCGCAAACCAAAGATAGCAAAAATGAAAAAAATCTGTAAAATAGATAACATTAGAAAAAAAACACACTTGAAATGTGTTTAATTTTGAGGCTACAATGTTTACAACAACATTTCCAGAGTAGCAAACCTATGAGGTTAATTTATTAAATGAGTTTAAGCTGTTCAAATAGCAAAGAATATTTCACTTGACTTAGCAAATAAAATGAAGCTCTTCAACCGCCCAATCATGTGCAAAAAAAAAAAAAGTCTGTTAAGCACATGACTGGGTATTCAAAGTAAAGGTCACATACACAACATTCACTAAGGTAGGTGACATATCATTTGCAGGGTGATTATTCTTCCTACATTCGCATTACGAAATCACCCACCAAGTCTTAGAGATGGACCAAATGTAGACCTCCCACCAATGGAGCTGACACTGGAAAGAGTTAGGTACTAACCCAACAAACTTGTACTATGCCATAATAAGGGGTCAAGGATGGTGGCCTTGCAGAAAAGGGTATCAAAGATAGATAGGTAGATAAATCCACATACGTTTAGATTCTTGGGGAACAGAAGAGTACTAAGCATACCCAACTATGCCTAATAAACTAGAGGACAGCTTGCCAACCTAAATGCTATCTTTTGAGAAATCTCATTAAAAAATGAAAAATTAATAATTTTTGATAGACTTCAGAAAACACTAAAACTCAAAACAATAGGAAGACACCTATAGTTACAATTATATGATAATGTTGATTTTTTTTTTCAATGTGTGCTTGGTCTCCCTATTGATCCTTTAATGTGATAAATCACCCCATCATGCAACAGCGAGGCCTATGTAACAGAAATCACTAGTTTCTATGTGGTATCCATTTCTGATCCTATAACACAAACTACCTGTAATTTTACAATTATGATTATCCTGGCTGACTGAACAGCTACAGATGTTGATTGTGTAAATTTCTATTGTTGTGTTGCAAAAAAAAAAAAAAAATGGACATATAGAGATGATACAGGAAAGGCTGGAGAGGATACACTTTCATCCGTGAAGCTGGATGATCCAGAAAACCTGGAATTGATTTCTTTAGTCAAATATCAAATATTATTTGATATTTGTTAGTATATGTTTTCAATCCTGGACCAGATCCATTCCAGGTTTGCTGGATCACCCAGCTTCACTAATGAGAGTGTATCCTCTCCAGCCTTAAAGAGCTATAATAAAATGACTCTCTGAAGTAGGGAGATTAATAAAAAAAAGTGGTAAATGAGTTATTCCAAAATCACAATTCCATTATTTGCTCTTCCTGGGTACTAAAGAGTTGGTCCATGACATTAAAGCTGAACTCCAGGTAAACATCTACCTGCAAAGTAATTACTTTTGATTTAGAACTGAATAGAGTTGTTCTTTCCATACAGATTTTATTTTCACAGATGGTAAACCTTCTCAAGATTAGACCAACATTTGCCATGTGGCAAACATGCATCCAAAGATATACCTTTTTTTGTTTCTTCCAGTTTCCACTAAAAGCATACAGAGCATTTACAGACACCACTAGCAACTGAAAATGCTCAGTGAGATGCAGAAAAGTTAACTTTCATGCAAACCAAATGCAAATTTCATGCAAACTGCACTGAGATGAAACTGAGCCAAACTCTGTAACTTAAAGTTTGATTGCTAGTTGAATGGGAAGCCAGGTCTCAAAATGTCTGTATTACGTCCCTAAAAATAACATGTTCCTCTGATGGGCAGTGCTATTAATGTTGAAGGTCACACATTTAATTGCTGAAAATTGTGTTTTTATTGTAAAGTGTGTACTAATCAAGCTGCAAATTTTAGTTGTTGTACCAGAAAAGTCCCATATTGCTGGTTTAGAGAATTTTTGATAGCTCATTACTAATCCTGAAATGTACACAGTTATGCCATACAATATGGAAAGATGACACTGCTTTCTCTGTTACACTTATGGAACACAGTGGTGTGATCTCCCCACCCCAGACATCCTTACTGTTCTGTAAGGGGGTAGCAGAAAAATTATGCAATGATGCATTTTAAGATAATATCAAAGTACATGTTATTGGCAGAGCAGAACATGCAGAGCAGAACATGCACCGATAGCATGTACCATGGTAACATCTTTGAATGAAGTTGCCTCCCTAAATATCCTGCTGTATAGGGGCCGATATGCAGAATTGTCCTGCAAGCCCAAGCTGAGTGATAATGCTCAGCCAAGAGTATGTTCATGAAGGCCTGGGCTCTCAGGAAATGGTAGAATGACACTGGGTAGCACTAAGCCTGGAATAGAACCATCCAAGATCAAACAAGTCACACCAGAGATTGTTATCCATGGAATATCCAATAGCCTTAGAGGTTTAGGATTTCCCCTGTTGAAGCATATTGGACCATGCTTTAAAGTTTTTTGTTTTTTTTTACTTCCTCCACATCAAAAGTGGGTTTAACGTTCTAAATAAGCAGGTTTTGCTGTTTTCAATTTTTTACATTTTCTATTTGTTACATTTAATAAACTGTTTTTTATTGCCAGTGTAACAGGAAGGTCAATGCTGGAGCATACAGCGGGAGGTTAGTGCTTTAAAAACTTAAAGAAAATAAAAAAACAGGAACAGGAGAGGCAGAATCCCAAAAAAAATCAGAAATTCGGCTTAATAGGGAAATAATTAATTCATGTAAACATGTCGTATGTACACGCAAAATATTGCTTAATAAAGTCATGCAAGTACAACATTAAAGAAGGAACAAAAAAAAAAAGAATAAAATCAAGTAAAAAGCAAATGCAGAATATTGGTCAGATGTTTCAGAACTTATTTTTGTGTCAATTTATTTTATAATGTATTATACATTTTAAAAACATCAGCGGAATTTGTAATGTATTAAATTTTGTCTGACAGTGTATTAAAGTGCACCAGCCATACTGGAGGAAATAAACATTTTTTTTCCAGCTTAAATGTAGTGCTTTGAAGCATAACCTTTCCCTCTGCTTGAACAGGCGAGGATTTGGTTGTCATTTAAGTCTGGTTAAGTGGTTCATTGAGAATGTTAAAATCTGCATTAATAAGTAGGACTGGCCCTCTCTGATTTTTCCCCCTGCTCTATCAGTTATGAGCGGTAGGGGATCAGCTGCCACCAAAATCCCCAGCTGAACAATCCGAATTCAACTGACTGAGCAGACTTACAAACGAGGCTACTTATTGGTGCCTGCTATGCAAACAAAGCGTCCGAGTCTCCGAAACAGATGTCAGCTGGAACATATGCTTACTGTAAACTCAAATTTGCTTCTTTTATTTTTTTTTCTCTCCCTTTCTTACAAACGCAGACATAAATAGGCCTTCGGAGACCGGCCTGCCTTTTGCTGTATTCCACCGCCTTGCATGATTCAGCCCTAAGCTGGAGAATGATGAACAGGCTGATATCCAAGGGCAAAAAGAATTAAGGCAAAATAAATAAATAAATAGCCAATAAAATGATAAGTTGGATAAGTTCCCAGAAGCAATTTTGCAGGTTTTTTTTTCCTGGGGGAAAAAAAAGCAAGAGAATAAGTTAAAAGCTTAGTATGGGTCAGCCATGGCATATCGAGTTATCATTTCATACTACTAAGGGTGAAAAAGAGATTTTACATTCAGGTGGCAAGATTAGAACTATTCTTTTTTTTATACCTCTCCTCACATCTTGATGCCTTTTAAATGTCACTTATTTTACATGAGGCAGTTGGTGGAGACATGAGTCAACAGCAATCAGAACTATTATCCCCTGCAGCGAGCCCTGGTCCTAATGCATTATGACACCTAAGCTGGCCAGCTACCGTTTTACCTCTCTGCTTCTCAGGGATTTAAGTGGCATCATGTGAAAATGGTTGTGATATGAACAGCATGGGCATAACTAGTATTAAATTTACCTCTCGGCCTAAGTGAATTCTCCTTACATGCGAGTAATCACAATGAAAGCTGTGGACAAGGGTGGATCAGGCCGGCACTTCTCCACCCCTGGGACTGTGGCTATTTTGTTTTATCTCTTTGTACAAGCTGGCAGAAGTTTAAAGTGGAGAGGATAATCCAGCACGTGTGTCTTTATGAAATAACATCCTTACATGAAGAGGCTTTTAACTGTCTGTCGCTGGGCCTCTCGCACAAGAAGGGAGAAAAAAAAAAAGTGTAACAATCTCATTCTGCCGGGAACCCTCCCATGAAAAGAGGAAATAATAAGCGGAACAGCCGCCGCGATGGCTGACCTTACATGATCCATTAACTGCTAAACGCTTTAAAAGTCCGTCTTACAAACAAGCTCAGGCGAACGAAAAAGCTCTGCCATGAGCGTTTCCAGTTTACATTACCCGCCAAGGCACGTTCCAGAGATGTCCTCTGGCAAAGATCAAGTGTGAAAATAAGCGTTAAATCAGTTTTATACATATTTATTATTTTTACATTTATATCTGTGTCAGCTGAGGAGGAAATAGTGTTAGCCTCACACATATTTCAGCAGGTAGGTACAGGAAAAGCAGAGCTAGTCATATTCATAAACACCATGATTTGAAGATAATGTTTTAAACCTATATTTATAAGATACATACACACACAAAGAACTTGTAAAGGTTGCAGGAAACCATGTATAGCTGGGAGCTTGGGATTTTTAGTTGTAATCATGGCTTACATAAAGATATGTAGGTAGGAGCAATGTGTAACAAATTGTAGGGGTATGATGTCAAATTGTTTAACACCTAAATTTGAAGTATATGATAATAAGGTAAGGAAATAAAAAATGCTGGAAGAAGCAGGTGTAAGTTTCAGCATTGTGCAGGACTTTTTAGGACTGGATGAATAATTATAGAAGGTGCCTCAAAATAGTTGTGAAAGTATAGAATTTAATATGGGTAGCTGAGGAGGATGGTTTTGAGTAATACATCTAAATATATTGTGGGTTTTACAATGGATAACTTAAATTTAATAGTTAAATCTGACAAGATATCCATTCATGAGGCCACACTACCCCATTCCAACCTTTCGCAGACCTTCTAAGGTGGGACCAGGATTGAGTTTTGTTTGAGTTTTTATATACTGTATATACTGGTTTGAACCTTTACAAAATAAAAAATGTTTTTTTGCAATACCCCATTCTTGTCATTATTCTCTGCATATTTATCTCTCCAACATCAAGTGGCTCATCACCCATAAAACAAAAATGATACTCTGACCACAATAGGATAAGTCTCTTAAAATAATATGTAAAAGCAGTGACTTTATTAAATTTTATTTTGCTGGCCAGTGGGAAGAATGTCATCCTTTAGAGATAGACAAAAAAATAGTATCAGTAAAACGGACCTGGGAGTCACAAACTGCTCATTGCTCATGGGACCCCCAGTAGCCTCTGGAAAGTCACTAGGGTCCCAGTGAATCCTGGTTGAGAAACAATGCTCTATAGCCAAGGAACTCATTACCTTTCTCCAAACAAAAAATTAAAATCATTGTCCATAACCCCTAAAAACTTTTTTTTCACCCCCCTGCTCATCATCCATCACTCACTCATTGATGCTCAGTCATGACACTCACTCATCGGTAAATTAGAAATGTTCAGTGCCAGCTTTGGTAATAAAACTTTAAATGCAAATTATTATGCAGATTTCATAAAAAAAAAAAAAAAATCTATTATGAGAATATTTAGAGTTATTGCATAGTTTTTAGCACATTTTAGGTACTTTAGGGGCCCTAGATGTTCTCTATGGTAGGATAACATTATTCATTTTGCAGATATGGTCAACCATTTCTTTTGGTCACCAGCTCTCTATGTTGTTATTTTCTGTAACACCTTGTAGGGGGACGTCTCTGTGTTATTTACCTTCATATTGGTGGAAATTTATCTTACTGTTCAAAAAATCCTAATGGTCGATCATTGTTTCCTGTTAACCTATTGTTTTTTCTTTATATTTTCTTGCTGTGTGTTATTATTTATTTGCCTATGTCATCTCTTTATTTGATATCGTGTTCAGATCACATCTGCTTTGTTTCATTGATAAAAATCCAATAAAAATCTATTGGTCAAGTCACATAGTACTCAGCTGCTCCTAGTAACAGGGTAACATTCTGTTATAAAGTGCTCTGTTCCTCCCAATTATCCTTCTGTGCGGTCACCCAGTCCTCTTACGAGGACTACACAAAGGTATTTTAACACACAATGGGCATGGTTTAAAAAAGCTACTCAAGAATGGAGAAGATAGACTATCATGGGAAAACCTGGGTGAACCAGCAAACTAAATGGATCTGGTGCAGGATTGAAAAGATATTGCCAACTAACAGCAAATGATTTCTAGAAAATCCATTCCAGGTTTTCTGGATCACCCATTTTCTCCCATGATAATCTTCTCCAGTCTTGGGAAAACTTTAAAAAACAGGCATAGCTAATCGTCACTAACAAGAGACCTTCCTGACAATTTGATACAGCCATCACTAGAATGTGCATAAACAGAGTGGGGCATAAATGCTGCAGGAACAGTAGTAATGAGATGCAAATTTTTTTTTAAAATAATTATTTTGTAAGGGGATTGTAATAAGACTAGATTTCATGGGTATGGTTTGTGTGCTTAAAGTTTTAGTTATATATTTTCTACATATTCATGTTTGAACCAAATAAAACAGTCTCAGAATAACATTCCAAGAGCAGAAATACCTTTTCAAGGTATGGACCTAATTGCCATTTTAGAGACTTAATAATATACATAGACTTGATGAAATATGAACTCCATATTGACACAATCATCTAGGCACTATGGCCAATCGGTTTGATAATAGGTCCATATCTATTTAGCCTTAGCTAAATTATTATTTATTTAAACAGCTACAAAACATAACCAAAAGCCAGAATAGTCAAGACCTGACTCTGCATATACAGGCACCCAATAAAACAAACATTAGGAAAAAATGTATTTGAACAAAAAAAATCACTACATTTGACAATGTGTTAATATAAAAAAATGGCAACAGGTTCCCTTAAAAAACAAATGAAGGAAAGAGAACAATCAAAAAGCCAAGTCCTTCAAAAATCTCAGAAGTGCTTGACATTCATAGGAAAATATGCTTTACTAACCACTTAGCTGAGATCAGTAGGTGCCAAAGGAAGTGCATACAGAGCAATTATCATCTCGCACAGTCAGACTGATGTTTATTCACAGGCAAGAGTGGCTTGCCTTCTGGTATGAGCCAACTGTGCATGTTGCTGATAATATACAGTGGGCTTTGCTACGTTTATGAAAATAATGTTCTACATGTAGAATTAATACCATATTCACTGGAAAATCTCAGTCTTGATTTACTGCACCCAACCCCTCGGAATGTTAACCCATTACTTGCAAAGAAAAAGACAAAATAAAAATGAAAAAAAACAACAACGCAGAGTAAACAAAATGCATGCTTGTCTGAACATATAAATAGATCATAAAATTATTTTATTATATTTTTTATTGCTTTTATTATTTATGTATATTTTATGTGTATTTTATATCATGAAATTTTTATATATTTTTTTTACCTTTCATTTTAATTTGAATAATTAAATGTTTTTAAAAGACCAAATAAAAGTATGTGATTTTACAGGCAAGGAAAACAAGAAAGATGTATATTGTAATAAGCTTCCACTAAGTTCACAAATTGTTAAGATTAAACAGCTACATTTTAAGATTTTATTCTCCAGCAAATAATTTTATGTAAGATTCAAAAGGTGAAACTTTTGGATAAAAGACAGAGATACAGAAAAAAATATGTTTTTTCAACAAGTGAAATACCAGTAGGCGTTTCCGAACACCTAAATACTATGAAAAGTTGTATCTCTGATATTTGACATTAAGGGCAAAGCATACAAATAAGCAAAAATCCCAGATTGGAGAAAGGTGACTTTTTCCATACCTAATTTATTTTTTTTATTGGAATAAAAACACTTTCTGAGAATGAAAAAAGTAAATGTGTTAAATTGCCAGATGACCTGGCTGTTCTATGGCTTCTCAATTTACCAGGCTCATTACACCCTGTTTTGCACAACATGACAACACGATTTTAAATAATACAGTAGAAGCAGCATTAACATGAAGCCAGCTAATCGTGTATCATGTATTTGGAGCAAGTCCCAGGTGTTATCAGTGGAGGGATCTCAAAAAATATCCCAAAAAAGTAGCTTTAAAAAAAATGTATTTTTGATTGCCATCATTTGCTGTTATAGGATAGGTAATACTAATAGTTTTTTACTGTAAACATAAAAATCTTGAAAATATTTAGTGGCCTATTTTTATTAAAATTGTTAATTACTACAATTCTAAATAAATATGGTGTAAGGAAAGGAGAGCAAAGTTTTTTTTATATATGTTGTGTTTGTATGTAAATGTTTTAACCTACATTTACCAATTTACAATGAAAGAAGAATGAATGTACGGGCACGGGCAGCACGGTGGCTCAGGGATTAGCACTCTGGCCTTTGCAGCGCTAGGTCCTAGGTTCGAATCCCAGCCAGGACAATATCTGCATGGAGTTTGCAGGTTCTCCCCGTGTCTGCGTGGGTTTCCTCCGGGTGCTCCCACATCCCAAAAACATGCAGTTAGGTTCATTGGGTTCCCCCTAAAAAATTGACCTAGACTACATTAATGACATATGACTATAGTAGGGACATTAGATT
Organism: Pyxicephalus adspersus; assembly: GCF_032062135.1. Classification (NCBI taxonomy): domain Eukaryota; kingdom Metazoa; phylum Chordata; class Amphibia; order Anura; family Pyxicephalidae; genus Pyxicephalus; species Pyxicephalus adspersus. Next base: position 137,760,450 of record NC_092861.1, read on the forward strand.
GTGAGCTCCTTTGAGGGACAGTTAGTGACACAACTATGGACTCTGTACAGCGCTGCGTAATATGATGGTGCTATATAAATACTGTATAATAATAATAAAGAATGTAGATGTGTCCAGTGCTGATCTGTGGCCTCAAATCATTGCTACACTGACGAGAATGTTAAACAGTCTGTAACTTAAATATAGAAAATAATGGATTTAGATTAAACCAAATCCAAATATCAATGTACAATACTTGACCACTTAGTCATCTTATTATATATATTTATACATTAATATACATTATTTTGTGTATGACATTTTTTGGCAGCATTATATTGATGCCTCTAGTAGTTGGTAAATGACTCCAGCACAGTGTTTCTCAAACAGGGTTCCTCCAGAGGTTTCTAGGGGTTCCTTGAGTAATGAGCACTCTCAGGTATTATTAGATATCAATGATCTTTTTGACTATCTGTAAGGGTGGAAGGAAGAGGGAAAGAACTGAAGGAGGCTTTTTAAATGGCACTTTAGAAAAGAGAGCGAGAACAAGAGAATAATCTTGCTGGGTTAAAAACATCAATTTAATTATTACTACCATGAACAAGACAATAAAAGTTATTATACAAATAAGGACATGTTGTATATATATCAATCAAAAGTGCAAAGTTAAAATAGACACTACAGTTTTGGCAGATTTTCTATTATTGGAAGCAAGTGGGAAAAAAAGGTGGTCACCTTTCCCGACACATTTCGTCTATTTAGGTTTCATCAGGGGATTTTTTGGGTGAATAAATTAGCAACTACGGAGAAAGAGAACATTTTTAAACATCATTGCCAGCAAGGATAAAGTCATATATATAGTTTATAATTTAGAAAAAATGGTTTCCAATCATTAATCAATACTGATTCAATAACTTACATTCATGTGTCACAGTATGTTCGAATCAATAAAACCAAAAACTGAAATGGTTGAAGGTTGGCTGCAAATTCTTTAAGAAAATGTGTATTGGATTCTACAAGAGGTTAAAGCATAGATACATTAAGTATACAAAAGTAAGCATTGTCTATATAGCCTCTAAATGATAGTATGTAAGGTAGAAATTTACATTTGTATTATTTGTGGCTGGGTTCCTAAAGGCAGGGAACTTAGCTCCATAGAGAAATAAATCACCAGGGTTTGGACATGAAAATTAGTCATCTCAGAGAGGTACAATAGGATATTTCAGAGTCCTAAAGAAAACAGATGGACTGTAAATAAATAAAGTAATGTTGCCTAATAAAAAGGATAAGTCACTCATGAGGTGAATAGTAAAAAAAAAAGAAAAACAAAACTAACCAAAGCTGAATATTATAATTGGTATTAGGGTCAATTTACCTGGTGTTGTAAAAAATGTAGGGGAATGCAGGTAATTGTGAGAAGTAAATCAATCAACTGGGCCCAAAAACCAACAAAATGTTCACGGATATACACAAAGATGGTCTAAAGCGTCAAAGAAAATAAAAAAACACAAAGGGAAAAAAACACTTTCTAGTGACCACCAAACTAATGTACTGTGTGCTATAGATATAGTAACTATAGTATGGGTTCTTTCTAGGGTAACTCTCAATCGTTTATATGAATGGGAGCACAGAGCCTCCCGAGATACCTACGTTACGCAACCCGGGAGGTTCTTTGGTGCTCCTTCTGCACATTCCCAGCCACATCGGGCATGCGCAGAAGGAGCCCTTTCATCAAAAGGGAAAAAACTGCCCATTTCACGCATGCGCAGTGAGATCGGCAAGTTTTTTCCCAGTCTACGTCACCTGATCTCGCTCCTAAGTCGGGTGAAGTAGGAAGAAGAACCCCGGAAGTAGAGGAAAAGATGGCAGTGCCTAGTGCACCAGCCCGAAGACTGATACCAGGACTGTATCTGCGGGATTGAAGGTGAGCGTATTTTTTTTTTTGGCCAGTTTTGAGTTTACTTCTTCTTTAAAGCCTGGGCTACTTTTAGGGATGAATTTAAAAAAGCTGTACCCGAATACTTCAGGCTTACCATACAAATTCTGCACTGTGTCTCTGCGTAGAGGTGGCAAGGTAATGAAATTAGTGTCTGACATGCTTTCTCATGTCTCAGCCTTCAACAAGGAAAACAGCAAGCAGCACTGTATTGACATCAACAAATCTTACTCCAAATCTCATGCGAGTAGCAGTCAGAGACAGCAGTTCCTTAGCCAAAGATATAAAGATAATAATCTGTAGGCACAGGAGTGACCAGGCATCCTCCTATTTTTGGGGGTACTGCTTAGGCATGATTAACATTTCCTTATAATGTTCCTTATAACATAGCAAACTTTCACTTCTTGAGTGCAGGTCCACTCTAAAGCAAAACTTGTTTCTGGGAGAGTAAGCAAGGGATAAAACCTCAACCAGACTTTTCTGTTTCTGTAGCCCTTGAGGAGATTTTGTCTCACTTCTTGTGTGGTCACAGAAGTCTCAGAGTAGAGAAGTATGACAACAGTAGTTGGATGTTACTTCCTTCGCTGTTACTGTTCAGGAGATCTCCTTCTTCCTGTGCACCAGGACAGGAAGTGAGGTAAAAATCTCTCTAAATGGGACACAAATACCAATGTAATGCTTTTTGACCTAAAAGTAAAACACAGTTTCTGATGGAGTCTGGTTTAAAAAGCAAAAGTTAAAGCGGATCCATCACCAAATTCTTATACATTATAAAAGGGTAGCTAACACTTTTATAGTATGAATTTTTTTTTTTATATTCGATGGAGAGGGACCCCTCCAATTCTGACATTACCCCCTCAGTGATAAAGAATGGAGGTGAAACCCACAGCCTGCATCCCAGGAGGCTGCAGGCTGCCCAATTTGTGTATAGGGGTGCCTGGTGTCCAGCCTGCACTAGGAAGAATACGACGGGACAGTGGAGGACCTACTGGATTAGGATTGTGGAGGGATCGACAGCTTTCCACCTATAAAGGTGTCATTTTTTGTAAGTTTTGCTTTAAATACCATTTTACTAAAATGAAGAAGAATTAGAACAAGATTGAGATGTAGTAAAGGTCATGTGATCAAACCAATAACCAAACATACAAATGAAAAAAAATGAATATAACCCTGTGAAACAACAGTTTTGTTATTGTATCAAATCAAAATAAAAAAATCCACAAATAATGCAATAAAATATATTAATTATAAACAAAGGAAATAACAGCCAAACATTTGGGATTTAGACATCTATTTTCTTCCAAAATTAATGAGTCAATGGCGTGTTTATACAGAATACTAAATACTCACTAATGAGGTTTAGTGAATATGACCTGGAAGGTGGCTTTTCAGATTCTGTTAACCAAAGATAAGATGCCTGAAATTAGCAGGAACCCTTTTGCATTATAATATTGTTTCTCATGGGGAAACTTTGCTTTGATCGCTAAGTGCGATCTAAAGCTGTGATGCTTCTCCAGACTCTGGTATAATACACAGCTTACAAAACTAATGTAAAAAAATGCTTTATAGAAGCTTTCCATTGAAATAAGATTTATTCCGAAATACAGGGGTACTGCACAACCAACGGAGAAAATAAAAAAAACTCCAGGACCAATAAAATGTTGTACCATACATATACATTAAAGGAAATTAACTGATCAGCACTGTGGACCTTAATTCAATTGGGACACTGTCTACATGGAGCTGGTTTTCTCTTATAAGCAGTGGTGTCTCCTCCAGCTCAATTCTACAACTGAGAAAGAAAAATTATGGCTGAGCATACATCAGGACAAAATCTGTCCATCATGGATGTTGATGATGGCACATGGGTCGTCACAAGACCACATAAAACATGAAGAGTTCACCCATTCTATCCTATTGATCAGATACCCATGACTTACATAATCACTTTAACTTAGTAGCTTCTGGAGCTCAAAGTGCAGCCAAACAGATACACACATAATTACTATACAATACATACATTACAAAATAATTTTGGACATTCCAACGTATCATACGTTGACCATTTACATTTGTTTTCCATTATTATGGTCAAAGCAACACTACATGGTCGAACAATTGATTGGGAAGTGAAGGAGTAGTGATATTCAAATTAAACTACCTCTGTACCCTCTTTTCCAATCAGCAAGATACTTTTATTAAATTTCACATTATACAGTGAAGCCGGCTTGGGTCATAGTGTTTCCTCTTCCTCTTCCAGTCTGAATAAGCAGTGATTACAGATTGAAGCACCATGACAATGTATTTGAGAAATTTTAGTAAACATAGAGCTGTATAAAATAGGAGTCTTTTATACATGTCTACACTTAAAAAAGCAGTTGACTCAATCTAAAAGGGGAGTCATATAAAGCCCTGGCTCCCTTAAACTGCAGCCTGACACACATAGGCAACCTTTCTAAGACCGTCTTTCTCTTAGGAACCCATGAAATGCTTTGTCTTGGGGAATCATACTAAAACCAATTTATTGGTGGTCTCCAGGAACCCCTGGTAAAGCCAATTATATGGAGGTCATTGGAGAAAAAGCCTCCTACATTGGTGGTTAGTGTTAGGGATGTTCACCCTTACATTTTTGGTGGCAAGAATGCCTTTCTTACAGAGATCAAAAGATCATTAGTGTCAAGAAGCCCAAAGCTATGCAGGCATCACCAAGGAACCACCAGCGACCTTCCGGAGGAACCATGGGGCATAGACATGGTCACTTTTGGGTCAGAAACTAGCAGCCTCTTATACACTTAGGAGTTCAAGGTAAAAAAACAAACAAACATATTTTGGTTATGTTTTTTTCATTCTAGACTTTTAGAATACATCAATTTTATTTTATACCCAAGATTTTGATGCTTGTCTTTACTCCCTCCTAAGGTTTTCTGCAATATCTTAATAATAGGCATGTAGACACAATAGATAAATATAAAAAAAAGAATCACGTCTTTGTAAGTCCTTTATAACAAGGGTATTCTGTAAAATTTGTAACAAAAAAAAAAACTAAAGTTATTTATTTTAACTAAATGAAAAGATAACTATTTGTATTGACAATTGTTACATAATTCAATATAAATTTATTAGCAGTTTCGGGTTATTCATTTTTAAAGAAAAATAATACAAATATTATGTAATCTCATTGGAGCTGCAGGTGGTTTCAGCAGGGCTTAGAGGTGGAATCAAGAGTTTCACATGACTGGTGCTGGAACTACTAGCTGCACCTGGCTGGTGCTGGAACCAATAGCTGCACTTTTCTGGTGCTGGAACCAAGAGCTGCACCTGGCTGGAACCAAGAGCTGCACCTGGCTGGTGCTGGAACCAAGAGCTGCACCTGGCTGGTGCTGGAACCAAGAGCTGCACCTGGCTGGTGCTGGAACCAATAGCTGCACCTGATTGGCTGGATTCAATGCTTAGTCAAATAAATAAATCCTCCCTAAGGGTCTTGAATCATGCAACAAAAGGTTTTATAGATGGTATATAGTATAACTGCAAGATTTCCACATTTAGGTTGTATGAGAACTCCCAAGGATGTTTTGGTCATTTTAATATTTTATACTATTTGGCATTTTCATTAGTCAGTAATAATTATTTTTAATAAAGTATTGTGATTGATTTTATAGTTTCATTCCTTATGATGCGTCTTGGTCAACTTATGAAAAAAAAAAACATTGCTTTTTACCTTTTTTGTTGTTGTACTTATACTTTGGGGGCACGGCCTGTTACCTATACCAGGTAGACAACACAAAAACTAATCCTATTTTTTAGCTGTAATAAAAAATAATTCACCATTCACCATTTAAAAAGAATGGAAAAATACAGTAATTTTATTTTTTTCATGTTTTTTTAACTAACTAGCCTGACAAATCTTGGTGGATCCATAAATGATGCCAGGCAACCACAGTACACATCAGATTCTTGCCTGTGACAGATACAAACAATATTCATCTGACGTGGCTTTCTTATCAGAAGCCAAAAAAAGAATAGCCTATGTGCACTTTCTGCAAACTATCCAAGAAAATCTATGTGAGGCTTCTACTGAGCTTAGCAATACATGTTGATTTTTTATTTAATGCAATGTGCATATTAGTTATAAAATATAAAAACACTGATAAAATAAACTTCTTCCTTAAAGTTCAACCTTACAAGTACAAAAATTATATAAATAAATAAATAAAAAATACATTGGTACCTTGAGTGCTGAGCAGACTGACAGTCATTTTCAAATCAGACCTTCCAGAATAACAACTAAGTTTAAATAGAATGTTTTAGTATAAAGAAAGTTTAAAAGAGTTCTACAAATGTATTCAAAATGGTGCTTTTCCGCAACATAAAAGGCACAAGTCCTTTTTAAATTGAGAGAAGGAAGTAGTGACCATATTTTCTTAAAAGCCAAGAGCCATAATTTTCACAGCAAGCAATCAGGGGAGTAAGGTTATATAAGAATAGGACCTTTTAAACGCCACCAGAAAAGCCAGAAAAGCGACATCCCTTTTGTTGAAACGAAAAATATCTAAGTTTTTAGCCACTGAGTAATCCTGAAATACTGAAAAAATATATAAAAATTAAGTCAGGAAAAAGAGAGCTAATGAGAAAGGGTCATAAAAGCTTTGGAAAACAGATTGCACTAGAGATAGTAAGTACAAATACAACGATGTTTCCAGTAATGAAGCATATTATGGAGTAAGAATTTACCTTTGTAAATTACCAACCAATCAGATTTCAGTTTATTGAAATTATATTATTAATAATATTATCAATAAAAATAAACAGGATTTTTTATAGGGCCAACATATTACGCAGCGCTGTACATTAAATAGGGGTTGCAAATGACAGACGAATACAGACAGTGATACAGGAGAAGAGGACCCTGCCCCGAAGAGCTTACAATCTAGGAGGTGGGGGAATTAACACACAATAAGTGGGGAGATATGTAGTGGTGGGAAGTAGTGATGGTTTCAAAAGACAGAAGAAGATGGGTAGGCAAGTTTGAAAAAATGGGTTTTGAGTGCTCTTGAGCAGAAAGTAGGAGCAAGCCAAATAGGACGAGGAAGACCATTCCAGAGAATTGGGGCAGCTCTATAAAAGTCTTGTAGCCGTGCGTGTGATGAGGTTATGAGTGAGGAAATCAGTTGTAGGTCACCTGATATTTTTCTATCAGGTCAGCAAGGTAAGTGGGACAATAACTGTGTAGGGATTTGAAGGCAAAGCACAGGAGTTTAAATTTGATTCTAAGGTGAAATGGAAGCCAATGGAGAGAACTACAAAGAGATACAGCAGAAGAGGAGTGATGGGAAGGATGGATGAGTCTGGCTGCAGCATTCATAATAGATTGTAGAGGAGAGAGTCGGGTTAGTGGAATACCCGAGAGGAGGATGTTACAGTAGTCCAGACGAGAGATGATAATTATATGTGTAAAATAATTCTAACGTGTTGCACTTGGGCTATAGTACTTCATCAACAGTCTTTGTTTAATATAATATATAATATAATAATATACAATATAATATATTTAATATAATACATAATATACAATATAATATAATGTAAAATATTTACACAAATAAGCCTGTTTGCTTCACCTTACACAAAACAAAATATAAAAGTACAACAGAGGCTACCGTGTAGATAACGAGTAAATAATTCTACAACTTAGTTTATTGGCGTGGAGTGGTTTGCATTGTTAAAATGAACCATTGGCTCCTGCTGAATGTGGAACATTAGCCAAAACATTTTATAGTTTTTTAATAGACAAGTAGGATACTACTGTTGACACCAGCATAACAAATAATGGGAAAACTACATTTTTACACTATTCATTGCAACATGATCAGAAGAAAATCCTGTCCTAAAGACACATTTTGGTATTCCCTTTATCTTTCAGTTTTCCTATGAATTCCTGTTGAAATCTAAGGGAATCTCTCCATTGGGTTAAGTAAAAAACCAGATGGGGGTTCTACATGTCTTACTGTTTTTTTTTCCAAAACTGATCTAGCTTGTCAATTGTCAGTCTTCACTGTTAACTAGTCCTTGTATCTTTTTCTCAGGATCAGGTTCGTTGTTTCAGAGACTTTTAAAATGTGCCTGTGCTGTGACATCAAGCAGCATTTGTAGATATGGAAACTAAAAATGTTCCTTTTTGGTCGTTTTGACTTATCAATATTTGTACTATGATCTAGCTTTGTTCCATACCACCATACATTGCTTTTGTGATTCTCTTAACCAAAAAAAAAACATGGAAGCACCTAGCAGGTAAATGCATGAACAGCTTATTGGCCACAGAAAGAGAAAGTAACGAACCTCTCCTGTATTATTATTAATATTATTATAATTAGTGCCGACATATTACACAGCACTTTACAAAGTCAATAAACTGTCAGTAACGGTCTCTCAAAGGGGCTCACAATCCAATATCCCTTCTATAGTCATATGTCATTAAAACAGTCTAAGATCAATTTTGGGGGGAAGCCAATTATCCTAACTGCATGTTTTTGGAAAGTTGGAGGAAACTGGAGTACCACGAAGAAATCCATGCAAACACAGGAAGAACCTGCAAACTCCATGCAGATAGTGTCCTGGCCGAGATTCAAACCTGAGACCTAGCGCTGCAACAGCAAGAATGTTAACCTCTGAGACACACTGCTGTCCTTGTTTTCAGATATCTTCTAAACAGCGAAGTGACAAAGTGAAGACAAAACATGTTTTGTATAGTAATCTACTAGATTCCATTACATTATCAAACATTTCAGTTATCTACGGGATGAATCAGATGAACACTTGTGAAACAATGTGGTCTACTACTACTTTTCAAGCACATGTAATCAGCTACCTATAACGGCATACATATCAATACTGATTGGCAAGCGTTTAGCAGCAGTGGGCATTTGTACAATTTAAAGAGACAATCACCTGCCAGGCTCTGCATCAGCATCTCAGAAAGTAGAATGTACTGTGGTGGTGGTGGATCACGTATGTCTGAGAACATCCTAATAAACCCCCCTCTATGAAAGCTCTTGTTTGTTTCAATGATAGAACAAGGGGATAGCGATCAATCAATGGTTAGTAAGCAATCAACCGCCTGGTATCTTTTGCCTGTAACTACAGAAACACTGTCTGTGTGAACCAGCCCTTAACATCTTTCACACTCTCATAAAAAGGAAAAGATCATATAGGAGAAATTGATTTCCCACCACAAGTGTCCTGAGAACAGAGTCCAATAGCTGCAGAAGCAAGCAAGCTTATGATAGTAAAGAGATTGGACACAGTACACAAAGAGTGGCAAAGGTAGAGGAGTAAACCAAAAACATAATCCAGGATCAAGCCAAAGTTGATAGCCAAGGGTTCAAGGTTGAAATGGATAGCCATAAAAAGAGGTTGTGAATCAGCATCCAAAGGTCAGTATACCGTAAAACAGCAGTAGATAAGGAAACAATGTTACAACTGCAACAAAGAGCAAGATAATGACAAAAGACCAATAATCAGGAACAGGAAATACAAGCCATTGTTTAAAAAGAAAGTTTAGGGGAGGTGCAGGAATTTTATAGTTCACCCAGACACCCTGGGTACCAAGGAAGAATGATCCCGAGATCAGGCCAGGAGCTATCTAGCACTTCGGATGGCTCAATGAGAAGAGCCACCACCAAACATGGAGGCAGCCCTGGGTTTGGATCAACAAATCTACATGTAGGGCTGCTGTCACAGTGTTGATTGGAATAGAATCACAGTAAAGGAATTTAAAGAGTGTTAACATTGTTGCTGTTGGGATTGGTTTTGTGTCATATTCTCATGCACTTTCCATGTGAGGAGTTAATGTATGAGGAGTTATATTTTTGCATAAAGCATACATTTATTGGGCAAGTCTGTGACCATTTGTGATTGGGATGTATGTATTTAGATCGAGATTTTGTATTAGGTTTGTTCTACTTGTTGCTTTGATAAAGGGAACCACGGAACCTTCGACCATAGGGTTGGTTAGCATGAAACCACAGAAAATGGATGTTCAAAACACTGTGAGCATTGACACTTTTGCTAATATCATATAAAATTGGGACATTTAAATGAACCTTGGATGACAACTGATTTCTATAAAATATTAGGATTGAAATCCAGGTAGATTATAAAAAACACTGGCTACCTATTTCTTATAAAAATCCGTTTATTTTCAATGTCCTGTACAGTAGACCTAGAATTTTGAGGGGGTTGTACAGGGATCACCTACTAAGGTGTTCTGCATTCACATGCACTAACAAGGAGCATGCTGATAGGTGAGGAGAACATGGGAATTACCTCTCTGCTACTGCTCCTTTAATGCCCAATCACAGCCTGGGAGCTATTTTAGAGAAAATACAGGTCTCTATGATGGCTGTGTTGTGCTAGCAGGGCTGTGTAAATCTCAGGATTGAATGGAGAGAAAGACAGGTAAAACAGCTGGGATATGTGTTTCAATGGTATATTTAGCTGTATAGCTGGAGTTCAGCTTTAAACAAAATAAATATATAAATGTTTAAAAAGAAAAGTTACATTGTACAGTTGCAGTGTAGGCCATGTAAACAATCCATTACTCAAAGGTCTGATTTAGTTTCACTTGCTGCCATCAGATTGAAATGACTAGGTTAAAATTGAGTGCATTCGCAGAATTGCTGCTCAGCAATCATACACTCCATTATAAGATGGTGACGGCTGCCAGTTCCATATGAAAAAGCCACTAAACCTAGAGTACGACTAGATTTGGTGTGAAAAGGCATCTTGAAACACTTACGCATGTAAAGTTCACAGAGATGAAATTGAGATATTTGACATTGTATTTACATTTGCCGTACATCAGCGCACAGAATAAAGGTATTTTTTTTTAGAAAGGCAATATGAAAAAGCAACCTATTTCGTTCTTTAGAAGAATTAAAATGCACTTGTCATTTTCTAGCTGACATAATTCTTATTTGTATTTCCGTTATAAAAGTTTTAACATATTCTGCAGGTTTGATATGAAGCCCGGACATTATTACCCGTAAAGTGGATCTTATTCTGTCAAAACCCTCGAACTGGCCAGACAGACTGGGAAATGGAACCTGATAACAATAATCTCCATAAAAAGCATTTGTAAGTCAACTTCTGATCAGGAAATACTAGGGGACAAATTTATTTATTGTTAGAGCCATATTTGACACACCTAAACGGCTCTTAGATGGGATCTGAGATCTTTTTGTTCAACTTCTACCACACACTAAGACAGCTATGATTACCTGTGGCCCCACATTCAATATGTAGAATCAATAGGAGTTCCTGGGAATGGACGTACAGAGCAACAAAATGAATACATTTGTCTGTGAATGCCTGGTTCACCAGTCTCCTACGGTCTTGTCCTCTTTAACGGTCATGACAGTTTGCACAAAGGGCTGGAACAGGTAAACCAATTTGGGTTCAGCAGGTCAATGTCCCAGTGTTCTCCCCGGCCCCTTTTAGCTGGGCGCACCACCTGGCACTCTCAGTACCCACCCAGCTGTTTTTGGGTGGTTACTTAAGAGTTGGGTAACAATATTGTTCCCCACCCCACATCAAAAAAGTTTAACACTGTCCTTTATGACCAGGGAAAAGCCTTACTGGCTGTTTTGCGATGAAAAGGATCCTTGTTGATGGGCTTTGGGCTTGTGTTGATGGATGTTTGGCATCGGAACTAATTAGAAATTACTGACAGGTGCATTTGAGCTGCAGTTGACCTACATCTGCCCTGTATTTTTCCTGCTTTATGAGGGTTTTGTGTTTCCACAGAATTAGGTGAATAAAAGTGCTGTGAAGTAAAACCTGTAAAAAGAATATGTGAATGAAAATATTAGGAATGTGAATTTACAAATGGGTCTTCTGATATTTAAAGCAGAACTAAAATTCGAGTTTTAAAAATGCTTGATCAAGCAGGACATAACTGCGGAAAGAGACAGGCAATGTCCCTTCTGCAATAATCTCCCCTACCTACCTGAGTGCTCTGGAGAACTGTCAAAAAAGGGTTGGCAGGATACCCAGCTTCCCCTGGGCATGCCAGGAATGGATGAACTCCTCCACGTCTTTTTGGGAGTTACATCACCCTGACCTAAAAACGTTTCCAGGAAGGGAAGAAGGAAAATGATGACGCTGCCCTGCAATGGAATGGGGCCAAGCGGGTATAGCGGGGTTTAGTTCCACTTTAATATGTCTAGTGGTAAAGCCTCTAGCAACATTGAGTTCCACAGTGCAAAAGACAGGGTAGGAAAACCCCTCTGGAGAAAAAGATTGACTATCTAGGCACTACAGAGGCCATACCTACGACCTTTCTAACACATGTACAAAGATTCCCTCTTCCACTGCTTTTTCGGGGGTCTCAATCTTTCAAAATCATTGTCTGTGTATTGTATGAATTAAACAGCAATACGGCCTAAAATGACGGGTATAAGAGATCTTTAAGTATAGAGGTGTTTCTGTTGTATACCCTTATAAATTTCACACAATTCTTCACTTGCAGGCAAGTGCCTAAGCTGAAAAATCAGTTCTAGTTGGACTTTGTCAGCTTTAGTACAGCTAGACAGCAAGATATACCTATAACAATGGCTCCAACAATGAATTTAAAGATACATACAACTACCATTACAGACACAGGAGCCAACAAAGTGCATTCTTGTATAAGTCAAAGTTTTACGCGATTAATCCATAACACAATCAGCTGTAACCTACCCTTTTCTTAGGGGTTTAGGCAGGTATTATTGAGACCTCATATATTTTTGACATTTGAACATATATAGCTTTGTGGTATTACAGAATGATGGATGGCTACTAAAACATCATTTTTTGACAGGCTCTTGACTTGCGGTAATGTTTGCACAGGTGGGATTTAATACTTTAAATCACAGAATGAAAAGGCATTATGTTGGCCAGGATTCCAAAAAAAAAAAAAAAAAAAAAAAAAGAGAACCAGAAAACTCAACTCCAGAAGTTAATTTATAGTAAAGCCATTCTAATAATGTTTACATACATGAGGTACCTGTTTTCTGCTTTTAATTCATATACTGTATTAGGCTCTGTATGCTTTTTGTTGTATGAATACCATCATATCAGGTCAAATATCACCTAGTCCACCATGGGCCCCAGAATTTTTTGACCCCCAACCAGTGGAATTTACTAGTCTCTTGCCTAATCTTGGCTAGTGTCCTCCCAGCAGGTATTGCCTTTGTGATTAAACATTAAAACACAATGCAGCACACAGTATAGTATAGTCAGTAAGATCCTTTTTTATGGATTGTTTCAAATATATACCAACAAACCATCTTGACTTATCATTACAAATCAGCTCAAATATGATTAAAGTACACTTGGTGTCTTTCAAAAGAGCAGTTGCGGAATTGTGCAACCATTTTACCCTTGTCATATGACAACCACCTGCTTTTAGGATAATTCATTTAGAGGACAGGTCCTCTTCACCAGAACCAGTAGCTCCTATTAGAATCAAGGCAAAGAGGAAATAGTTTGGAAAAAAATAACTCAATAAAAAGTGTAACATTTTCTTAAATCAATATATTGATTATTAACAGAAAGCTCAACACAACGGGATGGATTTATTAAGGTTCTCCAAGACTGGAGAAGATAGACTATCATAGGATAATCTGGGTGATCCAACAAACCTAGTTAACGCCTGAAATCATTTGCAAACTAATAGCAAATGATTTTAAGAAAGTTAGACCCAGGTTCTCAGATTTTAGTCTATGCCCAGTTTGTTGGAATTGATTAAATGAATAATCCATTGTAATAAATAATTGATTTTCTTATATTACATATCTTCTTTAATACATCTTGTAGCATGTGAACGTGACTCAAAACCTAAAAAGGTTGGGGTACACTATCCTAAATTACTAGCCATCTTGAGTAATTTGTTTTTTTTTTTTTAGTTGAAATATATTATATAATATAGTCAAATATTTTCTTTATTAACCCTAGCCTCAGATATCCAATAATTTCTATATGTGTGTAAAGGTGTCATTTTAATGAATTTCAAGTACAAATAGAACCTCCCATCTACTTGGTATTTCTCTACGCAGTGGTACATATGGAAGCATACATTTCTAAACAAAAGCCATGGCCCCTTTTTACTTGTAATATTCAGCTCAATGATTTGGAAATTTATATCTTCATGACCACGCAAATTGCAGATTTCACCTACAAGTGTCATGTAACGATCAATACCCAAGAAAACTTCAAGATAAAAACCCTAGAGCTCCATGTTTCCAGCAAGGAATAAACATATGGGCCAGTTTTATTATACCTGAGAATCCCTTTATAACATTTTCCACAAAGTAAAAAATATTTTGACAATATTTGCCCAATGTTTACTGGTCCTTTAAATATGGAAAGATATTGAGAACACTTTTATAAACACCGTCATATAACAATTTGTAGGCAGCAGCTAAAAAAACTGCTTAGGCAGCAAAAAGGAAAAAAGAAATATAAAAAATAAATATAAGAAAATAAAAAGCTGGCTGGCATCAGAAGCTTTATTGCTGACCTGTGCAAAATGCTTTTTCAAATAAATATTTCATAGGTTCATATGAATATTTAAAGCATGACAACTACACATAAACACAAAGAGGGAGAGTGCTCAAATTCACTCATGAAAGACTATTAAATCATCAACCGGCTCCTGACAGAATCCACTGTATATGGCAACAGTGAGAGGCTGGGAGACAGTTACAGCGATTTCAAGACTGCTAATTTAACTTGTCTTGAAACCAACCAATACTCAACGTGTCATCATCACTGTCATAGCGCTGAAGTCTGAAAAGCCTCCAACCTAAAGCAGAAAAGGTCTTCAAGTGCCACCCTTCTTGTCTGCCGCTTGAAAATCTAATTGGTTCTGTTGACAGGCTTGGGAATTGTTAGAGGAGATCTCCGTTTAATCTCCAAGGGGCGAGCTCACAGCTCCATATCCATCTCGTAGCTCGGGCTCCTTAGCTGTCGCAAAGTGACTCTGATGACGGGGCACAGCTCCTCTGTTTCAGCTGTCTTGTGACTTCTGTTAAGTCAAATTCAATAAAGTTTGTCACTCAATAATCTGAGAGGCAGCCAACAAAACCGCTTTGATCAATAACAGCTTGCTTCCTTTGCGCTTGGGAAGGTGACCTATTAAAGATTAAAACCACACCTGCTGCTTCCAGCTCCGAACATCTTTTTACTTTCAAAAAAAAAAGAAAATCCATCCATTAAGAGATGTTTAGCTATTTCTAGTAGACATAAATATTTCATAATTGAAACTGAATATATGATTAAAAAGCTAGTAGGCAAGTGTGGGTAATGCTGAACTAGAAAAATGTGAAGTCTTTGGAATACAACCAGCTTTTTTCTTTTCTATTTCCCAAGATATACTATGAGAACAGCAATTAGTTCTTACCGCCCCCGGCCGTCGACTCATGGAAATTATTTCATACTACTTATAAAAATAACTTTTAACTATCACCATTTAAATACAAGCACTTAGCAAAAAAATGGATTCAAATTTTATTGTTCACATTAATGTTTATATTGCTACATTTTCCAATGCTGGCAAGAGAGAATCAATTGGAACCATTCTCACCAGTGTGTTGGAAAAAACAAGCAGCTTTGTGGGTGCATTCAACTACATTTTACTGACTTAGAAAAGTTCTCTCAAAACACAATGCAGTGCATCTAAAATAAAATCGAATACAATTGTAGTATTTTCCCCAGAAATTTCTTTATGCCCGGTAGGCAGAAGCTGTAGGCGGGTGGCAGCCCCTATATTGTGACCTCACTTATCAGTAACCACCCAAAAAAAGCTAGGTGGCTGCTGGAGAGAGCCGGGTGGTGCGCCCAGCTACAAGGGGCTGTGGAGAACACTGAACTGTTTATAGCCTGCTGCATGTTGTGACCTTTACTGGAATTATTCAAAGGTTTATTTGTACACAATGCACAAATACACAGTACACAAATTGGCCACGAGATTTAGAATTCTAGTTCTATATCTCAGTGCTAGTTTAAATCTAATTGGATACTGTGGAGCAATATAGATTTAATTAATAAGGCCCAGCAATCATTTTATGTTGACACATGTGTGGGGTCATACAGAATCTTTATTATTTTAGTATATACACATAGCAGCAATGGCAATGAGTTTATACTGGCCTCGAAGAACATTGATATTTTAGCCACTGCTTTTGTCAGCTGGCATTGTAAGCTCTGCCTGGAGCAGAGAACCAGCACTCACTGCTTGCCCTGAATTGTGATGTTTAGATCAGCCTTTCTCAATCTTTTTAACATGGGGAACCCCGTTTCAGGTTTTCAGGGAACCCCAATTTAATTACTATATCCCCAACTCACAGTACATTAGCTTGGTAGTCAATAGGAACCTATTACGTTGCTGGCCAGTGGGAAGAATGTCTTCCTTACAAATAGACAAAAAGATTATTGGTGTCAGTAGTAACTGACCTAAGAGGCACAAATTGCTCATTGCTTAAAAAGCCCCTAGCAACCTCAGGAAGAACTCTGATTTAGAACACTGGTTTAGAGGGTATCTGCATTTAAAATCTTGAGTATTTTCTCTCTGTCACAAATAGGAAATTGGGGGAGGCCCTTTTCTGAAGTCTTTGGATTGTGAGGCTTTGTAAATATAAGCAGGTTATGCTTTGTTTCATCATGTATAATGATAAATATGGGGAATATAGGGCTTATTTCTAAATAGTGCACATAAAAATATTTAAAAATCAATGCCATATAATAATATATCTTAGCTTAGGTTACCTGAGCAATGCAACTTCTGTCTGCATGCTTCCTCAACGTTGTAAAGGCAAAATCATGAGGATTTCCCCCCCAAGATACCCCCTCTTAGGTGCTTACATTCCACCCTTGGTATATGGATTCCGTAGCAGTGAGAGCTGAAGGGAATGTTATTGCCACCAGTCCAGGCCTTGCAGCTGGTGTTAAGTAAGGTGCTAAGTAGGAGTGGGTTCCAATTCAGTTTAGTTGTAGTGGGGGGGATTTAGCATTAGTTTAAATAATTCCTGACTTTAAAGTGTATCCCTAGCAAAAATATTTCTTTAGCTCCAGGACTTAACATTATGGGTCTGATATATTAAACCTCTCCAAGACTGGACATGATACACTTTCATCTGTACAGCTGGGTGATACAGCAAACCTGGAATGGATCTGGTCCAGGATTAAAACATTTGCTAAGCAAATAGCAAATGAAGAAATCCATTGCAGGTTTTCTGGATCACCCAGCTTCACTGATGAAAGTGTAGTCTCCAGTCTTAATAAATGAGGCCCTATATGCTTGCATTTTGTTTTTTGGTTAACTACAATTTTATATTGTTGTTGTTTTTAGTTTACCAACACAAAGTACATTTTGGTGAAATTGCCTTAATAAAAAACTGATTTGCTTCCTATCTGGCTAACGCTATTGCAAAAACCTATACCAACAGTCTGAAAAAAATGCACAGACTTATTAGTTATAGTACCAAATGTTTTCTTATTTTCTAATGTACTTATTGGTCTCTATATTGGATTGTGGGGGTTGCTTAAGTCTGTGTACATTAAACCACTTACCAAATAAAAATACATTTATAAAACAAGGTGTACTATGCATTTGCTATGTAACACATACATTAGTGTAAGGAGGATGACAAGCACAGTACAAATTGAGAAGCCCAGAAATCTTCCCTGCTAATTATCAAATGAATGATCACATTATATTTTGTACAAAAAGTGGCATTTCTTTTATTCTATTTTATGTGCTATGAATAGCTATCTACTGTTTCAGCCTTTAGTAAGTTTTGGGATTGATTACATTTATTTAGTTACCCAAACTATAAGGCAGATAATGATATCCTAAACTTAGGAGTATCACAATGAAGCAGTAAAAATTCATAGACCAGTATTTACTGAAAACATTTAAT
>NC_092861.1:137778615-137797466 GCF_032062135.1 Pyxicephalus adspersus
TGTAACATCACAACGTGTGTTAAGTACCGTGCATTATTACAAAGCAATAAGGTAAATGGGTTTTAAAACATTTTGTTGTTTTTTTCATTATTATATATGAAAAAAGTTTTTTTTTGTTTTGTTTTGCAAACTAAACTATTTTTAATAACTGGTTAAACATACTCCCCATGATATCAGTCCTAGGTAGCCAGACATTCGTCATGAAAATCGTAGTGTTAAAACAATAGCCTGTTTACTTTTACAGAAGCTTTGCTTCTGGTGCTGTGTTCCTGCTAGTCTCACATCCAGTTCTAGGGCTCCTTCAGACCTTTGCACACATTACTGCCATTCATTTTTGCACTGACCATTCACTGCCTAACTAGCCTACCTGCACTATGTTTGTCCATTTAGTGCACCAGGATGCAAAGAGCATTTATAAATGTGTGTTGTAGTGTGTTAAAGAGCAAGTGTATTTCTTTGTGCTGTATATATATGTCCTGATGTGCTATTTAGAATGATTGACAACACTCTGCAACCCACAAATACTGCATTTTGCTGTGCATCATGTTAAATTTGTGTGCACAGAGGTGTGATAACGCACAGAAGTAAATCAAGTGTAATGCAACATGCAGAAAAAAAATGTGTATCTTAGAATAGGTTTTAAAAGGAAGAATACTTTTCAACATACAAAACATTCACCATATATTTATATGTTTTTCTGGAGTAGTGCTTTAATATTAATATTATTATTATTATGCAGTATTTTTAAAGCACCAACATATTATGCAGCGTCGTACATTAAATAGGGGTTGTAAATGACAGACTAATACAGACAGTGACACAGAAAGAGGAGAGGACCCTTTAAAGTACCAAAAGTGTCATAAAATAATATTAATCGTAATATTATTTCACAGCCCAAGAAAGTTAAGGCATCAGGGTTATCAAAGTAGAAAGCTTTACCAATCTTTCACCAGTAATAGATCTGCAATAATATTTATTTTTGAACTGAAAGGTCACAGAATGTTGAAATTAAAAGAAGAGAATATCCGCTATTTGTATACTGCTAATAACATTGTTATAATGTTAAAGAAGAACAAAACTATTATAAACACAATTGTAATTTTTTTTTTTGGCTCGTAGTGTACAAACTGTTGGAACGCAATGCCTGGCAGGTAAGACATTCTAACAAAGTTAGCAGTCATCAAATGCAAACATGCAAGTAATAACCCATCATCAGTGTTCTCCTACTGTTTTCATTTATTCCACTCTTGTAAACAAGGTGTATGTAATGTTAGGTGTTGAAGACATTGTCATACATTACAAAGCTTTTAGTTGGCCAGTTGAGGCATGAAAACATCTCTCGTTTCAATTCAAAGAGTGATTCTCCAGCTTTTAAAAATTATTCTCGTGAATGGATGCAAATGCATGCCTTGATGATTGTTTTATAAAAGGTGGAAACACAGCAGTAAACCCGATACTTAAAGTGTAGGAAGAAAAACTATATATATACATACACACACTTATTGAAATAATATTTATGTAATTTTATAAGTTTAACACATATTCTCACATATATATTTATATACATGCACTTAAATATACACTATATAAACATTATACAGCTTGACTGTTACCTACAAAACGTATACATTTTCTGCATTTAGCATAATCTGTGCAGTAACCTCTATGAACTATGGGCAGATACAAAAGCATAAATTCAAGTGGAGCTTTTACTTATAAGAAACTGAACTTTTGTAACCCCCCCCCAATCTCTTTTAAAAAAAAGCTTATTTATGTATATTATGTATTTATTCTATTTTATATTCCTATTTTCTACCCTTTATTGTCTTTTAATCTTCTTCTACTCACCTCTATCACTTTTTAATTGGATGGATCATTTAAAGGAAAGCTATAACTTTCATATAACCTACACATCCCAGTTGGCATAGTAAGACTGCAGCATCTTACTTTTTATTTTAATTCTGTACCAGTGC
Source organism: Pyxicephalus adspersus (assembly GCF_032062135.1). Taxonomy (NCBI): domain Eukaryota; kingdom Metazoa; phylum Chordata; class Amphibia; order Anura; family Pyxicephalidae; genus Pyxicephalus; species Pyxicephalus adspersus. The sequence goes on from NC_092861.1 coordinate 137,780,589, forward strand.
TTAGAGCCCTCATACACTTGTATGGGCCATACTTTGAGGCTACTAGGCTGTTAGAAATGGGTTACTGGCCTAGAATGGAAGAAGACAAATGGTGAGCCCGGGCTATCCCGCTGTGCTGAAGTTGGTAGTTGTGTGGGGGTTTAGGGAAGAATTATCCAGGTTGGATAGGAAGGCTGGGTAAGTGCAGTTTACCTGTTAACAATGTTTTAATATTTATGGTTTAGTTGTATTTTAGTGTATAGTTTTATGCCAGAAGAAGTTTTTTTGGCCCATATAACCTCCACATTTCTGCTTTCAATCCTATAATATGTGTACACTGACTACACCTCAGATTTCAGAAGCAAGAACAAATACTGAAATGATACAATTCCTGTGCACAGTGCGTTATGTCATGAATGACTGACCAATGGAGAAGTAGAAGACAATGGATAAAGATAGAAGATTCCAGACCTAGAAGACTATCAGAAGAAGATAGCAGTGGTTTTGTTGAAGGAGGAGAGCTATCTAGGTGGTAAATCGGCTATAATTTACAAGTATGCCATTCATGCTCGCAGATTATGACAAGAGCCTTAGGGACCTAAGGTAGCTTAAAGCGTACCTAAACTCAAAATTTTTACTTTACATAAAAGGGTTGACAACCCTTTCATTCAAAGTAAAAGATGTATTAAAGCGCAAAACCCTTTTTTTTAATAAAAAAAGACACCTCTTCTTTCTGATTGGAAGCACAAAGCCCAGAAGGAGCCCTTTCTTTAATGGGAGACAAAAATAACCAATCTCACGCATGAGCAGTGAGATCGGCAATCTTCTTCCCCATCTATGTTTCCCAATCTCGCGTCTGCGCAGTGCAAGATTGGGTGACACGGGAAGAAGACCCATAAGAAGAGAGAAGATGTCAGGAACCAAACGAAAAAACCTCCCAACAGATCTGCGTGATTGAAAGTAAAAGTAAATGTAAAATGTAAAAATGTAAATGTTTTTTTATTTTGAGTTTAGTTACGCTTTAAGAAGTTTTGCTTCAAAGGTATACCTGTTGTTTAAGTCACACAAAACAGAGCCCTATACTTACCACTACCAAAGGAAGACCCTTTCGTATACCTTAGAATTGTATTTCTAGTCTAACATTAGTCCATTACACAACTTGTGATTACTTTGAAATCTTTCTGTTAACTCCTACTATATAAATTGGACCTTTGAGGGGGTAAGTAATTTTTGTGTGTGCTCTGTAGGGACACCTGCTGACAAAATCATGTTGCGAAACAAGTCTACAACCACTTGTCTTATATCTATTTGAGACATTTTCAATAATATCTTTCTGCAGGCACCATGTACGATAGATAACAGAAAAGATATAAAACTCCCTCGCTCTAGGTCTCTGTGAACCACATACACTATTGTTTTTATATTGTCAAATCAGGCGAAAATAAAAAAAAATAGACATTTACTGGAAAAAAAAAAGGAAGGTATGTTTTATTTAAAAAGAGCAGGTAATTAGGAAAAATGAAAAGGTTACACAGCAACGTGGCCAGACCAAAATCATCTACACTCATCTAAGTCTTGCTGTATTTATTTGCCATCCTCTGTTCCTTGATATTGGGGAACAGTGGGCTGTTCATGTTGCCTTGTACCACAATCCTAAAAATATAGAAACAGAATGAAAATGTATGAGGCAGTTTCAAAGTAATGGGATAGCATATAAGGCTCATATCTAGCCTAACTTTTTTTGTGGACTTTAAAGTTTTTTCCCTTTGGGGTAGAATTTCCTTTCTGTTTTTGTCCCAATGACAGTGGTTACCAAGACATGAAGAGTCTCTCCATGAAAGAAAGAAAACAAAATGGCCATGAATTTGTAAACATGAAGTTCTTATTGTTGTCTGTTTTGCTATTTGGGGATATTACTCTCAATTTCTGTATCAGTAAAAAGTGAAGGAAAATTTCCCCAAAAAAGATCCATACAACACACCCAAGGCATATCACTAGCTTTTGTGATACTGTTATCTTGAGACAAGAGACCTAAATGCACAATACAAAAGCAGAACTAAAATCCTGCTTTAAAATATATGGTCAGGCAGGTAATTTTGCAGAAAGGAACAGATGATGGATGCCCCTTCTGCAAAAATCTTACCTGTCTGCTCCAAAGAACTGTTTAAAAAAGCTGAGCTGCAAATGAGCAGCTTGGCTTTGGTTGCAAGAATACCTGGAAATGTTCTTGTGTTTGTCAGGGCTGAATGAACTACCGCACTCCTGCAGGGGAGTTACGCCATCCTGACCAATCAAGATGGCCGGTGATCACAAGGAAGAGGCAAAGAAGGAAGAAGATAGCTACACCCTGCCATGAAATGAGGACAGGTAGGTATAGCAGGTTTTACATTTTTTATGTTTTAAATTAGAATGACACAAGTACTGCAGGGTTTTCTTTTTGACCAGTCCAGGCTAAAACAGGTCTCGATTTGCATTGCTCAATTGCAGTTTAGTCTGCAGAGAGGTCAAGAATCAGTCTCTGTTGTTTGGTAGAGGTGCTTGGATCATGAGACAGATTGAACAGAATTAAATCTAACAATTAAATTAATCTTTGGCACAATAAACTAGGGCAAAAAAGAGTGAAGGGCAAAGAAGTAGAAGTACTTTGGGTAATGAGTTTATTTACTGACACAAGCCTAGCCATTAGATCCAAAGATGGACATATGTAAAAGAAAGACAGAGGAATCTGGATGTAAACCAAAGACCATGAATCAGGGCCCATAAGACAGAAGAACCGTAGGATGGTATGGATATACATTATTATAATATATATATATATATATATATATCATTATTTTTAGTAGTATTATTCATTATTTTTTTGCAACTGATATCCAAATTATGCTCTTAGCAGGCAGCTTTAAAGGATAGCTTTTATATCTTTGTGATGGTTCGGTGTTCTCCATGATAAAATAGGGTCAGTAAAAATAAGCAATAATCCCATCGCCAAAGCCAGCACAAAACTGCAGGGTCCAGGTCAACAGGCAAGCAGCCAATTATTTGCCCAACAACAGTGAATTTTCATCTGCCCGCAGCCTCCATCTACTGATTATACAATCAATACGGCTCAGATGAGGAGAACTAACAACTGGCCAAGGCAGATCAATGACAGCAAATAAAGGATTCGTGAGCAAAACTTTGATACTATTCTACAGCCCTGTAAATGCTGTTTCTATTGCAAAGGCATTCATGATGATACTCCTATGATTGCACTGTTATTACAGGTTTAATGTTAGGCAATCAAGCTGCAGTGGTCTAGATAACAACAAACAGTATCATAAGAAAACACAAAATTGTCCTTATTCTTCTGACACTGTAGCCGAGGCGGGTTTTTTTCTGTGTTAGTGGCCTTGAATGAACAATAATAAGTGACAATTTACTGAAAAACACTATTTTTACGGATAACAAAAGTCATGCAATATAGATTGATATAAGTATGATTATTGCCAGACCCGCATGCGGGATCTACTTGAAACAGATAATTTAAATAAATTCAATATTGTGACAGCCGGCTTCTTATATCCACATGTATCATTTAGGAAAAGCTAACAGGTAGGTTTTTTTTTCCTACCTATCTAAATCTTTATAGCTCTGCCTATCTATATCTCTTCCATTCCTCCTTTAAAACTCAAGAAACGGCCACATTTGTGTTGATTGATTTGAAACAATGCAGTCACCTAGCTAGTATTGTACTTTGGTCTTGCCGAGGTTTACTACTTAGCGGTTTGGAGACATGGGGCCTGATTTATTAAAGCTCCCCAAGGCTGGAGAGGATACCTTTTTATCAGTGAAGCTGGGTGATCCAGCACATCTGGAATGGATCTGGTCCAGGATTGAAAACTTTTTCTACAAATAGCAAACGACTTTTGAGAAATCCATTGCAGGTTTGCTGGATCACACAGCTTCACTGATATGAAAGTGTATCCTCTCCATCCTTGGAGAGCTTTAATATATCAGGACCATGGTTGTCAGTACTACTTATGGACGGTGAAGGACAAAAGGAGGTGCAAAATGTGCTGCTGCACAAGGACCAGGCATCTTCTCAGCCAACAGGCGACCCAATTAGTTTTGGCAGGGGGCATCCCAAATCAATTCTGTACAGGGACCCACTGATGTCTTTTACTGCCTATGGATACCAATACTGTATACTTTACAAAGAAAATGATAACCTACTATTAAGTCCTACCCTCAATTTAATTGTAAATATTTTTGAGTGTATTTAAGTGATTGAACATGAATCGTAGGGATGTAAATGTGATGTTTACTTGGACCACATATGGCCCTTATGGCAAACATATGGCCACGCATTGCCTCCTAAATCCTCCTTATGGCCCTCAGTCAGTTCAAGAATTATAAAGAGACATTGTCAGGCTCTCAAAATCATATTTGAAGTTTCTTGCAAGAGACTAGCCACTAAATTTACCTCTCCAGTGGCCCACATTCCCTAACTTCCAGTTGTTTAATTGCTGTACCCTCTATTAGTATTTTTGGCGTTGAACACTTTTGGAGGTGTTAGATACCTATGTCCCCTATTCATGCTGTGGCTCCTACCTCAGAGCCCAATGTTAAGGTGCGTACACACTTCCAATTTTTATCGTTCAAAACGAACGACGAACGATCGATTGGGCAAAAAATCGTTCGTAAAAAAGTAACCAACGACGCCGACGAACGAGGAAAGTCGTTGGAAACGAACGACCGGACCGGCGGATCGGATTGGACGACGATCGTTGAACATCGTTCATGTGTACGGTCGTTCGTTGATCGTCCATGGGCTGAGCATGCGTAATGAACGAACGTTCGTTCACTTTCCTGTCGTGCACATAGTTCCTCTATCGCTCAAACGATCGTATCTATTGTGTGTACAATATCTACGAACGATCGTGTCGTTATCTCTATGTGCAGGATCGGTGCTATATGATCGTTCGTAGATATCGTGCAGGATCGTTCGTCGTTCGTTTTCCAACGATAATAATTGGAAGTGTGTACGTAGCTTTAGTGTCAAGTCCTCTCATGATATAGTGTTTAAAAGCAGAAGCCATTCTGTGTGGTGGTAAACCGGAGGTGTCAAATGCAGTCTTATGAAGGCTACAGAATTGGACCTTGAAAGAAAAGGGCCACCTGGGAGGTCATTATAATAATGTTTTTTCTCTTTCAGGAACATTTTTTTTCCTAGAAAGAGACTGGTGGGTTCTCTTTAAACAAAATGAGGTCCTAGCTGCTCTTTAGTTAATAAGGGCTACATTTCTTTATGTAATTTTGCAGCTGAATACTTTAGGATTGATTTATGAAACCTCTCTCAGGGATAAAATATTGTAAGTCATTACTATATTGTTAATAACCAAAGCGCCATACCATAATATTTTTCTGGAATTAAGTAGGTGTGACCTTCAGTAGACATAATGCCGCTCCTTGCAGATTCCACTCTTCTTGGCCTAAGGGTTTATTTGAATTTGGCATGCCTGGATTAGAGCAATACTAGCCATATAGGGCCTAATAATAACAAGGAAATTATGAATATCACTTGCAACTATTAGGTCCCTTCTAACTTTTTGGAGGGTGAAAAGAAGAACAAAAGCAAGTTAAAGTTATTCTGTAGTAGGGAGAAATCCAAGATCACATTTTCCAAAGCAAACTCATAAAAACTTGGAAACAAACTACCTATTATCTATGTCCTTTGACCCAGGAAAACACTGCCCTAATTTTGATCCCTATGTATAAAAAATACAGACTGTCTTGGTGTTACGTTGTCCCGCTCTGTCACCAGGGGTAGAAGCTGACGGAAAGGTAGGACAGATGCTAGATCGGTGTAAGTCCACCGACAGATGGTCAAAGCAAACAGCAGACAACTGACAATGATAGAGTCAGCAGGTTGATAGTGAACTCTGACATAGAAAGACTGATTCTTTACAGAGTCCAGGTAGACAAAGCACAGACTGGGAATAGCAGAAGTACCTGGCCAATTGGAAAAGTAACTTAATAGAAAAAGCATGGACGTTCAAAAAATCTCAGAGCATTTCAGACAGCCAGAGTAATTCAGAGCATAGACAGCCAGACAGAAATCAGAATCAGACTGGATCATATTTGGGGAATGCATAGAAAAACTGATCTGATCTAGCAGAAGCTAAATGTCCACCAGTCTGATTAAGAAATCCTAATTAGAGCAGCAGTGCACCACAGAGATCTTTTTTTTTTTTTTTTTAACATTCTTTATTTTTTATTTTATTGGGAAAAAAGAACACAATACATAAAAAACACATAGATAGAAACAATGCACCACAGAGATCTTAGCTGCAGTCCTGAATAGTAACCAGAAGTTGTTGAAGATTCAAGGCTTGGTTGTAACACAATCTTGTTTACCTACATGATGCTCTCCACCCACGTTTCTGTACCAGATGGTTTTGCAAAAAATAGAACCAATCATGAGACTCACTAACAGATACATGTGTAAAAAAGTAACTAAAGCCATGAAAAACCAAGGTTAGGTTTCTTGGAAGGAATTTACATGTGAACAGAAAAATTGACTTTTAAAATTAAAAAGTAAATTTAAAAGTAAAAGTAAAAGTAAAAGTAAATTAACACCAATGTGTGATTAGTTGTGAAGGGGTCCAAGTTGGTCACCAAAAATAGATAACACCACTAAATTTCCCAACTAATAACTCGATCTGGATCTATTACAAAGGTCAGGACGAACATCTCTAACTTAAAATTAAAGCAAGTAATTGAGAGCAAATTGCTGCACTGTATTTTTATCTCCCTCCCCCTAATTTGAAATAGACCATTTTGTTGTAAATGCTCCTTTTATTCGAAGGAGAAAATACCCCGAGTTACGCCAATACTTTCAGTGATTCTAATGCTACCTTTCCCAGTTCTAAAAACAGAGCTCTGCAATTCTAGAATGATCTTTTAGGCTGACAAGCCATTGTTATTGTCAGAGTCCAAGGAATATAAGAGCTTCACATCTTTCTCCATTACAGTGTGCTGTGTACTGACCTCATTATTTTCACATTTCTGACAGCAATAATGTGGTTTGTGATAAATGTGACACTCACCAAAGTGAATTATCGTTTCATGTAAGTGTAGGAACTAAGCTTTCTTGACAGTCAAGACTTGAGAGGAACTGAAATATTCTATGTCCAGTGAGGTGTGTTAGCTGAAGTAGTAACTCATTTCACAAATCTTGCAAACGTTACGGGACTTAGGTAAAAAATTCCAGGAGAAAGCAGAGGTGTCAGCTAAAGGAATCCACCCAAGATGTTCTTTTATTGCAGTACAAAATATCAGGTGCTGTTTGATTGGTTGCTTAACCACCTTGGACATATTTGTAAATCAGTGAATGTAACTCTAACAAAACATTCACAGCTAGTGAAAAACGCATGTACCAGGATGATTCACCTGAATGCCAATATATGGTGAAATTAGGATTAAAATCTTTGTAATTATAGCCATTGTCGCAAGAAGGGGGCAGCACCTTTTATGAGCTCATGTCTTTCACTTGGAGGCTGTGGAAGCGGTACCAAAAACAAGGTATACTAAAAATATCCTTTGAGGCAAACCTATTGATATTTTCAGTATTCAATGCCAGCAGAAAAATAATAATACAGCAGGCATCATACCCACGAAAGCATATTTTTTCTCATGCCTTGGTACCTGATAATCTGGGCCGTCTATTTAGGAAACAATGTATAAATATTAAAATGGTCCATATAGAGAACTCTCTTCCCGATTATTCACTAAAGGTCATTACAAAGAGCAAACGGGCACTCTTTGCATCTGGAGGAAAAGAAGTTTAAGCTCTGGATAAGGAAGGGATTCTTCACTGTAAGGTCTGTGAAAATGTGGAATCAGCTCCCTCAGGAAGTAGTTTCAGCAACTATTATAGATTGCTTTAGGAAAAAGCTGGATGATTTCTAGAAGCACAGAATAAAAGTGGAAATTAAAGTATCAAAGTAAAAATAGCAGGGACTGTTGATCCAGGGAGCATCCGATTGCCTCATGGCATCAAGAAGGAATTTTTCCCCGGTTGGAGCAAATTATACCAGGGTTTTTTTTGCCTTCCTCTGGATCAACTATGTCCATAGGGTTTTTATCTGGGATATGTTTATTTTCCTAGTGGTTGAACTTGATGGACTTATGTATTTTTTTTTTAACCTGACTAACTATCTTTTGTGGTCATTAGGTGGCTTTGTCACAAACTCTCTCTTGGTCATAAAGTGTGGTGAGCAACCTTAGTGGACTTGTGTGAGAAAAGGAGAATTGGAAGTGGGGATACAGTGAAGCCACAAGAGATGATCATTGTTTTCCAAAAATGTCCATTCTGCAATAAAAAAATCTACCCGTAAAACTCTTCTTGTTCTATTTTGTGCAGCTTGGTGTACATTAACCTCCCTAGCAGTTCATTTCTTTATGGTTTTATATGTTTAAAAGCAGAACATTGTTTTTCATGAAAAAATATTTTACAGTATAATATAATAGTACAAGTATAATAATGTTTGAAACACAAAATCATGTAAAAATAATAAATTAAATAAATTAAAAAATCTATATATTTGATTTTTTTTTTTAAATTTTTTTAAAATTAAAAAAAAAAACATATTATAATAATACTATATATACTGTAAAATAAATGTTCTTGAAAACAATGTACTGATTTTACACATATAAATCCAATGTATTGCATTCAATAGAGTTATTTTGTATTGAATGCAATACAAATGGATTTTGAATTTCCCGCCCCGCCGGCAACGTACACGCGCACCAACGTCACTGGGAACTCCCCCGGTGACTCATCGGGTGCAGAATCCGGCCAGAGGAAGAAGAAACAGGACAGAGATTGCGGCGATGGACGACACAAGACGCCGGCGGATCAGGTAAGCTCTGTATTTACTATTACTTCCCATAGTATTATTATTACTTTCAGCAACTTTTTTCTACCCCGAGTCACACTTGGGGTTACTGCTAGGAAGGTTAAATAAAGCATTGTAAAAGGCAAGTATGTTTCTTTTCCTGGCCCTCCTGCAATAAATGATTTTTTTTTTAATTTTTACATTTAGTCCTGCTTTAAAGCAGAACAAAGCCTTATTTTCAAAAATTGTGATCATGCAGGTTCTTTATTGCAGAATGTATTCTTAGATGGATGTTGTAATTTCCATGCAGGAATTTGGATTGTGTGTGTCCAACATTTTTATGATTACCATGTGGGGTATTGCATTCCAGATTCATTACAACAGACAGTGTGCAAAATTTTATAGTTTGTTAAAAAAAATAAGTACAAACATTCTGCAGAGAATGCCCCTTTCTTTTTTGTAAGGAAACAATGATCACTTTGCTGAGGTTCAACACTTCCTTTACTGAGTTAAATGCAGATCACTGCAATCAGTGGGGAGCGGGAGTTTTGAGGGTTACAAATCTATTGCTTTGATTTAAAAGGAAGCAAATTAGACCTTTGCGGAGAGACCTCCATTCCCCCACAGAGAGGCCCACAAGGGCCCCATTCCCCAGCATGCTGGCAGGATTTTTTTACTCTATGGCAGCTTTTGAAATACAAAGAACCGTAATACAGCAAACACCCAGTTTTGACATACATGGGATGTATTCAGCTGATTTAAACTGTATGTTCAATTCAGCTTTGAACATAAAAGGTGGTCTGTTCATAAACTAAATATGGAGTATGTTTTTTGCTCAAAGGGTGGAGTTACAATTTGTGATGAATGCTGTAATGGGTTGATGGATTGAGGACTTTTGTAACCAAGGCTGCTTAGAGACTCGGATGAGGTCAGGAATTGAAAGAGGGATACTTCTTAAGACTTAACCTTTTCTGCTCTATTAATCCCGAAGTCACCTGCGTCCTTGTCTGCACAGAGACTTAAGAACTACTGATCCCACTCAAGTCTAATTATTTCTCTTGAAATATGAGCGTACGCTAACCAGCTCCCAAAGCCATACCAAACTGGATATTGGATTTAATACATTTCTGTAATTATGACTTGTTCAGCTTTCACAGTGTTTACATTAAACATAATTGAAGAGATAAGTACAGCAACATTATATGATAATTGAGCTTTACATTTTGTTTTCTAGGAATTCTAATAGCTAAAAGAGCCATGTTAAAGAGCCAGTAAATTCTTTAATTTGCTGGAAAGGTTTATAACTTAGGTGGTACAAGTTTACCTGTGGAAGGAAGGAAGATAGGAGGGTTTGAAGGTTTTAGAGTAAGAGTTGGCTGTAAAAAAAACTCATCAAGCTATCTTGGTTCATTCTTGGTTTTTCACACATGGTTTTTCCATTTTGGCTTAAATTTTGTTTAAGTGGATGTAAACCCAAAACAAAAAAAAAAATCGCACTTACCTTTAATCCCGCAGATCAGCCTATCTGTCCAGAGGTTTCTTCCATCGGGTCAAGCGCCGTCCCATTGAGGACAGAGGGAGTGCCAGGCGCCGGCATCTTCTCCTCTCTTTTTCCGTGTTCTTCTTCCTACGTCAAGCAAGATCGGGTGACGTAAATTGGGAAAAACCTTGCTGATCTCACTGACATACATGAGATCTGCAATTTTTTTCTCTATTGATAAAAAGGCTCTTTCTGCACATACCCGAGATGCTTAATGAAAATAAAGTCACATGACAAAATAATGACTAATTCTTTTAATACTTTTACCTAAAACTTTACAAATTGAGCATATTTTCAGTTTTAAGCTCAACCAATTATTTAGGAGCCACAAGAGCTTTCCCTTTTCATTTGAAAGTATTCAAAGAATACCTCCAAAAGCGCCTTCCTTCAGTATTGTAGTGATTGTGCTCTCTGTCACCACCACTAACATCTTATTCTGCATTATAGCAGAGTATGGGCTGCCACTTGGACAGGATGAAGAGAAAGGTCTGACAGTTTGTTTTGGTATGTGATAAATTGAAACATGAGGATATGATTTGAAGCACTTATTATGGATACAGATATTTCCTATTTAGTTGTAAATATAAAATTCATGATTGGATGTTGATTCACCTGCCTATTTGACATGGATGACCCAATTTTAACTAAAGTGTCTATAGCAAACTCTAGATTTGGGAAAGAGAACAGAAATACTCTTTAGATCTCCTGATGAAGTGGACACTGTTTCCATGAAACGCTTAGAGACACTGTCTATCTAGAGATTCCATGACTATTGTTGTAACAATCATAACATATACATGAGTGTTTGTCTTGTTTTTTAACATTCAATATTAAAACAATTTTTTTGTACATTTTCACCTAATTAGCCAAAAAAGTCCCACTTGTGGTTTGTGTTGTTTTGTTTGACGTTATTCTGGTCATTTTTGGGACTTGGAGTGCAACGGCTGGCTTGCAGCCCAGTACCAACTGTATACCAAGAATGTACACTGAGCTGTGCATGTGTGGCATAGTGTACAATTGGGAGAGAAATGGCTGGTAGGCAGGACAGAAACTTTTAAAGCAGAAGAGACATGCAGAAGTCTTGCCCCTTCTCTAGGCTGTTATCAGATGCTAAATAAAGAAGAAGCAGGCTGATGAGCTCATCTCTCCATCAATATGCTCTCTTCTGCAACCAGTCATGTCTCTTTTAGCACATGATCACTACACTATAACTGACCGGTTACATCTTTGCGCCATTTCTTTCTCTACTTCTACAAGGTTTGCAAGAGGCGGACACCACATTAAATTCAAGAGCTAAAATTACTTACATCCAAAATAAAAGAGAAGATAGATTATCGTGAGAGAACCTGGTTTGGATCTGTTCCCAGATTGAAGACATTTACCAACTACGGTAATAGCAAATGATTTTAATAAATCTATTCCAGGTTTGCTGGATGACCCAAGTCCTCCCATGATAGTCTCTATCTTCTCCCATCTCTGAGAACTTTTATAAATCAGCCCCATTGAAAGATGTACTAATGAATACAGAACTGTAATAATGTGTTTTTTATATCTGCCCAGCTTTAAAATGATCAGAGTAATAACACAGATTGTGTACTTGCAAATCATTCAACACAGTTGCCCTTTAAAATAAAAATGCAGAAAGGACAATATAGAACTATTAAAGGGATTTTTTCAAAAGTATTCATTTCAGTGGCCTGTGTTTCAATGTAAAGCTTACTTTTATTACTGCTTTGCTAAATAGATTTATTGTGGATTAAATAAATACACCTGATTGAAGAGTAATCCTGTTAAAAGAGAAAATTATCCTGGCTGCATGAGCTCTGTATTTGCCATAAAATCTCCCTAAATTGATATGGAGGACTGTAATGACTCTGAAATCAGCATAATCTCTTTGTATTGAACACAATCATAAAATACACTGAATATTCTGGCTGTTTAACCAGGGATAGACGACACGCACAAGAATAAATGTGTACACTTTTCAATTGTTTTCTGACAATACAATTTCTTTTTTCCTCTGTTTGTTTTTTAAACCTTTGGTTTATGTAAGGAATAAAACATTTTCATTGTTCGTAGGCATTAGCAAGAGAAGTTGATTCTCCAACATAAGTATATAGCCGTAGCCTAATGAAGACAAATTCAAAATGCTGTATGTTGATGCATAATTTTTGGCTAAAACCTGTTTGAAGTGCATGTAAATCCAAGCAATACAAATATTTTTCTCGTAAATATATTGAAAGTGTATGTGTTTGATAACTACCTGCTGAACCTACCAGAAATCTTCATCTTTATCTTGTATTTTTATAGGACCATCATATGATGCAGCGTTTTATAAAGTCCATAGTCATGTCGCTAACTGTCCTTCAAAGCGCGCAAAATCTAATTTACCTACTGTAGTCATACCTCAGTATTCTCCCCAGAATTTTTTTTAAGCTAGCTGGGAAGAAGCTGTAGACTGGTGGTGTCCCTTGTATTGTGACCCAGCTTTTCAGTGCCCACCCAAAAACAGCCGGGTGATTACTGAAAATACAGGGTGGTGCGCCCAGCTAAAGGGGGCTGGGAGAACACTGTACCTGTATGTCAATAACATAATCAAGCAGTATTCTCCCCAGAAATTTCTATAAGCTGGGGGAGAAGGAGCTGTAGGTGGGTGGACCCCTGTTCTGTCATTTAACTTCAGTAACCATAAAAAAAAATGTCAGGTGGTTACTGAAAAGTGCCGGATGGTGTGCCTGGCTAAAAGGGGTCGCAGAGAGCACTACTAAGGCTAATTTGGGGGGAATCCAATTTACCTAACTGCATGTTTTTTGAATGTGGGGGAAAACTAGTGTGCCCAAGAGAACCCCATGCAAACACAGGGAGAATATACAAACTCCTTGCAGATAGTGTTCTGGCTGGGATTCAAACCTGAGACATAGCACTGCAAACGCCAACTAACCTTTGAGCCACAACCCAAATCTTGTAAGCAAAGAACTTCCTGTGCACTGAAACCTGTCAGGTACATTGTTTCCAGCCACCTCCAGGACTACAGAACCAGGCCTCCTTATACAAAAGAGGATGGGGGAGAGTTTCTGTGTCCTAGGGTGACAATGCAGCTTCTCAATGGATACAGTGAAGTAAGTATTGTCACCATAGCAAGAGATATATTTTGGCACAACAATCAAGTCAAGATAAATAGAAAGAATAGAAAAAATTATACTAGTACAACTATATTATTTCCACTTTAAAGTTTGTATGACCAGGCAGGTCATTATTGCAAAAAAGGGACAGGTGATGCCCTTTCTGCAATGATGCTACTTATCTGCCTGATCGTTCTGGGTTTTAGGCAAAAAGCTGAGCTGCACGTGTGCACTGTCAGATTTAGTAGCCAGGTAAACCTGGCATTCCCGACTACCCTTGCATGTGCAATCCTGGCTTGGCCAATAAAGATGGCTGAAGAACATCTGCCCTACGATCGGTACTGTACAAGCATGCGTTCACATTATCTAAAAAAGAGTAAGCAAAGACAGGGTTATCTTGACAGACACAGTTGAAATCAGTCAAACCCAAAAAATGCAGTACATCGACTGTTCCAGAACAGTTACCAAGGTAGGGGTGGAAATCTGGAACCCATTGAGATAATAATCACCAGTTGGGTCATGTAACATTCATCTTATTCCTGTTTTGAGCACATTATTGTAAACAAGTACAAAAGGGGCTGTTTTTTAGGGGATTGGTTGTAAAACATCTACGGGCATTTAAATGGTGGAAAAGTGCTAATAGGAGTGCTATTGGATGACCGGTAGAGATTTTTTTTTTTTTTTGGAGTTTTAGCAAAAATAGTATCTTTTGTCTTTAAAACATAGGACACAAAAATACAGTATTTGTATACATACAAAACAAACCAATTTCTCTAGTGCCATTCCAACCCCAATCGATACATAAACAATAAGAAAACAAGCTTCTCAAATTACAATGTTTCACTGTCACAACAGCTCAATCTAATGAACTACTCTGTGTCATCTTCTCTATAGAGCGACCTGTCAGCAATTGCAAGAAAACAAGGTCATTTCAGCAGCGCCTTGCAAAACACGAAGCTCCGCAGACAGAAAGCTGCACGGATAGCAGAAGTTTCCCTGTGCGGGCAACAAAAACTTTGAAATCGCTACACATAAATTAATATAAATAGAATATGATTTACAAAATATATATTACACTTTCCTGATGTAGGTGTGTTTAGCACCTCTACATGATCTATAAAAATTTGATCAGGCAGGTTCCTTATTGCAGAAGGGACAGTCGATGTCTTTTTTTCAATAAAATAACCCTACATACCTGATCAAAATTTTTTAAATACACTCACAAGTCCCTGTTCTGTGGTGGGCACCGCCATCTTTGTCCTCCTTTTCATCCGGGTTCCGATCTTTGCCCATCCAAACTGGCTGGGTCGGGAAGACATAAGTCCCAGCAGCCCCAGGGGAAGACAGGAATCAGGCAGGTAAGAGGGACATCAGTTTCTTCTGCAATAAAGAATCTGCTTGATCACAATTTTTTTGCAAAACTGTAGTTTTGTTTTAAAGTAATGATTTCCATAGTCTGATTATTTAAACTTTATCTACACCTAAACACAAATATTTAATATATTGCAGTTCATCAGCTATTTTATGTTGTGGCTGCATTATGTTTAGTTCAGGCTACATTTTCAGCAAGAACAGAAAATACTTGTTGATTCTGCCAGAGCCCCACTTTCCTTTTACACTGAACTGAAATCTGTTATGTTACCTCTTTGTTAAAGAAAATGTTTGTACTTATATGTAATGCCCTCAGTGACAGAACTAAAATCAAAAAGTCACCAGGGGGTGCAAAGGGGACATGCTTTTGCTAAAAAGCCTTTTCTTCTGGCTGCTGTGGCTTTATTTGTATTTTGTTTATACTACATGGTGCAGAAGTCATGCAGAGCCTGGTTCTATACTGCTGGGAGGATATAACTTCTACAGAAGTTACATTATCAGCCAATGGTCAAAAATAATCACGGTGTACCCAGAAGAGTCAGCAGAAAAGGTGGTAGCTTTGCAAGGATGTAGCTGCGACAGTATCCTTGACCTGTCATCACCGCAGGATGGACCAAAAAAGGTAAGTCTGTGTCATTGAAATACCAAGAAACGTAGAACTGTTTTCTGTTGTGCACACAACAGGAAATTAGGAGCTTATTTCCTGTCCCAGGAACAATTATTTTATTAGGCAAAACGTGAAGGAATCTTTCCAATGAACCCTTAAAATGCAGGTAAACCTGATATGGGTATTACTTCTTCCCCACTCTATGGAAACATAAAAAAAAGTTTTGGCTAAAAACTACTTTATTCACTTATATTTAGTTATTGTATATTATTCCTATTTTAGTTTCCGACCAATCTTCTGGAATTCCCACACATCCTGTTCCTGTCTGTCATGTGACCCTCTTGTCATGGCAGCTGAGTGGACCAGGGAATTCGGAGTGATCCCCAAACATCTGATTTGCCTTTTGTCACACTTACCTGTTCCTCACTAAAGCACAGGCATCACTCTCCTGCGCATGCTTTCAGTTCTGATGCTGGGCCTGCTTCTGTTTCCAAGCTTTATCGACTCCATCCAATCCGCTGGCCAATCAGGAAATAGCCTCTTGATAAGCCCTGGCTATTTAGCTAGCTCACAAACTGTAATATTTGTTCGTGCAACAAGTCTATATTAAGTGGCTCGAGCTCCCAAGTTCTATGATCTAGTTCCTGTACACCTGCTGCTTAATCCAGTGTTTCCTGTGTCCAGCGCATGCGTTAACCCCTTGTTGTGATCTGTTGGTTCCCAGCCAACTTCCCTGTGCAGTTCCTGTGTTCCTATCTGTCTGTGGATATCCCTGCATCACCTGTACCTCCTGTTGCTCCCAGTGTCTCCTGTGTTCCCTGTGCCCGCAGTGGCCCTGTATCACTGGTGTCTGTCGCCTGGATCCCTGTCTATTGACCTAACCTATCTTGCTTGCTGCCTGTCTCAACCCCGGCTTTCCTTGACTATTCTTCTGCTAGTGATTTGGTACCCCGTGCTCTGCCCACCTTGGTGTGCCCAAAGACCGCAAACTGGCAGTAACCAGTGGCACAACATCTCCATCACTGGAGAGAACCTGGTTACTGCTTAGACTTCTCAGGGCTCACACCACCTCCGTGCAAGCCAAAGCGCCCCCTAGTGGTCCTGTCTCTCGGAGCGTGACACCTTACCTTATTAGTTCTGATTTTTCAGTGCAAAAACCCAAAGTAACCATTCAAGATTGTTGATGTCAAACCAGAACAAAAGTGGATAAAAGCACCTGCTCCTTTGTGAGTTTGATCTCTCCCCCTTCTCCTAAACAGCATTACTGAAAGGGAAGGTCACCCATCAAAGTGATGGTTTAGCAGATACCCATGCTCTTGACCACACCATGTGGGTGATAGGTGTGATATCTCCCGAGGCATCAAAAAAGAAAAAAAA
>NC_092861.1:137798595-137807993 GCF_032062135.1 Pyxicephalus adspersus
AAAGAAAGAAAGAAAGATAAAGATGAAGGGAAAAATAGAGATGAAGAAAGAGAGAAAAATAAAGTATGGAGGGGAGAAACAGGAAATAGGGTGATGGGGAGGGCAAAGGAAAAAGTGAGAAAAGGAGGGAAAATGGTGGAAGAGAGAGACAGGGGGGGGGAAAAATATTGAGAGAAATAAAAAAAGAGAAAAGATAGGGGGGGAGAGAGATGAAAGGATAGAGAGAGATGGGGAGAGAATGGGAAAGAGATGAAGAAGTGGAAGAGAGAGAGAGAAAAATGAGAGAGAGAGGAGAAAGATAAAGAGGGTGAAGAGAGAGAGAAAGAGATAGGGAGGAAAATGACATCAATTGGGAAAGGAGAAAAAAGGAGTAAATGAGAAAGAAAGAAATGAGGGGTATATGAGAGTAGAGAGGATGAAAAAAGAGTAAAGAAAGAGAAAGGAGTATTACTAAGTGTAAAGGACACAGACACAGAGATGGATAGATGTACTTCTGCTTTGCAAAATTGAAGTCCTTAAATCAATTTCTAATATGAATCGTTTGCTCAAAATGAATTTGTTCTTCAAGTGTTTTTCATTATTCTAAGTATTACACTTTGTTCCCATAGTACAGGATAATCACCTCCCACCAAAGTGTATTTGATTCTTTGTGACTGATACCTCTTAAAGCACCATATTTATCAATACTATTTTGATAATTATGAACTGAATAGGTAGGAAGGAGAAGAGATGGAAAAGGAGGAAAGGAGGGGGTGGAAGTATTACAATTATTTAGAAGAACAATGTGTTTTGTCACAGCCACCAGATTTTTCAAATGATTCAAAACAGCAACTAAAAAGCAACAAGCACAAACAATATACATCTATAACAATAGATGTAAATATAAAAAAAAATACTAATCTCCAGGCAGAAATCATACCTCCTCGACTTTGACTGTTAATAATATAACACACTGTATTGATTCTGTATTAGAGACGTTAATACTTTGATGGCCCGTAATCACATCTTGACCCATTAATCTCAAGCATGGTAATGTCTGATTATACATCTAAATATTATATTGGTGAATTTGTCTTATAATTCCATAATCCCTCCTTCACTTGACTTTAATCTGATCTTCAAAAAAATAAAAAAAGATGTAGGTCAATTTATAGCATTAGGTGGACCTAAAACAGCCAGGTTTATTTCTGGACTTTCTGCCTTCTATTAGCATCTGCTGATTTTCTAGCACAACTTCCTTTCAAGGCAATTTATGCCCTTATATTACTGATCTCAAAAGGTTTGCTGAAAAAAGCTACCTTGCGTTTGAGACACTGTCATTTTTTTCTTCTAAGCTCAACTCATGCTTCTGTACCTTAGCTAAATGCTTCAAATTGCAATTTTGATGACCTGAGCTGTGAATAGCACTTTGTTCTTGAGTGCTGAAAGTAACCACGTTGACGGTGAAGAAGTGGACCTAGCAACCGTGCAACTTTTGCACACCACATAAGTTAAGTACCTCTTTAATACCGTCAAGGATTTTAACTTTAGCCTTCCTGACAGTTCTATAGAATATATACTTTCAAGCTGTAGGTTCTACGCACAAATAACCTTGGAGACTGCTCAATCACCTATAAATGTCAATGACCAGGCACGGTGAATTACAGGCAAGGGGTGGAGGGGGAAAAAATAGCGGCTGCCACTTTTCCGATCATGTCATAGATTGCTCAACAAAGACTACAATATGTCAAACCACTGTGTCATGAAACATTTGTCCGGCATTTAATTCCGGCGATAATGAACATTTTCAAAAGATCTGCTGGGCGATTAAAATACAGTTAATAGTTCCCAGACAGACACACTTTAACCAAGGAAATGCTACACAGTGATGGAGATGAAAAGGGAACATTCAATACAGAGAGATTAGAGAAAAAGGGCACAGGATGATAGCATATCCTTAAAATGTTACTGCTCACATACTGATCTTTACAGTTACCAGAGGAGATTTCAAAGTTAAAGAGCAAAAATAATGAAAATGTTGCATTGTCGCACGCTGTCAAATAGAAAAAAAAGTCTAATATAATAATTGTTCTTTTCTGGTCAATTAAGGTATAACTTAAAGCTGAACTAAACTTACCCTCTTCAGCTGTGCACAGATTTACAGGCTGCTCTCTTGTGCTAATCAAAAATATAATATAAGATATGGGAATTTTAAGGCATATGGAAATGCAAATAACTCAAACAAATAAAAATATTCCTTATTAAGTGTACAAAATAAATGGAAATTTGTTCAAGCTTAAAGCAATAGAACATATAGGTAACAGACCAAATAACCTCCTAGATGTTGATGGCTGAATACCAGCTTACACAACACCTTTGATATTCAAAAACATTCATACATTCTGTAAGGTCTGTAAAAATTATACATAATGCAGTGGAAGCCAGTAGCGCCACATCCACATAAACATTAGGTCACTCTTTCAACGCGTTTCGCTTCAATCTGCTTCCTCGGGAAGGGGAGGTAGTCAATGTTATTAAAAAAGTTCACATTCAAGTGATTTAATAAAGCTCGCCCAGGTTCTCCCATGAAAGTGTAACTTCTCCAGTCTTGGCAAGTTTTAATAAATCAGAACAAATCCTGGACAACTGGATACCCAGACCACATAGGGACAGAATATGGCCAAGAACAGAGTGTACAACAACAAAATAAAATCAAAAGAGCAAATCTGCACTAGAAAAAAAACAAAACTAAATCCAAACAGCAGAAAAGTCAGGTCAGTGAGATGTTTTGATTGGAGGGGGGGGGTCTCTGTACTTTTTGGGTAATTTTTAATAATGATTATTCCTCTCCTGTGCTGAAATGACCTACCTACCTTCTTTCTTCATTAGCCTTTCTCTGCATATTGTGAGCTTCGCACAATGGGCCTGATGTACCAAAGCTCTACAAGACTAAAGAAGATAGACTATCATGGGAGAACCTAAGTGATCCAGCAAACCTGTAATTTATTTGGTCCAGTATTAAAAACATTCGCCATCTAATAGCAAATGATTCCTAAGAAATCCATTTCAGGTTTGGTAGACCACCTGGGTTCTTCAATGAAAGACTATCTTGTCCAGTCTCCACAGAGATTTAATAAATCAAACTCACTGTGTATGAGAAGCTGTAGCAAGTGTGATAAAGTCCACCATATTTCCTAGCTGAAGGATAGCATCATCTAAACCTTTCCTCTACAAGCTTACCTTCCCTGACCTAACCAAAGTCAAGTCCAATCAAGTACATGTTTGGTGGCACAAATGACTTAGTGGCTAGTATGCTCACCTACAGCTTTGGGTTTACATTCAAATTGCAACCAGGAATTTGCATGTTTATCCCATTTCGTTTGGATTGTACTCCAGTATTCCCCGCACGTCCAAACACACAAATGTCCCCACACACATTTAAGCTAATTTCCACCCCCAGGAAATGTCCTTAATATGCATCCAGCACGAGATGATGGGTGCAATCTGGATGTGTAAGAAAAAATAAAACTTAAAAAAATGTACCTGTCAATAAATTCTGAATGATCTCCGTGGTTTATCAAGAATGAAAGCAAGCTGTATTTGCCTATTGACCCAAGCTCAAAACACATTGAAGCAAGTGTTGGGTGATTCAGAATCTTTAACACAAGTGTAAGAATAAGACAGGTTAATAAAGTGTAGGCTATATCCTTTATAAATTAGCAAGAATAATTACTATCAAATATAGATATTAAAAAATGATTGCATAGTTCTAGTCCTGACCAATTTTAATAAACCCAGAAATCTCCTTTAATTAAAAAATGCAAACAATATGGCAGCTAACACGTTAGTTTGATTTAATTTGGGCCCTCAACATGCCTATATCACTTTATCAAGGACCCTTGAAGCTGCCTGTAAGCAAGCAATGTAACAGCTCTCCTACAAGAGGCGACTAGCAGGATGGACAAATACAACCCATCACTTCCCGAGATAGGATTAAGCCTCCGAGTACCGCCACATAGTTCAGATGTAAATAACATGCAATACAGCATTGATTTACAATTATGTAATATGAGTCCAAACAGTTATGACATGGCTCAATGAAATGTCAGTGAAAATTACAGTACAGTCATGTTTCCCTGGCAAACAGCGCCAGTACAGTGATCATTGTAGTCACCAAAAAACATGAAAGTAGTTTTAGCTGTGACAGCATTTCACAGCAGCATGAGGCTTTAACTGGTGCCTTGACCTACGGGGCCACCCTCTCCAAAATAAAATGTGATTAAGACTCCATTGCAGCTTAGCACCAGAATCCTCCAGAGAAGAGACTTTGTCAATCACGCTGAACAGTGGTGATAATAAGTGATTGCTCCGTCATGTGTTCACTACACTCAGGCCTCTGGGGTGTGAATGTGAAGTATATTTATCTAAGGAGCTTGAAATCTGAAAGAAGCACACAAGAAATTAAATAAATAAACCTGTTTTGCCCTTCGGCTCTCCAGCTTAATGGAAGACTCTTGAATTGCGGAGGGTTAGGTAGAGCTCGTCTACGTGAGGTTTTTCTTCTCTTTTGTTCAAACTGCCGATAAGGATGCAGTAGAAGAAAAAGCAAATGTATAGCATGGCATAAAAACACTGGTAGAAATCAAAAAGAGGTGTTGTGCAGTAAATGTTTGTAACATATTATTCACCAAAGGGTTGTATACACAGGTGCACTCGAGGGCACAGTGTGGATTTACCAGAATAAATACCACTTGCTAACATGGTGCAATTCAAAGCCATGCAGAAGTAATAAACTGCAAAAATAAAATCCTCTTTTTTTATACCATAATTTTTTTACACCAATTGACAAATCTACACAAAGGACAGATTCAGATCCACCTTGTGATCGAGCACAGATCCTGCACACATCTCAGAGGCTGGTACCTTGCCACTCGGTCAATCACACTGAAGTCCTGGTCCTTAAAGAACCAGCTTCTGTACATTTGACAGCTTGGGGCAGTAAGCAGTACTGGTGCAGCTCACTGCCACCCCCATTCATTTTCAATGGAGCCGCTGTAGGGGGAAACTTAGCACTAGCATGAGGAAGCAGTAACCACACCAACCTCATGGATAGTCTAAACATAGTTTAAAGCATTTTGAATATATATTTACAAAGGAATGTACTGATCAAACTTTCAAGGAGCACACACTGTGCACATCTCAGAAACTCAAATGATCCTACTTGGAACCACATTTCCTAATATGTGTCTATAGGGATTCTGTCAATCTATTCCCTGCAAGAAGAAACAGGGTTGTGGTTTGCTGTTCTAGATTTTAGGGCCCTCTGTTCATTAGTGCACACGGAATCTGTACATCTGATCATAATTTCTAGCTAGAAGAATGCACAAAGGGGTGGATAAGGTAAGGCTCAATGGCTACCTTGAAAGATAGCGAAACCACCTGAAAAAAAGGGAAATACTGTTGCATGGATTTTTTAAGTAGAATACAGACAAAACACATACTTGGAAAGTAGTAAACATATTTGGTATGGTAAGTGCTGTGCCAGCACAGATATATGTTGTTCACCAGAAATAAATGGGATATTATGAAATAGGTTCAATTTAGGGCTGAACTCTAGGCAGATATAAAGAACAAAAATAAACACAGTAAGTACCTGAACTAGGGATAGGTGCAGAACAAGGCAAAATAAAAGGATCACTTAACGGCTTCTCTGTCACTCCAGTGTACACCAGAACCAGGAAGTATAAGCCAAATGTAATTCTTGTATCTTATATTGGGCAATCAATCTCTATCCAGGCTCCATATAACTGCACAGGGCCAAATGCAAGTCACCGAATACTGAACCTTTCACTCTGCCCCCCATCAGCAAAGGTAAGGATCACTTTAGAATGTTTCCTTAAGTTACACTTTAAAGATTATAAAACAAAAAAGGATTCAGATAAAAGAAGTAAGGGAATGGAGAAACTCTAAAGTGGGTTATGGACATGATAACAAGCCAAAAAATGACAGACTATTTTCAATCAGTGAAAGGAAAATACAACTGAAATAAAAACAGTGACAGCCTAGGGCCACTTTCCACTAAACTTTGTGATTACATTGCAAGTGCTGTCTGTCACAGATATTATAAAGTGATTTAGGCACACTTCATGCCTGACCCCAACTGACTGTAGTAAGTGAAAGACGGGGGGCTGATTATAGCTAGCTACCCATTCCTGACACTTGCCCAAGGCATCCTCTGCCTTTACAGCAATAAAGCTCCCTGGCTCACTTACTGAACAGTGAATATTGATTTGTATCATGCATGTTGTCAAACTCAGATTGCAACCCTGTAGATGTGTAGTGGCAGCATTTCAGCTATAACATTAGTACGTACAAGCCTGACACTGAATGTCCTCCTAGATGCATCCTCAGTTTTATGAAACCCATAAATCGTCAACAAGTAGAATACACTATGAGAAGTTGCAGGCAACTATTCTTGCTCAGGTCCTGTTCTAGTTTCTGATTAATTGAATATAACTATATATGTAATTATTATATGTAGAAAACATTTAAAAATAATCATAAAGGTTGTGTGTTGCGTTTATAAGGTATAAAATAGATTAGTTGCAATGTGTCTGTGGTAAGCTTATACATATTACTTTCATGGCCAAACAAAATCTGCTTGATTGTCGAATGGGTAGGGTAGTTAATATTATGTAATCACTGCATCTGGCTTTGTGTGAGATTAGGATCATTTGTCACCTTTGCAATATGAATTTTAAGAGGGCCTGTACACACAGGCAGCAGCACAGTAATGATATCACTAAATCTCAGATTATTGCTTTAATAAAAAAAAAAATAAAACTGTTACAATGGGCCTGATTTATTGAAGCTCTCCAAGGCTGAAGACCTGGAATGGATCTTGTCCAGGATTGAAAACATTTGCTAACAAATAGCAAATGGCTTTTAGGAAATCCATTCCAGGTTTGCTGGATCACCCGGCTTCCCTGATGAAAGTGTATCCTCTCCAGCCTTGGAGAGCTTTAAAAAATCTGCCCCATTGTGTCAAAAATTCAACATTTCAGAGCCATGCAGAGTTCCTTCCTAAAGTCAACATAGTGACAATGTTGCCCATCGCTGTGCTGCCTTGAGGAATGTATCCTGTTGGTCTACAACCTTGGATTTTCAACATATTATGACAGTACCTTTATGGTAATGCAAGTATTTTTTGAGAGCTGATGACTTTGTGTTCTCTTCCCATAAGTTCTACTTGGTGCATTCAGTGGCTGTCATTTCAAGCACCCTTCCTCTATTACAAGGCCTTTATGCATCAATGTTAATGTATAAATAGGTACAGTATATATATATTAGAAAAACAGGTCTCTGTCCAATTTAGGATGACTCAAGAGGAGGATGCCTCCAATCACAATACCAGGGATCATAATGTGAACACTTAGGGTTTTTTTTCCTTATATGTCTCAACATAGGGTAGCCATAGTCCGTGCCATTAATGTAATTAACATACAGTATGTTGAGAGATCTGCCTTCTATAAAATGACAATCTAGATCTTCTCTCCAAGTCCACCAATTAATGGAATTAAATGTTCAGTAAATCTATTGCTTTCTTCCCTTTTTTGTTGGACCATGCCTGACTTCCCTAGACATATCTGTGATGATTTGCATGTTAATGTTTGGAATGGAGATGGAACAATGACTGATATATTAGCAATGCAGGGGCCACCATCCGGCCCTCATAATACTGTGTCTGCATAGGAGTAACACTAACATACACCTTCCACATACTTTATTATTTCTTTTCCATGTCCTTTTAACACTCTTTTATATAAATCCAAGTTTGAGACCTAGAAGTATGACGTTAACTCCAGTTACGTTTTATTAGGTTTAGAACATGCACAACGGGTCTTTGTCTAATAATTCTATAACATGTCTCATGACAATAGGGGTAGAGCCTGCAAAGAAAGTTTTGCCATAATTGTACTCTATGGAAAGCTTTACTGCTAAAGTGGACCTAAATAGGTCTACAATACTGCAAAAACAAGGCATAAATGATGTGAATATTCAGCTGATCTTTATTTTAAATCTTTTACTTTCCTGCTTTAACTTATCAACAAATCAATAAAAAGCCTAAATATGAAAACAGGCGCTGAAGCACTTAATATTTGTGTTTTTACTCCTAAGCATGCACTGTGGTTCACTGTGCGCATACAGCACACAAATGTAATCTTTATGCAAGCTTTGTCTCTTTGTGCAGCCATCTCTGTTATAGCGTAATTCTATATCTTGCCGGGATAGGTAATAACTGGGCTGTGAAGAAGCAAACGTGCAATCATTCTACCTCCATTTAGATCTAGAAAATCTGTTTTTAAACCGCCGGGGAGCAGAGGATGAACACATTAACCTCTAGGGTGCCAGACAGCAAAATATTATGCTGGGGAACACCACTGCCAAAGGGTTAAAGAGCAACTCCAGCTGCATAATAATTGCAATTCGGCAAACGTCTTTATGTTTACCCTAGTCTGAGTGCATTGCAACTTTAATTTTGTAAATTCCTACAAGTGCTTCTAGAAGCTGCAGCCCTTTGTAATAAATCTTTGCAACTTCTCTCTGAAAAGATCTCAGGGATCTGATATTGGGTGGAGTTGAGAATATCTGACTTTCGCATTTATACGGCATAACAAATAGTGCTCAAAACACACCAGAAACGTGGAAATGTTAAGGCTTCGGTACCCTGATTTACTACAGCTACATCTGAATGAGAGAAAAATCAAAAACCATAATCTGGTAGAAAGGAAATTTTTTTTTTGTACTTGAAGAGAACCAGTGACCCCCATGTGACTGGGGGTGCATTGGGTCCCAAGTATCCAGTTGCCATGTATCAGCACTATCAAAAGTAAAAGAGGGGAGTAAATGTTATGCATCCCAAAGCACGATGTACCAGGTATTTTTCTTAGCTCCTGAAAAACTAAACAGTGAGTGAGTAAATTTAATCAGAGAAAAATCCATGTCTTCCCACTAACATCCTTTCCATTGTTAGTCTTCTTCTAGATAGATAGAACTATTCTGTTTAATTATCAAAAGCAGTTGAATCCACGGATCGGTATTTTGCTCATATTAGGCTACATTGTTCTGCCCAGGCCCTTTTAGCTGGGCGCACCACCCGGCACTTTTCAGTAACCACCTGGCTGTTTTTGGGTCGTTACTAAAAAGTTGGGTTACAATACAGCGGTGGCCACCCACCTAGAGCTCCTTCTCACTCCGCTTAATAAAATTTCTGGGGAGAATACTGGGCTACTTATATTTTTACAAATGCAGGAATTAAGAAAAGCCATCTAATTATTATCTAGATGCTGTGTGTACAAAATAGTTAAACAAGTTCAGTAATCTATAGCAGCAATTCTCAAGCAGGGTTCTGTGGATTC
>NC_092861.1:137808780-137812890 GCF_032062135.1 Pyxicephalus adspersus
CTTATCGGCTTCTGGACATGATTGTGCTTTGGTGCTTCCAAGCAATTTTTAAAGTCTGGCCAATGGTTCTCCCCCTTGACTACTTAGGTAAAGCAGTACTGATTACAAATCCTACACTGATGATTGGTGGTGTTGTGGAATCTGGCTGCCTTACATATTGGTATTACATGCACACACTTCTAGGTCACCTGGCCAGTATTTGTTTTCTTTTTAATTTTGAAGGTAAGATTGAACTTAAGTGGAACTAGTCCAATGAAAGTCCACTTTTAACATGGGTGATTCAGGCAGGTGGTTACTGGAGAAAGGGACAGGTGCCTGCATTGGCATTACGGCATGGCCAATCAAGATAGCTAAAGATCATCTTTAGGAAGCAAGATGGCGACTCCCTGAGACTTAACAGGGATAGGAAGGTAATCTTGCTTTTAGTTCTATTTTGAGTAACAAACATTTTTAGAAGACATTCAAATAAACAAACTACACTCAAAATAGACATCAATCAGGCAAAATCACATTTGTTGAATAAACTATGAGCTCAAATCTGTTCCATTCTCTACTTTCTGTGTCAAAAATATTCTTCATTTCAGATCAGTAGGCTACTTAGACTAGGAGCCATTGACTATGCTTTGAAGTTGGGGCTTCTGTTCTCTGTAGGCCAGGATGGGAAGCCGTCTACAAACCAAAGCAATATACCAATATATTTGCAGCTTTTGGGAACTTACAGCAACTACATAAAAATGGAAAAGGTTATTTGTTAGGCAGATAGTATTCAATTACTGAATAACGTATGTAGCAAGAACAAATGTTGTATCATGGATTTAACATTAACGCCTAATTAAACCCAGAGTTAGGGAAGGAAATTCTAATAGCAATCAGGTTAAGTAAATGCAAATGGTATAAAGAAGCGGACAGTATACCTGTTTTACATGCCAAAGGTGCTTGCACACTGCATTACATCTCATTACCCAAGAACTCTGAATAGATCCAGTGATAGGGTCAATCTTGCATGACCATGTGACACCAAAAGCAGGACGAACAATATATGATAGACTACAATTGTCAGCATCCCTGTATTACAGAAGAAACCGTGTGTCTTCAAAAGGAGGCAGGACTTGTAGTTACAGAAAGTAGGTGGTGAGCAATTGTAAGACCTTGATCTGTTAACAGGAAACCAAAAGGAATAAAAGTTTCTTTAGCTGAACATACAGGTAGGCACATCTACACAATGGGGTTTTTGAATGTGTTCAGTTTCAAAGGTAATACTTATAATTTACACTAATCAACATGATTGCGTTGAAAATTTGCCTTGTTCAATTTTGGCTTTTGTTGGGCTTTAAATTTTCATTCAAACTCAAGAAGCTTTACAAAACCAGGTAACAATAGTTAAATGTGTTGCTATTGTCGGTTAGCAAGTATGTAAATTTTGCAAACTCCTTGCTAAATTTCTAAAGTGGAACTGTAATGTGGTTGAGGTTATGCAGCATTTCTGATTTCCACACTTCTGAATACAGTGTCTTTAATCATTATCAATCATTGTCCCCTGGCTCCATTCTCAGCACAGATTCCGGTAATGGTCTGGAAGCATTATACTACTAATATCTTTACAATTGTCAACATTTTACACTGCTTTCCAGTAAAAATTTACTGCTTAATATGCAGTGATTATGTCCGGTTCTTTCTTGATACAAATCATGCGTAGGAGAGGCTTTTTCCTGCAATAGTAAAAAAAAATGCCAATCTCATGCATGCGCAGTTTGCACTTTTCTTCATCCTTTGGAGCAGACAAGATTGGGTGACATAGCCAGAAGAAGAGGAGGAGACTAAAAATCCTAAAAATGAACAATATTGATGAGGAAATCCCCATTTCACATAGGTGACGTTGTTAACAATAAGAAAACTGCATTTTGCAAATTTCTCAAGTGAGGACCACAATGATATGGCCAGTCTAGCCTATCCATATTTTTTTCCATTTTTCAATCAGTTGCAGATTATCTTAGAAAATGGTTGGTTCCCACAAATCACATGGTAAGGCTTAATCATGTATATTGGGACACTATAGATCAGCCTTTTTCAAACATTTTACATCTGAGATACCCTTGAAATAATTTTAATAACCAAGGCTACGTACACACGTCAGATAATATAAGATAATACGTCAGATAATACGAGAATCTGACGTTTGTACAGCAGCCGTCCTAAATCATTTATGAATCCATCCTGGCGGATCCAAAAACGATGTATGACTGCAATACAAGCAAAGCGGAGAGAATGCAGCAGGGAGCAGAATGACGTTGTATGCACAGTGCTAGTTCATCTTTCACTCTTTTGCCATTGGAAAAGATTGTGACAGATCCTTTGCAACCACAAAAGTCTAACATGTGAACGTAGCCTTATTAAATGGGGGGAAAAGCCTCTTGGCTTTTTTGGTAGCCAGTAAAAAGAATGTCCCTCCACAGTAGTGACTAAAATACCACCTTTATTTATAACTTTATTTATAACTAAAACAACATTAGAATCATTCAGCTGACCCTACCAAGTGGTGAAATACACAGGCACCATCAAATGGTAGGTCAATCAGCAAAAATTCCAGGAACCCCTGGCAAACTCTGGAAGAAACTTAGGGTTCCACAGAACTCCGGTTGGGAATGGCTGCTATAGATCATAGGGACATTAGGAAACTGCCTTCTTACACACTGACCTCAAATGAACATTTTCAATTATTCTAAGTTAAGGTCCAGGGTAGGGTTCAACATGTGTACAGTAAAAGAACACAGATCAGAAGCTCCACTTAAACCCCCATGCTTTGGCAGGTAGGTAGCACCCCTTACAATCAGTAGCCAATCGAAGTGCAGCCAATAGACTGGGCCTATTGTTATAATATGTGCAAGTATGTGAAGATGGGTGGCAGAGACAGTTTCTGCAGGGAACAGCACCAGAGACAGGAAGGAGTATTTCAGCAAGAGCCTGCATTTAGGTAGCATGAAAAATGGCATCTTGGGCCACTGTGAATAGCTCCACATCAATATGAGCTCTTATTATTAATAATATATAAAAATGCTATTGAAACCTGCATGCCTTCCACTGCTTTTTTTTTTTATTCTGGAATCTATTGAAAACTGGGCAAATAACAAAATACAATAGAACTGAAAGAGAATGTTGAGTGACAAATAACTATCAGACGATAAAAGAAAAAAAATGCATATACAGTTTATATGACAATACAATACAACCGTCATGGGGATAATGCTTACAATCTATAATACTCATCATTTTTTATCAAGTTACAGTGGGTAAAGGTGAAAGATGAACACAAACAATAAGTACAAGCGGCTGCCATTAACAGCCCGTCTTTTCTACTTTTACATTTGTGCTAGCTTCTATGAACAAAATGTAATGCTTTACAGCATAAGAAAAGCTTCAGGGTGACCGAGGAGCAGAGAGCCAAGGACAATAACATTACATAAAAATTTACAATTCCCAGAATAACAAGCAGCATGTTGAGAGCATGTTATTCACATGCAAATAATATTTTTCTACCTGTATACACAACTCTTGCATAGCAGTACTAGAAAATTGGAAAAGGGGAAAATTGCAAAATTGAAAATAAAAGGTATTTGAAAATCCGTGCTTTAAATAATGGCTTTAAAATAGTACAAATACAACACAAAACACTGCCATTGCTGGCTTGTGGGAAATGGCAACAGGAATACTTGAAAAAAGATGTACAGTTTTTGGGTGGGAAAGGGCACTGTTTTTCAAAGGGCAACTTCTAGAATTAAAAAAAAGAAAACAAATTTGCACTCCTCCACCCCCTCCACCAATTTAGTTCTAATCCATGCCTTTACTGTCCTTACCGGTGCAGTGTTTTTGTTGTCCATCACCATCTAAAAGATTGTGCATGTACCCACTCCACCTGCAGAATATTAGTCATGAAAATCTACTCAAAAGATGTTTTACTGCTCTACTTTTCACACAATGTCTATAAAATGTCACGTATTTTTTAAAAAATATGTTTTGTTTTATAATTCTTCATGGTTTCAGTAATGGGGGCATTGCAGGTTGTGTCCCCTCCCTACATGATGCATTGCTCATTACCATTTTGAAAAGTTACAA
>NC_092861.1:137814168-137841181 GCF_032062135.1 Pyxicephalus adspersus
AAGGTTCTCTGATCTTCATGCAGAAGAGGGGTGGAAGGTTCTCTGAGCTTCACACAGTGGTGAGGGGTTCCCTGAGATGCATGCAGGTGAAAGGGGTGATAGGTTCTCTGAGCTTTATACAGTAGAGGGGTGAGATGTTTCCTAAATCACACAAAATAGTGGTGGGTGAGAGATTCTCTGAGATGCACGCAGAAAAGAAATGTGATAGATTTTTAGGAAACACATAAAGGAGAGGAGGGAAGAGATCACCTGAGCTGCAGTTCATATGCTATGCTCCTGGAATTCCAAGTTCTGTAAACCTGCCACAGTCATTATAAGAGTGAAACGTCCTCCATTTAGGGATTTAAATCCAAGTTTCATTATGGAAAATAAAACAGAAATATCTAGGACATACAAAGCTGAATGGTAGCACCTAAAACTCCCACCTGGATAAAAAGAGAATTATGAATTATGACCGAAAGGTTTTACTGTTGGAGTAGTAAGAACTTTAACTTTCAGCCAAGGACTAAGCGCACCAGGCTCCATTTATTAGTAAAGTATCAATTTTGGATAGGCTGACCTATAAATACATTTTATTCCAAACACAATTAGTATTCCCATTTTTCTGCATTCATTTTGCAATATACTAGGCATATCAGTGCTTAGACATTTATCTAGATTGAGCTCTTTGAGCTTTGTTGCATTGCATACAACTCAGATTGAACTGCAATGTACTATTAAGCCGTTTTAAAATAACTGTACATTTTAATTTAGTTTAAATGCACAACATAGTGTTTAACTTTCATTTCCGTAGTCTATTTATACACTGAGCAGTATGTGTGACACTGCCATCAGTTATTTTATTTTTTTTTACTGTTTATTAACAAGCCCTGGCAATTAACTGGCTTTTAAATCAGAAGTATGATACTATTTTAATTTCCTTTATGCATTCTAACCTATCATTTGAAATCACATTGAGCTGACTCTTAAGAGGCCACCTGGTGTAATAATGTCACATTCAAATGACTTATTTTGGTATGCAGAAAACAGTCGTAATGTTCAGGGTAAAAAAAAAAAAATTGCTGTTTTTTTCCCCACTGACGACAAAAACAGAATGAAATTAATGAGCACTGTTCATAAATACTTGACAGGCTGATTATGAAAACGTTATTTTCTACATGTATGTATGTATTAAATCTTACAATATGTTGCAACAGTCAAGAACCCTTTGCTCCTAAGCAGAGAGACAGCCTACTGTACACTGCACAGAGCAACCAGCTGTCAATGTTTTTTCCAAGATCAAATATTAAATGTTATTGCTGAACTTTGGGCAAGAAAATAAACACGCAGTAACTGTTCTGCTGCACAGAATTGCAAACAAAGTGACTTTTTCATGCAGGCACCCCTAGCAGACAGCAATGCCAGCCCCGGCGCTCCCTAAAACCTCTCTGAAGACCACACAGAAGATGATCAACACCGCTTGCTCTAGGACCTCCTATGGTCAATGACTGGACCTAGAACAAATAACAGCGCATTGCAAAATTAATCTGCTCCCTCCTCTGCTTAGAATGCTCACCGTAATTGACAGCCAGAAATGGCCAATGCAGTAGATTAAGACAAGACTAGGCTTTTGCCCTTCCCTCCTACAGTGTGGGTGCTGGTGTGAAGAAAATATTCAGAGCTCCCGGCTGTCTCTCATTTAGAATCAAATCTCTTTGTCCCCTATATTCCCCTAGGTTGTCCATAAACATAAACAGCATAAGGGAATATTATGAAGATTGGCATGATCCCCATGAAAGGGGCAGGGCAAAGCATGCAACATTTAGGACTAGTCTACACCAGAGTTTGTAAACAGTTTGAGTCAGTTTTGGTTTAGATTGTGCTTTGTTTTCATTCCTCCATATAAGATTTTGTGAATGCATTGTAAACCTATGAAAAATACATTTTAAAAACTAGTGTACACTGGCCCCTAATGGGTGGGTTTTCATTACAAGTAAAGCCTGATTAAAATTCTTGTAAAATGAGGCTGAAATGATCCTTATTCTATACTACCTCCCAATCTGGTTCCATAGAGGGACAGATAGAAGAAAGAATTGACTGAAGGATCTGGTTCTATAGAGGGACAGTTTAAAGCAAAGTAGGACGCAATGATCTTATTGTGTACTGGGATAAATGGGAGCAAAGAAGGACAAAGTGGTTTGGTTCATAGCAGAATAGTTGAGCAAAGAAGGACATATTGATCTGGTTCCCTAGAAAGATAGATGGATCCAACGAGGAACTGAGGGATCCAGTTATGTACATGGATAACTGAAAGCAAAGAAGGATTGAGTGGTCTTGTTTTATGGAGGGAGAATTGGATCTAAAAAATGGACAAGGGGATCTGGTAGCGTACAGAGATAGTTGGGAGCAAAAAAAGACAAAGGGGTTTGGTTCCACAGTACTGCAGTCGAGCAAAGAAGGGCTTTTAGATCTGGTTCCATAGAGAGATAGTTGGGAACAAAGCAGGACAGATGGATATAGTTCCATACAGGAATAACAGGCCAAAGAAGGACTGAGCAATCTAATTCCATAGAAAGACAGTTGGAAGCTATGAAGGACAGAGGTATTTGGGCCCATACAAGCAAAATTGGAAGAAAAAAATGATACAGGAATCTGGTTCTGTAGGATAGCTGGGAGTAAAGAGAGACAGTGGGGTATGGTTACAAAGAGATGTAGTTGGGCAAAAACAACAGGGAGTACAGAAAAATCGAGTGATCAGGTTCCGTAAAGGGATAGTTGGGAGTAAGAACGACAGAGGGATCTCATTCCATTGAAGGACAGTTAGAAGGATTTGGTTCTATGGAGCGATAGCTAGAAGCAAAGGACAGAGTGATCCAGTTCTGTACAGGAATAGTTGGAAGCGAAGGACAAAGCTGTATGGTTCTGTACAGAGATAGTAGGAAACTATACATGTTCTTTTAAAGGAAGCAGCACTGCTCCTATAAATAGGAGTTGGCTGATGCCTCTGTATGCTGTCTGATTAAAAAGACTAAAATGGACGTACCATAAGGTTGTCACTGGCTGCCAGGTATATTTTCATGGCTCTGATACTGTAGGCCTGATATATTAAAGCTCTTCAAGGCTGGAGAGGATACACTTGCAACAGTGAAGCTGGGTGATCCAGCAAATCTGGAATGGATTTCTTAAAATCATTTGCCATATGCCAGCAAATTTTTTTAATCCTGGACCAGATCGATTGCAGGTTTGTGGTTAAATGATGCTGGACATTTTCAACATAAAAGAGGACCAGTGTTGGATTACAGAGGACAGTGGGTAAGATGGTTGAGTATTGTAGTGAAAGCTTGTCTTTTATTTAGCAGAGCAGGGCAAAGGATTCCTCCATTTTTTAGTAGTGGGCTTAAAATTAGAGTTGTTACTACCTATATTCATGGGTTGTCTAATTACAGTCCTTGAAGGCCACATACAGGTCTAGATTTTCACATAACCAGAGTTATAATTTTACACATTTTAAACCGTACCAATTTACTGCAAACTATTAAAGAAATAGTAGATTGTCAGACACTAACCCGTGTCTGAATCCTGGCCTTCCAAAACTAGAATTAGACAACCTTGACCTCCATTCATGAATGATCTTCTCTTGTTTTCCATCTCACTTCCCTTGGGTTTTGCAGATCCTAGGAAGAGTGCATGCATGTGTACACAGAGCTCATTTATTATCTATGGGGAGTTCTAGCATCCATATCCTTTACCATCATGGTGACAACTTTAATGTGTAACTCAATTTCAAAGGGTATTTTCGTTATTTCATCTAATGCTTCAGATTTAAAATCATACTGGGTGAACTTGCCACAGAAGTCCTTGATCAGGCACTGTATAAGGTTATAAGTTGACATCACTCGGTCCCAGTTGTGCTTATATGTTGTCACTCTGTCACACTGGCTTTCAATGGAGACTATGGTGGCTCAATAAGAAGGAATGGTATACTGTTTTGTAAAATCTTTTAAAGAATGATCTACTGTTGTCACCATTAGGAAAACCACCCTATGGAATGCCATGCAGACAGTCCAGCTCGCATGTTGACAAGAAATTGCTGCTGAGACTACAAGATATCTGCAGCAGTGTGATAAAACAAATGATGAAAGAAGAAAGTAAGTGCTTTATTTTAAAAAAGGCAATTGCTTTTTATACAGTGCTTTAGCAGACTAAATGTCATCCTAATAAGATGTAAAACTGCTTTGGGCCTGATTTATTAAAGCTCTCCAAGGCTGGAGGGGATGCACTTTTATCATTGAAGCTGGGTGATCCAGCAAACCTGGAATAAAACTGGTCCAGGATTGATTAACATGTGCTAACAAATAGCAATTGACTTTTAAGAAATCCATTCCAAGTTTGCTGGATCACACAGGTTCACTGATGAAAGTGTATCTTCGCCAGCCTTGGAGAGCTTTTTTAAATCGCGCACATTGTATAAGCATGATCCACTGCTATCACTATTGGAAAGCCCATCCAGAACTTGAATCTTTTAGAATCCTGGTGTGTTTAGTATGTCCAGGTTTGGGCAATAATCCAATGTAAAACTATGAGTTTTCTCCTGTTGCTCTATTTTTTTGTGTAGGGCAAGCAAATTGATTTAAGAAATCCATTCCAGGTTTTCTGGATCACCCAGTATCACTGATGAAAGTGTATCCTCTCCAGCCTTGGAGAGCTTTAATAAATCAAGCCCTTTAGGAGAAAATACCCACAGCTGCTATATATCTATTTTGTTATACTCCAAAACAGTACAAAGACTCAACAGAGCTTAATTTTACCAATAACAACTTCAGGCTCTAAAGTCACACTAGATACCATTATCTGTTCTTAGGTATACATAGGTCACTCACTGTTATCTGATATGATTTGTTTAGAAGGAGAAATCACTGGCAGGTGTGTTAGACCAGCATATTACCTTTTAATGACAGAATTCAACTTGTTTTTCTTTTTCATTGACTTGTAAGATAAGAGGACTCTTTTTGGGGTTTCAACAATGGATGCTATACTTTGTTGAAATTATGAGCACAACCTCATTACATACAGCAACAGGTTCACTTATTTGATCGTTATTACTGATAAAATGAAAAAAAAAACAAGATCACACTAGGGTTTCTGGTTCACTGTAGTTTTTTTTTTAGCCATTTCCATACCTATGCACTATAATCATCATCTAAACGGGCTTGAGCTTTGTATTAATATTCATTCTCCAGCTGCATCAGAAAAAATATATATGTGTGTGTATTTGA
This sequence comes from Pyxicephalus adspersus, assembly GCF_032062135.1. Lineage (NCBI taxonomy): Eukaryota > Metazoa > Chordata > Amphibia > Anura > Pyxicephalidae > Pyxicephalus > Pyxicephalus adspersus. The sequence continues at coordinate 137,819,424 of NC_092861.1, forward strand.
TTCACCTGACTTATGATTAGTCTCCAACTAAGCCAATTCAGTCCAAGAACAGAAATTCATTTTCTACCGGCAAAGCAGCGAAACCTTTATTGTGGCGATAATGCATCTAAATGCACAATTATTTATTTTACATATATTTAGCTGAAAATGAGCTATCACTAAGAGTAAAAGATTTTTTTTTACATTAGCACCACAGGAACCTGAATCTTTAGTATAATTGAGGACTCTGTATGCATGACAACTATTCCCCGGTTGTGATTTAATTTTTAGCTTCATAGGGTACTAATTAAGAATGTGCTGCCTGGCTTTTAATCTGAAAATGATATCTTCTTCGGATAGGCTATCCGTGTCAATAAATATTCTGCAAATAAAAGTATTTAGCATAAAGTAAAACGGAGCGCAAATCGACATCGGCTGGATACTTCTTTAGAATTTAAAATGTCATCACTGTGGGCAGCTGTTTTATATGCCCATGCAAAAAGAAAAATCCCTGGAATAATGGATGGGAGTTTATAATGGTTTCTGCTGTCCAGTGAAATGTAGAAGTTGATATCTAGTAGGTACATTGCTTCTATGAGCATTAAAATATCTGTATTTAAAGTGAACCTGTGCATGTGCACACAAAAGAACATGTATTTTCAAAAGGCAGTAAAGCATTTTAAAACATCATTCACATTTTTAGCTGTGAGCATTGTGGATAAATTAATCTTTAAAATTCACCTCTGGAATGGTGGAGGTTGTTTGAGCTTCCAGGACAAAAGGAAATTACTGTTTTAGGAGGGATATCCTTTTTGTTTTGAATTGGCATGACCTACAGGCTCTATTGTGTTATGGACACAACACATTATTTGCCTATATAGTGTGCATTTATGAAACAAGCATAGGCTTTTTATTTATTAAAATTTATTAAACTCAAAAATTTCACTTTTACAACAAAAGACAACCCTTTCATGTAAAGTAAAAATTCTGCTTGTTTTGTTTTTTAAGTGCAACTGCATGCGCAGTGAGAACGGCAAGTTTTTTTTCCAACCTACATCACCCTATCTCGCACCTGTGTCCGGTGACGTAGAAAGAAGAACAGAAAGAAGAGGCGAAGATGGTGCCGCCCAGCGCGCCAGCTCGGAGACGGATGCCTGGACGACGTGGGACCTGATGGAAGACACCTCCGGATGGATTGGACTGTCCTGCAGGATTGAAGGTGTTTTTTTTTTTGTTTTTGTTTTAAGCACTTTTCAGTTCAGTTCCTCTTTAAGAATAACATTTGCAACCTAGTAACCCACAGCATTACTGTTCCCAGTACCACAGACTGAGTGCTTTTTACATATAAACAATGTTTTTGTACTGTTTTAGAATACAAAGAAGTCAATTTTGCAGGTGAACTCTAGCTGCATGTTTGCAAGAACAATTCTAATGGGGCCTTTTTGCTTAAAAATTGGGTTATGTTAAGAGAAACTGTTCTTTTATACAATTTTCATATTGAATGGCAACATTTAAAAATAAAACATTAATATAAATATTTGTGATGATTTATAATATATTGTTTATGCACACATATATTCATATATGTTTATGCACACATAAATGCCCAAGATGGTTAAGAATGTAGACCAAGGTTTCTCACTCACAGTTCCTCCAGGGGTTGCTGGGAGTTCTTGGAGCAATGAGCAATTTAGAACTCCCAGGTCAGTTACCAATGAGACCAATGATCTTGCTAGTTATCTTTCACGTTGACATTCTTCTCAATGGGCAGTAATGTAAGAGGCATTCTTCACACTGATCACCACATTAATGTACAGAGAGTGGTGAATAAAATAATAACAGGAGTTCCCTTAGACCTGAAATTATTTTAAGGGTTCCTCCATTAAAAAATACAATAAAGGCTGATGTAAAGGTTGCTGGTATTTCTATTAAAAAAGCCCAGCATCACCTTATATATCTGTCCAATTGAAAAGTTATATCCAGGTATGTCCCTGTTTTATTTTATCTCATTCCTGTAGCAAGAACAAGCTTTTATTACTGCTAGTAACATAATCATCAGACTTGTACGTACCACTATGATGAAAATGTTTATCAGGGTGCCTAACTAGTATTCAGAAAGGCCACCAAGAACACCTCCCAAGACTACATGCAACGTGATTTCGGAGTTCAGTTAGTAGCACTTTTTTTGCTGCAAAATAAATCAATGAATGCAAGTGAAGAGGGGCAGAAATAAGCCAGGATAGGCAGGGTTTGGTAGTACAACAGAGGGGAACTCACAGAGGGCTGACAACACAGTTTGGAATTTCAGTGCAGCAGTGAGGCAGTGTTGTCAGCTCACTACAAGAAATAGGAAGCTAAATATATTTCTGGTAGGAGGACACAGTGACATAACCTGTGCATGTATTGCAGAAATGCACAACATACTTTTTTTTTCAATTTAGCCTAAACATACACCTATAAAGTAGAATGGGAGGGGATTGCGATCCTATTGTGACTCATTAAACTGTATGAGGGCTGATTGAATCACGCTCACAAAATAATTGCCAGTCTGTTAAAAAAAAAGCAGTGTGGCTTCTACTGTGCAACCTACTAGCAAAAAAAAAAAAAAAGGTAACAATAAAAAGAAATCAAATGCACAAGTTTAAACTTCTGAAAAACAAAATAAAACGTTAAACATAATAAACAAATTATATTAAAAAAAACAGCAGAATCTTTGAATTGATTGATATTGTTTTTTATCCACCTTCATGGTTTTCTTGAATGTTCTGTAGCCCGCATAAGCAATACGCAGCTGTAGTTTATATGGGCTCATTCTGCTCAGTGAGCTTCTGATCAACAATATTATTGTACTTGAGAGGCGGCCAGGAACTCTGCTTTCCAGAGCTTTTCCCTCTGAACCATCCTATTAACTAGCTCTTTTTATACAGCTGGCTTTATCTGTGCCGTTATGGTGCTTTGTATAATGCCAGATGTGTGCTTCTTTCTATTTTGTGTAGGTTCCAGCACCTTCTTTTTGGATACTGAGGAGTTAGGCCGGGTATTTTTTTTTTTTTTTTAATCAGAAATATTCAGTTTAGATTTTTTTTGTGTTGCAGTAAGGTCAGGCAGAAGGCAGCAGGTCTTTTTGTTCCTACAGACCAGCACATAAAGGACCAGTGTATGGCAAAGTACATGATCAATCACTAGTAATACAGATATATCATCTGTGCAGTGAATCTTTTTGCCTTTATTGATTTACTAAACCATATTCTGCACTGTGTGGAAGTGGACATCATGGTAAATACTCCACTTCCTAATGTTACTGCTGCCCCCGCCCCGATGAATGGACAATCTGATGACTTGAAGGGAAATATTCAAGAAGCAGCAGCAGAGGTGGAAATACCACAAATGTATATGATTTAAAAATACATAATAAACAGTATAAAAATATATAAAAAATATAAGTAAAATAAATAATATCAAATTTAAAAAAATAAGTAAAAAATATTTATAAAATAATGCGTAAAAAAAAAACCAGAATAAATAGTAAAAGCAGAAATCTGATATATAAGTTTTGGGTGCTCACATAGATTATTATATGGGTCCGGGGCCCTAGTTTAATAGCACAATTTGCACTTCCTTATCTCAGCCCATGAAGAAAACAAGTAGGGAAAAAGATAAAGAAGTGAAAAAACATAAAAGGCACCCCTTCAGAAAATTGCATTGTACTTATAGCGCATTTGCAACTGAAAAAAGGAGTCACAGTTTATAATAAAACACACAATAATAAAGCTGAGCAAAGTTCTTTTTTCCCCCCCTATCCTTTCAAAGGAAGTAAACCAAAGTCATGCATTATCCCCGTCCGTCAATATTTGTGCATCTAGCCATCCAACTCCTCACTTATCAATTGTGTTGATAATTTAATATCTATACAACCTAGGAAGACTACTATGCAGCCACGGGATGTTAATCGACCCTCCTGTGATTTCTCATTGTTGTTTCTAGCGCCATATAACTCATCTATGAACATCGAGGAACATCTTTCTATTCAGTCTCCAGACACCCTGGGGGGTGTGCGGCAACTAAGTGAAAAGAATCGTGCAATATTGTAAAATATATAAGATGTCTCCCAGCACTGTCTGTGCTGAACTGTCATTATTCTTATAATGATAAAGGGTGAATTTGCTTCTTGCGCACTGTGGGGAGTATTTAGCCTTACTACTTAGAAAGCAGCTGTCTTTCTTGTGTATTATTGACTACCCTGCAGATCATTGACTGAAACAATGCAGCAGTAGGATGCTCAGCATTATGGAAAGAATCAGAGGGAGATCAATGCATTTAGCTGATTGTAACCCATTCTTGTACAAAGTATTCAATGCAATGGAAAGACCGAGGAGACTTATGGCAACCTTTGGATAAAGACACAACTGTGTTTGGACAACAGGAAATGATCCTAGAAATAAAGTAATAATGGCAAAAGACAAGAAGATTTGTTTGGTCTGATTGTAGGTAATACAGATCCCTTGTATTGCAAGTGTAGGTTGTAAACACTCTGAGCTTTAGGTGAAACCAAAGTCCCACTTTGAAAATTGGCAATCAGGCATAACTTCATTATACACAGGGCCCTTTTGCAATAATAAGTTTTACCTACCTGATCGCCACTCAGCAGTCAAATTTCACAGTTCAGCATTTGTTGGCAGGGATAGCCAGCAATGTCGACTTCCCTAGCTAGTGCTGGGACTGAATAAACTCCCTGGTGCCTGTGCATTTGTTGGCATGGAGTTACATCATCCCGGCCCCATCAATCAAGATGGCTGAAGACCAGAATGCAGAAGTAAAAGAGGATGAACATGGTGGCATACACACAACGAAATAGGAACAGGTGAGTATTGACTGGATTTAGTTTTGCTTTAACTGCAGATAGGCATCTGAATACCTGCATGGTAACCATCCAAGTTCTCACCTCCACACATAGCAGTGATTTGGGCAGAGATGATAACACTGCAGAGTAGACTGGATGTTTAATGGTTTACCTTATATACACTTTTTATATATTAAAAAAAATGGTTAGAGTATGTACATGTATTTATGTGCGTGTATATACATTTGCATACAATTGTATAAGCACATTTAGAAAATAAGATAAAACGTTATGTAAGGAAGATACAGAATTTTATCAGTAAACCTTTCAAATGTACTTTTCCTCAAGCTATAGCACTAATGGCAGATGTTCTGTTGTTATTTTAAAGGACCCATTTAATGATCACCCACTATTTAAGTTATAGTGCTATCACTTATCTTGAACAAAAATGTAAAAAGAAACATGAAAAATGGAAGAAAAGTAAATTTAATGCCAATTCATCTCTCAGATAAGGTTAAGCACACATGAGTGTATGCAGAATGGAGCCATATGTATCCAGTATGGCTCAGATGGCAAAGGCTGCAAAACTACTCTTGTGGAAATTTAGTTCATGTCCCATACTGATACTTGGCCAAAACAATATTAATATTATGTGGCCAGCATTGTGCGTGGGCAATGAAAGCTCTCCAAAATTGGCATGGCTTTATATGAAAAGATTTAGGATAAATCATGTTTCATAAACATTAGGAATTCCAACACAGCGTACTTGTTTCGGGTCAGTGACTCAAAGTATTGAAACTTGTGAATCAGCCATTCTGCATGAATGCCAATAGCCCCGATGCACATATACAACACATGAGAGTGCAGTGTATTGTTGGCCCTATATACAACAAAAAACAATGTTAGAGTGACAACACACATGTGAAACCTAACTCCCTAAATCCAAATTCTAACCTTAGGAACCCTGTCAAGAGGAGGGATGACCAAAAAGTTTGAAAACATTGATTTTACCACAAAATTAACAATTTCGGAAAAGCAAAACTCAATCTCACTCTCTAATTTTTTTTTTTTCGTGCATCTATTTATTGTACACACAGTTGTCCTTAATTTCAAAATAGGTAATAGAGCTTCTGTAAACCTCCAAAAGCTTTTTTTCATTTTTCCTACTGACTCCATTTAATTTGCCAAGTGGTGAAAATTTACCAAAATTTCTTAGCTAAGTGATTATTCCTCAATACCATAATTTTCAATCCATAACTAGTCTCATGTCATGAAAGTATTAAAGATTTTGAATATCTGTGATGGAAAGTCTACAAAAGTAAATTTATAAATGGGAACTGGTGAAATAGAATAGTGAAACATAACGCTTAAGGCAGAAATAACCTGTGTCTGTTCCGCTGTAGGTGTTGTCAATGTCCTTCTTCTCTTGCGTTGTGCAATCTTCAAGAGTGTTGATTGGCCAGGCCAGGATGATGTAACTCCTGCGAGAGTTCATTCAGACCGGGGTACTGCAGGGGAAGTTGTTATGTGCAGGGTATGTCGTCATCCAATGCAGCTCAGCAATTTTGACCGGCGAAGCGAGCGATCGGGCAGGTAAGAATGCCTATTGAAGAAGAGTCATCGCCTGTCCTTTCTGCAATAAAGCCCTGCCTGGTCACAAAATTTTAAAATGAAACTATAGTTCCATTTCAAAAGTGGAAAATCTCTTTAATTCAATTCTGATCAGTTTATCTCAGAGAAGATGCAATGGCTAAACCACAAGCATTTCCCACAGCACAAGTCCTTGCATTCCTATTTACTTTTAAGTTTAGCGATATTATCATAGACACCTAAAAGCATAAAAAGCAAGGCTTCCATCTGAAGAGCTTATCTACACATTACAACAAGCACCCCTGGATCTACATATCTAGAGAAAATACAAACATCACCACATCACCTTTGCTTTACAAGAATCTTTACATTACCAACCTCTTTCAGCTTGTAAGAGTGTACCCAGTATGATAATGCAAGAAGTTGTGGTCACCTGCAGTTATACATTTTTGTGTATCGCTAGTATAGAAACGGTTGGTATTAGACCATGAAATGACTACATATAATTATTATCACACAGTATTTATATAGTGCCGACATATTACACATCGCTTTAAAAAGTCCATAGTCACGTCACTAGCTGTCCCTCAAAGGGGCTCACAATCTAATGTCCCTACAATAGTCATTTGTCATTACCACAGTCCAGGGTCAATTTGGGGGGAAGCCAAATAACCTAATGGCCTAATTTTGAAATGTGGGAGAAAACCCACACAAACATGGAGAGAACCTACAAACTCCATGCAGAGAGTGTTTTGGCTAATATTTGCACATAGGACTTAGTGCTGCAAAGGCCAGAGTGCTAACCTCTGAGCCACCGTACATATAGCTAAGTAAGTTTCATCGTAAGAGAATTAAATCTAAATTCATATAAAAAATAAAATCCAAGCCAAATTATTTTCATTTCATTTGTGTCTCTAATACTCCCCCTCCCAGGTACTGGAGATAACAGTGGGAGGGTTTAGGGCAGTGCTGGTAATAATCCAAATAATCTGGGTAGGACTAGTTTTGCCCAGGTGTAGATTGACAAGCTATAGGCACATCCCCTGCCATATTTTCATCCTACTGTTTTAGGAACAAGCACAGTGTACATGAGTGTTGTAACACAGCTGTGAATTAAGGAGAAGTGCAGCTTCGTTGCCACCCCATTACAGGAAGCTGTGCTAGGTGCTTTGGCAGCACATATGACTGTAGGCTAAAGTTCTATTTAAACTCTTCTGTGCTATGTATTTAGTTTAAGGCTGTTCAACTCTAGTCATTTGAGAGCTACACACAGGCCAAAATTATCATATAGACAAAGTCATTTTCTGACTCTTTGTGAACCACACCTACAAAACTTACTTTGCTACGTCCTAAAGGAACCTCCTTCCTGCATAAACCCTTCACTATGCCTCTGTACTGCTCTGGTAACCTGCAGGAGTGATATATATTAATATATTAAGTAATATATTTTATTATGAGGTATGGAGGGTGTGCTTTTGTCCTTTTTTCTCCTAAATGCAATTACATTGCCTAAAAATTTTCAAATAAGGGAAGGAAAAAATGTCAATAACCCCATGTAACATATGCAGTGTTCTCCCCAGCCCCTTTTAGCCGGACGTTCCACCCGGCATTTTTCGGTGACCACCCGGCTGTTTTTGGGTGGTTACTGAAGAGTTGGGTCACAATACAGGGCTGCCGCCCACCGACAATTTCTTCCCACACCGCTTAAAAAATATTTTGGGTTGGACACTGATATGGAGCTTACACAGGGTTTAGAATTAGGGTTGCTGTAGGTGATCGGAGCGTTTGGAGGGTGTCAAGAAGATAAGTACCAGGTTAGGGGAGGACCATATTGAGAAAATTATGTACACAGTAAGGCTAGGTACACATGTGCAATGGTTCTTGTCCGATAATCGTCTCAGGGCTGCCATCGGACGAGAATCTGCTGTGTTTACAGGGCTCGTCATCCATCGTCGGAATGACCATCCTGGTGGATCCGCGGAGGATGGACGTCGAACGATTGTAATGGAAGTGAGGGTGAAAGAGCACAGCAGGGTGCAGCTGCATCGTTCTCCCCCTTTCCTATCTATAAAGCAGAATACTGCTGTATGTACTGCACTCGTTTATGCATCGTGCAGTCGTTAGTCGTTGGAAAGGTTCGTGAAAGATTATTTCCAACGACATTTATTGCACCTGTGCACATAGCCTTACAGATTCTCTTGAAAGCAGGCTGCTGCCGATCTTCAGGGCTTTTGCCATAATGTGCAAGTATGCAAAGTACATTTGCACAAGGCTTACCTACCAAAGCATTGATGCAATGGAATCTGCAAACTCACTTCATCAGCTTCATTGACATCCTCACCTGATCTTTTTACTGACTCCATTTTTTTAAGGCCATCTTGATTGGCCATAAAAATATTAGTTCTGTGCATGTGCTATATCATCTGCTTCTTAAAAAAAGTAAGATAGGGTCTCAAGTGAAAATTAATAAAAGGTAAACGATACAAATGTGAAAACCTAACACAGAAAAAAAATCACAGTATATATACCACAATTATAAAGTATGTGTCAGCCTTTAGTATTTGTACCAAAATGTAATTTGAGCCACTTTTATTGCATAGTCTATTTTATATTGCTGAGCATTCTTGCAAGTGTTTTTGACTTTTTAAATACTAAATAATTTGTACATCATGTGTTAAAAATGATGTGCAATTAGCAGAAAATCCTAAAAAAAAACAAAAAAAAAAAACAAAACAAGGACTATTGAAAAAAACAAGACATGCGAACGTGTCCTTGTCAGACATTTTCCAGCATGTTTTAATGTATTTGTAACATTTATTGTACGTTAACACTTCTGGGTATAATGTATTATTCCAGTAGCACATATTAACATGTATCAGAGGAATGAAGCGACAATTATCACAGTAACGCGGTGGGGGGGACTAAACGACTCTCTACCCTGCTCCATCACTCACTCATTTACCTGTCATGCCCACACACATGCCTCACGCGTTATAAATTTGAAGAAACGTTATGTCTATTAGTGAAATCACAATGTTTGCTCCCTGTGTAGTGCCCGTAATTGGTCACATATCTTATACTTCAAGTCTGATGTGTGCTGCATTGAAAGAAACAGTATGTGACATGCTTCCGCATGACATGCCCAGATAAAGTTAAAAGATTTTTTTTTAAGAAAATGAAAAGAAAAAACATAAACTCACTGAGTGTAAATGTTTTTTTTTTCAATCTCAACTCCAGGCAGGTATATAAAAGATGCAAATTAATGCAACTCTATTCCTGAATCTATTATCACATTTTTTTTTTAATTGTAAACGGTGTAAAGTTCCTTTTGCAATCTCCTGCACAACAGATCTCATACTGGAAGAGGAAAAAGCAACACAAGGAGCAAATCAGTTGTATTGCAGTGATCATGTGCTAACAAGAAGTATTATGATAGGAGGAGATAGGAGTGACAGAGAGATGAGTTTATCAGTCTGCTACCTTACTTTTTTTTTCTTAGTAGTTAGTAGTATTTTAAAGGACATTCACACCCATACAGCTACCTGCACTGCTGAGTTGGTTCTTAAAGAACCAGCGCTGGCACATTTTCAGCAGGTGGAAGTGGGTGGTACTGAACCACTCACTGCTGCGCCAATCATCTATGGGATGCCACAAATGAGGAAGAATGAAGATGATCAGTCTGCTGCTTTTTTACTGTGGAGTCTCAGGCTTGGGACATGGAAAGGGCCGAGTTGTATTATTTAAATCCCTCTGAACCTTCAATTCAAAATACCTAAAGACACCACACATGCATGAAAACAAAAAGTGTTCAATATCGTAAAGTTTTGCTTTTATCCTGCCAATCTGTAACTGCAGATGTGAACCCTAGCTCTCTGAACCATGGTCTCAAAATGGCCCCAAATGAGCCAGACTCATAGCTTTTCAATCAGCAAAGTTCATGTAGTAGAAAAAAAACAGATCACCAGGTAGGTCTGGTAGGGATAGATGTAAAATCTGTGGATTAAATGGACAGAAATATAAATCCTTTGGCAGGTAAAGCAGCTCCCATATATTTATTCAGTCTGTGTGGTTAGAAGTTTTACCAGACTTAGGCTTTAAACTAAAGCTGTGCATTGCTGATTCAGTGCAAATCAACATCCCAAAAAATATATGCACCCCTTACCTCGCTGCCCTACTGCTGCATTCAAGTGGTGAGGAGTAAAAACCACAGGAAAGCTCTAAACCTTTCTGGTTGGAGCTTGAATAAGACTAAGAATCCTACTTAACCACCCCCCCCCCCAGGTGACATGGGTAACTAATACCCCGATACACCAAACTGCTACTATCAAATCAGTGCTGGGGGGAAAAGAAGGGTAAGTATGTCCATCTGTGAGGAGGGGCGATAAAGTGATCCTGTTGACCCTATTACTTTAATATTATATAATATAATCCGCTGTAAAAACACACCTTGTGCAGGCATGGTTCAACAGTCACTATGGAAGCCAACACAAAAACATAATTGTTGTATACGCTAAAGTTTTGATACACAGGAGGTAGCTCCAGGGGGCTTATGAAGATCAGTAGCACTGAGATGCAACAAATATTAAAATAAAGGAAAAAATATGCATTTTCTGGGAAAAAAATGGTAATTATTATAGTACATAGTATTTTTGTGCTTTTCTCGTTAAAAGTGAACAGTGTATTTTCTTTTTTAAATTTGTTCCCTTAAAGAATATAAATTAGATTTTGCTGCAATACCTTCCTTTAATCCAGATCTGACTCCCACCTCCAGTTATTCCTATCTATCAGTAGATGTCCAGGGTTGAATGACCACCAGTGTTAATGAACCCATCTTTGTGAGCGCCAGCTATCGCACAGCCACCTCTTTGGGGGGATACATCATCACGTTGGCCCGGGATCACAACAAGTACTTCAGAGAGCAGTGCCACTTTATTATGTGCCACCATTTTCTGCAGAATAAAGGACCCAATCATTGTTGAAAGAAGATGATGAGTACCCATGACACCTGAAAATAACATATATGTGATTTTTTTTTTTTTAAATTAAAAGGCTGAGTTGTTAAAAAAAGGGTCAGAAAGGAGGGGGTAAAGAAGGTGTCAAGAAGTAAGCTTTAAAGCAGAATTAATGTCTCCTTTCAAAATATGGGCTCAGATAGGGATTTATTGGGAAAGGGACCGGTGAAGTCCCTCTGCAATAAAACATACTTACCTGTCTAATCGCTGTCTGTCAAAAATGTATGCGCGGCTCAGCATAGGACACTGGGAAACGCGCCATATCCAGGCTTCTCTAACCACTAGGACTGAATGAAACCCTGTTCACCTGCACAGAAGTTACGTCTTTCCCGCCCAGCCAATCAAGATGGCCAAAGATTGAAAGCAGAAAGAGATGAAAGAAGATGGTGACTCCTGCGATGGAACAAAAACAAGCGAGTGTATTTTTCTTAAAAAAATTGCGACAAGGCAGGTGAGATTATTTTACTGAGGAAGGGACCTGGCCTGTTTATTCTGCAATAAAGGACCTGCCTGTTCGCAGTTTTTATTTCTAGCATTTAGCTCTACTTTAGGTCAGAACCAAATACAAACATGGAAATAAGCCAAAAAGAACTACTCCTAGTAATGCAACATTTTCACACCAACACTTAATGGACCAGTGAATTCTGCTGTCAATAATCTAAGTAAGGGTCATTGAGCTGCTTGAACTTCCTCCCCACTCACATGCAGGGCAAAAGTAAACTGTAAAAGCTCCAACTGCAGGGTATTACCAATATGAAATGCGGCATATTGTAAATTGGTATTTTTTCTTTTTATTAAATCATTGTCCAACAAATACATGTCCATCTTACGCCCATTAAAAGTATTGTCTCCCTACTCATTCTTCTTCTCTTATTACAGTAAATACAATTAACAATACCCGGCGCGCAGTCTGCGTGTTACACTTACATGTGTCCTGTGTCAAGTACATCTGCTTAGACACAAATGAATGACAAAAGCTGTGAACAGGTATCTTAACAAGATAAACAAGTATAGAACACAGAAGAATATGAGTCAAAGGAAATTGACATTTTTATGACCTGAGATTGTTCTATGCCGCACCTCGTGTTCTTGAGTGCTGACATCTCTGACTAAACCCCAAGGGAGTCCTTTTTATTTTTATTTTTTTCGCTTTAATATTTTTTTTTCTTATTATTTATATTTTTTCTCCTTCAGGGCTTCTGTATGTCAGGTTGAATAGAAATACAAAGTGACAGAAAAATAACTCGAAATTGCTGTAAATTGAATAGTATTTCAAAATGCACAAGCAAACAACATGCTCTTTAATGTAACATTTCTCAACTTACTTGGCAGCCGCTTAAATCACGTATCGTTGAATTGCACAAGAAAAAGGACAGCCAGGTGACTGGCATACAGTCGGCACAATGTAATGTCACTCGCTGTGCAAAAAAAATAAAAATAAAATATATGTATAAAATGCCACCTTTCTTCCTTGTTAAAAAGGAAGAGGTAATGTTATTAACATCAAAAAATATGCACATATCGGGCCATGGAAACAAAATAAATAAACTGGTTCAGCAGAAGCGCACTCACATTTTACTGTTTAGATTCTCTATCTCCAGAACATTATTGATGTTTCTGTGGCAACAGAGAAAAGGATTATACCTGACAGGAGTGGCCACATCACATTCAAAATATGTTTGAAACATTGGACAGGTTCAAAATTGTTCTATTTTTGCTCTTTTTTTAATATTTTATATGATTTGTAAAGCATACTTGCCTAATTTATACAATTAAGCAAGATAAATGATGAAAAATATTTATATTTGTAATTAAGTAAAAATTGAAGCGTATCTAAACTCTAAAAAGGAATCATCTGACCTCTTACCACTAGATACAAAATGCTTTCAACGATTGTCAAGGTAGCAGGCCATTAAAGGAGAATCAAAAACAAAAAAGGTAACCAGGAGTTAGGGGTTTTTAGTAGAAGAGACACGCAAAGTCTCTTTTGGCCCAAAAACACTTTTCCCTGGATCCTGGTGGCCTTGTATTTAGCCTACACTGTATATCCCAGCTATACACACACCGCAGACATGAACAGATCCAGATGCCAGGGATCAATGCATTGGAGTTATATTATAGGGAGGTTGGAAGATGCCAGCATCGGGGAATGCAGTGGTGACGGGTTCCTGGATTGCATGGAATTGGAAAACAAAGTCACCAGCACTCCACAATACAAGACTCTTGCCTTTCTTTAAAAGCTCAACAAGCTGTAAAACCATTGTTTTAGGCCATGCAAGGTCCCTTCCTGCATGAGCATGAGCAAAGATGGTGGCTTTGGTCAATGAAGTGGTAACAGGTTCCTAGACCTGTCCTTGCTGAGGGACGCTTACAAAAAGGTGAATTCTGATTATGGAAAAAGCTCATTGCCAGTCCTTGAGGGCCACATGGTTGCAAAATAGTGGTATCAAAAGATCATCATCTTACTCTTTTATTTTACTGTTGTCTATTTAGGAAACACTAAAAATGTGTGTAGATTAGGAAACGCTGTAACAGATTGTCACTTGAATAAGAGCTCTATGTCTGCTAGGGCTTCTAACATCACATCCAAGATGGCGGAACCGGCAGCAGTCACGGGCTTTTGGATGTCTGCACAAGGGTGGCTTTTACAGGTAAATAAAATGCTTTAAAATAACTTTCTATGGAAAAATTGTTATTGCAAAAATTTGATCTGATAATAGGACCTTCCTAAAATAATGACCAATGAGCACATGACAACAAAGGAAATGCTTTCTATGGCCTTGAAATTGATGACATCTTTCCCCTTGTACATACCTCTCAGAGGAACCTCCAGAGACTTTCCTAAGGGAAAGTTACTTGACTAGAGGTCAAGAACTGCATTTTATCTATATACTGTACTGTTTCCGTTTCTGATGATCTAATTTTACATCCATTATTCTTCTTCAGTACCATCGCAGTATGTGACCCAGATTGGTCATGTTTCTCTATCGAGAGTAAAATAACTTCAGTCCTATCAATGTTCTATTATGAAAAGACAGCCTGATCAATAATAACCAATGCAGAGCTAGTGATCCCATGTTCTTACATTTCTGCTTTGCGTTATATTTCTAAAATCACTATCTCCGACAGGGGAAGGACAAAGCCGAATGAACCCCTGAACTGTCATTATAGATAACAATCTCATATTGTACTTGTGCCAAAAGGAGATAAAGAACTTGCCCGGGGTCACAAAACTGGGTCCTGCACCCTGATCCTGCCTCTGTTACAGTTCCGACACCATCAGTAAAAGGCTACCTGGGTCAAGGTGTGGTAAACACTGGGTTAATTCTTTATTTTAACCTTTTCAGCATTCCCCTCTGTTAATGTTAAATATATGTCAGCAAGCAATCACTGGTGAGATACACAAAAGTAGCGCAATACTGAAATAAAGGTGGATATTAAATTGAGGTCAGAGCTCATCGACCTTTTATCTTTTTTTCTGCTATTAACTTGTATTTTCTGATTCAAAAAAAAATGGCAGTGTTTTCATCAATAGATACTTCCATAAAATAAAATTATTTCAAACAGCAACTGCCAATATCAGCTGCAAGAATCATAGACATCAACCAAGTATTTTTAATAAAGCCATGCAAAATGCAAAAATGTTTATGGAGAGTTGTACGGGGAACATAAAACTATTTCCCTAAATCATGCAAACAATGTTCCTAAAATAGAAGAAATATGTAGATTAAAGCAGACCTATCACATATTTTACCTTATATAAATAAATAAAAATACCAATTATTTTTTTTATTTTTTTTTTTAAACTTTTCTTAACTTTTGAAATAAATGTTTGTTTTTAAAATTTAAAGGGGAGATCCCTCACTGCCTCGGTGGTAAAGACTGAATAGGAAGATTGTAGCCTGCGGGCTGCTCCTTCTATTAGATGGAGTATGTGCAGGAGGGCTATTCCCTAACTTGTGCATTACATTTTCATGAGTCACGTCACCTGATTCCACACCTGTGCAGTGCGAGATCAGGTGAAGAAGAATATGGCAGCACCCTGTGTCCAGCCCGTGCAAGAATCACATACAACAAGACAGCGCAGGACCAACTCAACTAGGATCCTGGAGGGATTGACAGCTTTTTTAAGTGTATTTTTTTTTGTGATAGTTCCGCTTTAATATATATATATATATATATATATATATATATATATATTTATTATTATGTATATATATTGGTGTACAATTTGTGCATTTCTGAGTTAAGTGACAAATAAACAGATAAATACAGACAGAGAGATACAGATCAATTTTAGGAAAACTGTAATGTTGTCACTACATCATGCAAATCAAAGTTACTATGCTTGCAGCATCCAAGTGACGAGTGACTGGTTTCATCTTCATACTCTGGGATGTAGTCTCTCCCCCAAACACAAAAATATATATTTTTAAATACCTCATTCATTGCTTTTAGTTTAGCAACTTAGAGCAATCCTTGGCCAACAGGAACACATCCATATGTGCGGGATCACCCAGATTCTCCTAAGATAGTATATCTTCTCCAGCCTTGGAGAGCTTTATTAAATCAAAGCCATTATGTAGGGGCTTATATTGTAATCAAACCAAGTAAGTAGGGGCTTATATTTTATTGTAATATCTTCCGGGCCCAATGTCTCCTTCAGTTCTACAACACTGAACCTTATAAAGTGGGGCTCTACAATACAGCTCATACTATAATACCAGCCCTATTAAACACAATCCATTGTTGTAAGTGGCCACGTAAAGTAAGTTGTTGTGAGGCGTTTCTCGGTTCAATTGCTTCATCAGACAACCAAGCTTTAAGCAATAACAGATGCCATATTGCAAGATTCTTAGTAAGGTTGGAAAAGTGATGAAATTGTATGAATATATCTCTTGACAAGCAAAAATAAAAACAAAGGAGGATAACAAACAGGATTCCTTTAGTGTAAAAATGTTTTGCATAGGTATTGCACTCGGGTTTTAAGCCAGGCGTTGGCTAAAGATTTTTCTACACCACGGAATATGTATTTAATGTGAAAGATTTACACTTATGCCCTAAACAAATGGACATTGACTACCTATTTATGGTATTGTATAGGCAGCATCAAATTAGTGAGTAACAAAATTTTAAAACAAGAATCTAAACAAGGTTTTTGCTGTCATTTTGAAGAGAATCTGCCACAACCTCAAGTATCTTTATCCTTGGACTGTGATAAAGCGAAATTCATGCAAATGTCACAATATAAATAGATCGCCCATGTCTCCTTGAAGCCCTTGGATCCTAGATCCAAGTTAAACTCCATTCTTTTCAGAACCTGAACCCATTCTAGACAAGTTCTGGGCTTTGGCAAATTAATAATAAGGGCTTACGCTATGTAAATAGTTGTGTACAGTGCTTCCCTGACATCATTCTGAGATCTGCTTAACGCACTGACCACAGACAATCAGTGTTATTTCTCTTGGGGAGGATGCAGAAGGGAGCCCCTGGCTCATCCTATCCCCTCTCCATGGAACTGAACAATGTTGTGTGTATAACGTCCATTCAATCTATTTTTGCTGGAAAAGATCAAAAAAGATGACAGAAATTAGACAGCCTTAATTTCTGAGGGACAAGCCTTGGGCTACGTACATTTTTCAAATGATTCTCATCCGATTATCGTTTCAGAGCTAGTATTGGATAAAAATGTGACGTGTATAGCGGCTGTCCGACTTTGTTCAAGGGTCCGTCCTGGATCCACAAACGAATGACAGCAATGCAAGTAAAGGGGAGAGAGTGTAGCGGGGTGCCACTCGCTCGTTCTCCCCTTCCGCTCTCCATACAGCAGAATGGTGCTGTTCTGATGTACATCCCTCGTTCATGCATTTTTCAGTCCTTTGTCGTTGGAAAGGCTCCATTAGATGCAGTTTGAAGATATTATCAAACACCACAAGGTCCTTCCTTAAAAAACTTTTACGCCAGGTCACATTCACTGTAAATAAGCTTTTGGCAGGCTTCAGCAAGCTTGAAATTTGATAAGGACTAGACTGCCAAAATCCACCAAAAGCTTTTTTTTTCTAAAAGCAACAGCCAGCGCTTTCATTAAGTTTTGTATTTCACACATTCAGGATAAATTGGAAAGGTGGTTTGTGGCCTCTGCTCAAAGCTGGTAAAATGCTTAAAGCGTTCTGAAGTTCTTCTGACTCACAATTACAAGCTAAAATTGAACAATGACAGCATAATAATGACCCAGAGGTACACTCCATTAAAAATAAAACAAAAGTCGGGAGTGGGCAAGTCCAATTTGTTCAGATTTTAAGGTTTTTATACCATCCTAAATCCAGATAAAAACAGTTGCCAATAACCGGATGCTCTGAGAACACCAATATATGATGCATTTCAGTACCTAGCCAACATATTACTTATCTTGTCAACTTTGCTAATCTGAGCAATAGTGGTGACGTACTGTGGAGTATAATGCCACCCGTAACACACCACCCTATAAATTCAACATGTATTGCTGCCAGCCACCCAACAATCTCGTAGTCACCACTCCCCAACTGTGTTCCTGCATCTATCACATTAATCCAGATTTACCCTACTCTGTATCTACCCGTTCTATTACCAATCAGTGTGCAGCCAACTGCTAAAGTATCACCAGGCAAATCAGAAGTGAAGCAGCCAAAAAGATCAGTCAGACTAATATCACATGAGAAGTTATATTCTCTAGAACTGTTACTGATCTTTTTGCTGCTGTTGCACACAAACTAGCCTTTTGCTAGTAAATGATTATTACAGAATACCTTCAATTACAGATTCATTTTTTTTATTTGCAACTTTGTATACAATTTATGTTGCAAAAGTTGAATTCACACCGGCAGTGAGGTTGGGGTGCATTTACTGCTTCCTCACACAAGGAACAATGCCTTTTAGGTAAGCGTATGCATCGCTTTGCCGCAGCTACATACCGAATGAATAGCATTGACAAAATGTGCAGTTGTGGGTTCTTTAAGAATGGGTGGCTAGCAAGGTGCTAGCTGCCAGGAGCCACTAAAACTAGGTACACACTTCCAATAATTATCGTTAGAAAACAAACGATTACAACCGATCAACGATTATGCAAGATTATATATGAACGATCATATTGTGCACAATTCTGTACATGCTGTAACGATATGATCGTTCCAATATAACCCACCAATAGTGTACACATGCTTGATATGATTGTTAGAACGATGCAGGTAGTGACATGTACAGGAGAAAGTATATTACAGAAACATGCACAATCACTGAACAACCGTACACACAATAGATAGCGAACGATCGTCGACCAATCAGATCCGCTGTGACGGACGTTCATTTCCAACAATTCTCAATCGTCTGGGTCGTTGGTCAGCTTTTTGTGAACGCTTTTCGGCCAAACGTCGTTCGTTTCCAACAATAATTATTGGAAGTGTGTACGCAGCTTTAGAATCAGGTGATGTAAGGGCAGGTGTAAACCTCCCTAAATTAGATACAAACCCAAAGACAAACTATTTTATACATTGAAGCCTACTAGTACTTAGATATGGTGCCTACATTACCAGATATGCTGCAAGTGACACAGTTTTAGACCTGGGATAACAATGTTCATTCAGTGTACAGTATGAGCAGAGGGGCTGTGTTGTCACATTAGGTGGCTTGCTCCTAGTTAAGATGATAAATGCCCCTCTCACATCAGGCATGCTTTATTAAAGCTTTTCAAGACTGGAGAAGATAACCTATATTAGGAGAACCTGGGTGATCCAGCAAACCTTAAATTGATCTTGTCCAGGATTGAAAATGTTTGCTAAATATTAGAAAATGATTTTAAACAAATTAAAGATTTGCTGGATCACCCAGGTTTTTCTTCTCCAGTCTTAGAGAGCTTTTAATAAATCAGGCCCATCATCTCCTTTCTATTGACTGGGTATTTTGTAGTTCACAAACTGGGTAAAGCTGATAAAACTTCTTGGGATTTCAATTAAGCACTGAAGTCCACTGGATGCTAAAGGATCATTCAGACAAGTCATTTTTATTAAATTTTAACTTTTATTTAAAAAAATGAAAGACAACTTCATTGTTAGGGTGCACACGTACACACGTTGGCTACTTTTGCCTCCTTATGACATGCATCACTTATCAAGCTAACTTCCTAAAATTGGGTTCATCATCTTTGAAAGTTGCCGGGGTTATAAAAAAGTTTAATGAATCAATCACAAAGGGTTACTCCATTCCTTTTGTTTCCCCTCTTTTTGTACAGTAACAGTAAACATTAGTCCTCAGCAATCTGGCTGATCCTTGTGATAAAACATGAAAAGACTTTGACACAAACTTGCCCTCCCACCTCCTTCCATCGGGTTATCAAGTGATATGTAATTAAAAGTGCGACATGGGACTTTGTAAGAAAAAAAAAGATAAGCTACTTAATTCTTTCAAAGGTAACCAAAAACTTCTGCTATTTTCCATCGGTATCATATTTCAAAGAAGATCCCATCAATTTATATTCTATTTAACCAGGCGTTGCTGCAATCCTGGAGTATAAATTTACAGTGACTGCTGCCACCTATAGGAAACTCCATCATTGTTCAAGTTGGCTTGTTAGGCTCAGACTCTATCGGGGAAGGATAAGTGTCTCAAATCTGCAAGCACTTTTCTTAACAGCAGGTGTCCCCACTTTTGCTGCAAATTTACTTCAAATACATTAGTTTAAAAGCTTTTCCATGTTTTGTAAAGCAAACACAAACTTCTGCTTGAAGAGGAAAAGAAAAAAAAATTAAGGTGGTTTAGGGTAGCAAAACATGACCCTCGAAACTTTGCACATCATTTATGGTTTTTTCAAAGAGAGAATTAGACTGCATTTAAATTATCCTAAAATTTTTGCAGTTTTAAAAAACACACTGAGCAACCTTTTCAATTTCCAGGTGCAAGATTAACTATGAGTAAAATTTGACAAAACGTAAATAACTTATTAAGAAGTAAATTTCCATGTACAATAGGTAGAAACATTGCTGCAATGCGGGTAATTTAAGGGATTTTGAAAAATGTAATCATATTTGGAAAGTACTGTAGATGATAGCTCGCTATAAAAAGATAGGATAAGCATAACATGTGACAAAATGACTGAAGGAAATTATTCAAAGACTTTTCAAATGTTTTAAAGGAACTGTCCATCCAAACCTGTTATTTACAGGCCCATTCCAATGGGCTTACTGCAACTATTACAGTTTTCTACATACCAGCCAGGTATCACAGCTCAGTATTTTCCTATGTACACACTCTAGATGATAATTGCCGGAAACGAATGGCGTGATTATCTCGGGCAAAAACCTAGTGTGTGTACAGTGGTCCCCCACGTTGTTTATCGTTTTGACCTGAGATAAATGACTATTTTTTATGGAGAAGGCCACTTGTCCTCCCCCTTCTCCAAAGAACTGAACAATGCCGTGTGTAAAATGTTTTACCCTTTACCTATGTATTATTATCTCACACCCCCCTGAAGAGGCCTAAGCAGATGAAACGTGTCGGGTATGAGACTAATATTTTCTCGAATCCAATAATATTATCAGTCCAATATATCGTATTATGAACTGTCAAATCTATTCCGGGGTTTTTGTTTAGTTCTAAACCTCGTTTGTTTAAAATTATGATCACTTTGATTGTTACATAGTGATTAATTATATTAACATAATATATAATATATTAAAAAAATTAACAAATTATACATAGCCTAAGTATAAGTAATTAATCGCATCAATTGCCTGACTGTATAACAAATAAGAAACTTGAATGTAGCCAATAAATCTCCCATCAAAACCTGGTTAGTTAACAGTTCGCCCTGCCACTACCAAAAAGCAAAGACCAGTACCAAAATACATAAAACACTGGTAGTGGACCTGCCTGACTGGTATGTATGCAGATCCTTCCCTAGTAAGAACTATTGTAAAACTGGAACAAATATGTGATATCTACAGCTGGCAAAGGCCATTCATAGCTGGACTGGATTACAATCTCATCTTCATGACTGTATGAGACACTCAGTGGATAACTCTAAGCTACTATTGCTGACTGGGGTCTACAAGAAAAACAGCTTGCCTGGTTAGTGTTCTTTTTTTTCTGATTTTAATACTTTCTGAATGACCCAGAATGAGACTATAGCTCAGATGTTCAGCTAATTGTCCCACAATTATATTCATATTTATTTCAGGTGAATGGCTGCAACTTCTGAAAGTACCAAGTCAGCTTTACATCTAAGAAATTAGTATTCTTTAGAATGAGTTTAGATCTTCTTGATTCCTTTTTTATCTCTACTGTTTCAATCATTGGTCCGCACAACG
>NC_092861.1:137841427-137860525 GCF_032062135.1 Pyxicephalus adspersus
CTCAGTTTTGTTTAATTTTTTTGGTTACTGTACCTGTAATTTATATCTCTGCTGAAAAATTCAATAAAAGTTCAATTGTACTCATTTATTCATGATTCTCTAAGATACACCAGTGTCAGTTGCCTCCCCAGCTCCAGCTACTGCTTCAACCAGAATGCAATGCTCATATATTTAAAGCATACACTTTAAAAAAAAATGGCAAACCAAGTGACCAGACATTTCCAGTTGTCACATAGGATCTATGGGATCATGTCGCTATACTGCACTTTACACTTAAAGCCATAAGGAACAGTGTAAATGTGCACCTTTCCTACTCCCAGCTTCATCAAACAATGGACAGGGTTGAAGATCTTCTGCTAAAGTCTACTAGAAAACTGACCCTTGCAGTAAAAGTGATTTCTTGGGTTCCCCTGCAGCTGTCAATGGTTCCTCCTCCTGACCTTCATGTCACTGCAGCAAAGTACCCTTACCGTTCTTTTTACAGTTTTGATTTTAATTAAAAAGAAGAGCATAGCTAAAGTCCCCCTTTAAAAATTGGTGATCAGGCAGGTTTTTTTTTCAAGAAAGAGACAGGTAATGCCCCTTTTACAATAATTATTCTTACTTGCCTGATCCCTGAGCACCCCTAATGTTTCAACCAAATCTGTCATTGGGAGTGAATGTTTTTGACTAGATGGTGTACTCATGAACTGTCCAGTTCTAACAAGCTTACTTTATAGGGCAAGGTTGAGCCATTTTTGAACAATAAGACAATGAAAGACTCACTAGCCTTAAAGATAAAAACTGGAAGATTCTGAGATAAGGGTATGGGGCTGTACAGAAACTGTCCATTCTTACTTAGAAACAGTCCAAGCAGACATCAACCCATACTAAAATTGCATTTTAGGAGCCATGTACATACTCTAATATGTCCTTTAACATTGTTGAATCTTTCTTTCCACCAGCTTGAAAGCTGACCCTTTCCCACTGCAAAAACACTATAAAGAGTAAGTAACCAGCAAGCAAAGGGATAAAGATGAATATTTTACGTGTCCAATCCAGCCATTTCACACCAAGAATTTTCATTTAGGTAAGTTAATGTATTAAAAAGTGAGCAGACAGTGCTTAGTTCGTTCTTTAACCAAAGGTACAAACCTGTAGCTCAAAAAAGAACTAAAGAAAAAGAACTAAACTGAAGGTGGCAGACTGAACAGATGTGAGCAGAATGGAAAAAAAAATATGTGCGATTATACTGATCTACAATGTTGGATGCACAATGCAGATTCTGGTGGTGGCCAATGGCTGTTCCGCACGCCAACACATTTGGATTTACTGTAATCATCAGAAAGATGTTTAAAAACTACAGGTAGCACAGTGGGATGAGTACAAAAAAATGATGAATTATTTAGAAAGATCTTACACGAGAAGCAAATAAAAGCATTTATAGTGCCGTTTGCTGCATAGCCCATTTTCTGGATTTGTAACAGAACACTAACAAACTAAGACACATACTCTCTCTTCCCATTGCTGGTATCCTGAAATGCATTTTGTAAGTCATATGAAACAGAGTTGATGATAGAGCAAGAAAACCTTGCCGACAAAGATGGCAGATGCGCAGATATGACCATATGCTTTTGCTACTACTCTATTTTGAAGGCAAAGATCACGGAACAGTGCCAACTGTCCCATTACATTTTTAGAAGCAAGCCTCCAAAATCTTGCCTAAGCTGTGCCTTACTTTTAGAACTTCTAAAAAAATAAAATTCACAGACAAACTTGTTTTTTGTCAGGTCGGACGATTTCTTCATGAAAGAGTCCAATGAGCTTGTCCCTACTGGTAATTCCAGAAAATTATCCCGTTCTAAGAGTATCTGAGTGCTGCAAGTAAAGTAATATGCCGTCTCCAGGCTGAGTATAATGTTAAAGTCAGGTGCCAATTACCACAGGGACTCACTGTGCTAGAAGTCTGCAAACTCTGCCTTGGAGGTAGTGGAGATGGACCACAGGGTACAGAGACACTGAGCTGAACAACCATCGGTCATCAAGTGAAAAGGAACCAATAGCCAGAAAGTCAAAGAGGCCAGATAGGTTGGTAAGCCCTTCTTTTTTTTTCCAACAGTAGTTTGAGGCGGTGTCTCACCTGAGGTGTATTAGGAGCTTTATCAAGTCCTTCCCCCAAAGTTGCCCTATTATGGACTATTTAATCCTAAAATAGTGAATATCTTAGGGCTGGTAAGGATATGGAGGACACATGCAATGAACTCCATCCAGCTCAATATGGGAGGCAGGGATATCTCCCAGAGGTTAGTTAAAGATAAGTGCTACTATATCATACAGAAATTAAGCTCCAAAGTACCCAGGGTTACCAGTCAGACAAATATTACGTCTTTGTAACTTGCTGTCAAAGTGATAACCTTGATAACTGTAAGGACACCAGCTGTTGGTAATTGCCACTTATTTATGTGGCACCAAGCTCTCTTCTCCAACTTCTTGTAGGACGTTAAAGATAATTTCCACAATGGAATACAGATAGAATGAAAAAAATAAGTGATTCATCTCCTACCAAATCCAAAACAAAATTATTTCAGGTTGTCTATAGAAGTAAACATTCTGTCTATAGAACAGATAATAATAGATTACTAAATACTTTCCTTTTTTTTGTCTAGAATTAGGCTGCGTACATATGTGCAATAATTGTACAAGAAAAGACTGAACGATGCATGAACGAGCGCAGTAAATACAGTGGCATTCTGCTCTATGGAGAGGGGAGGGGGAGAGCATTGGAGCGGCACCCCGCTGCGTTCTTTACCCTTCACTTTCATTACGATCGTTCGTGGATCTGCCAGGATGGATCCATGAAAGACAAGCGCTGTACACACGTCAGATTCTCGTGATATCAGCCCTGAGGCAATATTCAGACGAGGATCATCTTACGGGTGTACGTAGCCTTAGTCTGTAATCTAAATTCTGTGTAATCCATTGCAAAGGACTCCTACACCCAGGATTGCCAATAACAGAACAAGGGTGAGGTAGGGTACCCTGCAACTGAGAGCAAATACTTTCCAGGGCAATATTTATAGAACAGATCTAGTGTCTCTTCAGACAAAACGTATTCAGCTATTAAAAGCAAAGAAATTACCTGGCACTTCTAGATATGTCTCATCTCCTTGGTAATTGGCACAGCCCTGCCAATTCGGGGTGTAGCAAGAGTCCTTTGCCTCGTGTACGCACTGATTAAAATGACTCTGAGTTTAAACATGGTTTCCCTTTCTTGATCCTGGCAGGTGAACGGAGGGTGAATTGGGGTATAGGAGAAAAAAAAGCAAGTATGCTGCATAGGGGGGCATTTTAAATAATCTTTGCCCTGCATGGGCTAATCACAGATTTTCTTTAATACCAATGCTGAATCTCATGACACTCTCGCTGTGACATCATACCCGTAATCCTTTGTAACTAACACAATTCCTAAGCATTATATTTTATTCTCTTCAAGTACACAATGAAAGTGTCCTGCAGTCCTCTAGGTAAGTCAAATACTATAGGTGGTCAACAGGAATCATAAGCACCAGCAAACAAGATAAATCAAAGCAGCTATGGGATGTGTCAGATTTGCTAAGGAAGTGACACATATCATGCTGGCATGATTTAGTTAAGTAAAACATTAAAGTAATACACAGACTTTGCAAAACATTCGTATCCAATGGTGCCTTTATTTGCTCTTTAAATAGAAGCTATTTTAGGGTTTCAGAAAGATTACAGTATTAATAATCACAATAGTCTGGGCTTCATTTAGTACATAATTTCAGAATTTCTACAATGTCTTCATTCTGAAAGCATTTGGTAGATACTATTGAAAAACTGTAATTTTCTCCGAGGATATAGCACTAAATTACAATATCTACTCAAGACGTGCACTAATACATTGCTGCCCTGAGGACAAAATGCATTTTAAATGTCTTGAAATGTATCATGGAGAAGCTTTGCCCTTTTACTACAGCAGACTGTAAATGTATACCATTTTTATTTCATAATCCCTTTATGGATGCAACGAGCGTGCAGCGTCATGCACATGAAGCCGAAAGACACATAGAAAAACTGAAAGTAAATCTAAAGCTAAAAGTAATAAAGTATCTTAGCACTGACATTGTTAAACATTTAAAAAGAGTCCCCAGAAGACTCAACTTGCATAGAGGGTATATTCAGTGATATCTATGGACAGATAGATAATAATCTGTCCATAGATAGGGCACTGTTTGTTAGGGCACCTGCTGTCACAGATTTATCTATCCTAACAAACTAGTCCATCTGTGGGTTATGATCCAAGCAGAGCTTGACTTTGCACAGCATGCAAGGTTTTTAATTTTTTAATTATGCCCCCCCCCCCCTGCTAAAAGAATGCATATTATTGAAAAATACAATAAATATTTTACTCACCTTTCTCTGGCATCTGTGCTTTAGGGGATGATATCATCCACGTGCCACAGAGATCATAAACAATACTGAGTAGTTCAAATCTCCTGAGAAAACAGCACTGCAAAACAATGCTGGGGGATTCGTCTCAGTGAGATTGGGGGTATTCCTGATTTTACAGGAAAGAAGATGACATTACCCTAACCTAGGTGCCACTGGGGGAGCTAGGGAAAAAATGGAAAAAAGACGTGCTAAACCATTTTTACAAATCAATTCTCTAGGCCTGAAGTGGGACATAGCAGGTCTGTGTCCTTTAGTGTTAAAAGGCAGCAGTCACCAACTGGTGGTCCGCGAGAAAATTTTAGTTGGTCTGCAGAAAAATTACCTGGCCGCTGCGCCTCCCCTGCGGGGTCCTTCTTTTGACCCCGCTGATCATGTCCCTCGTAATCACCGCCCTGCACTACTATTCCCCCAAGATGTTTAGCAAGCAGTTCTGAGCCTGTGATGGGAGATTGGGCGGTTTCTGGCATCATCACGTAACTCTGGGGGAAGTAATGTCTGGCGGGATTTAAAATTATGAATTTAGTAGTCCGTGAGGTCTGAAAGGTTGCCGACCACTGTTATAAGGCAGGGGTGTCAAACTCAAATACACAGAGGGCCAAAATTAAAAACTTAGACAAAGTCGCAGGCCAAACTTGAAGTTTATTGAAAAAATTGAGGAAGTTTTTCCTTCTAATTAGATATAATATAGATTTCATATGGAAACAAAGAGGTTTTGGTTAACATTCAATCTGGAACAAGCCTATAATAGAGAAATAGCACCGCTACTAAAATTCCTTGCGTCAATAAAACAGTCCAATGTGGGGCCATTCCGCCAGAGAGGCCACTGGTCTATTGACACGTGTGATG
Source organism: Pyxicephalus adspersus (assembly GCF_032062135.1). Taxonomy (NCBI): domain Eukaryota; kingdom Metazoa; phylum Chordata; class Amphibia; order Anura; family Pyxicephalidae; genus Pyxicephalus; species Pyxicephalus adspersus. Next base: position 137,846,726 of record NC_092861.1, read on the forward strand.
CCGGGAATTGTAGTAGTGGCGTTATTTCAATGCAGCGGCCGCTCAGCTGCATTTCATATTTAGAAATCCTTTGTGGGCCAAAAAAATTCCTTTGTGGGCCAACAAAAATTCCTTTGAGGGGCCAAAAACTGTTATAATGTATCTACTTCCCTATTTCAGAAAGTTAGGAAATAAAATATATCATTATTATAGACTTTCAATTATGCTGAATAATCAAATACCATGGCAATACTTCACCCTATGCCTGTCAACATTTTTAGGTCCGTTCAGACTTGTGGTAAAATATCTACGCTCCCATTCAACTGCATAGAAGTAGTTGGGAACTGCTCTGTGCAAGTGTTTGCACGCAGTTGTGTTTGTAGGTGGGTTTGAGGCCAAGTTCCTGGAAGTGACAACTCACTTCTGACTCTGAAAGAAGATATATTGATTCCCAGTAATTACTGAAAAGGGACGGGTGATGTCCTTTTTGCGATTACTGATCTGACTTGACTGATCACTGCCTAGATGTCAAATTTTGTTGAGATGTGCATGCACAGTTCAGAGTTGCCAGGGGAACCCGGTAATCATGGCTTCCCTTGCATGTGCTGGGAATAAATGACTTGTCACGCGTATGTGGAGGAGTTATGTCATCCCAGAATGGCCAGTCAAGATTGACTTTAGGAAGCAAAAAAGGAAGATGACACCCTGCAACTTAATGGGGAAAGGTGAGTAATCGCAGGCTTGGTTTTGCTTAAGGAAATGTGAGAATTACCTTTACTTTTTTTTTGTTAAGTGAATCCTGGTTAAAAACACTTAAATAGACCACAAAGCACAAAACACCTAAATCAGAGTAGATAAACCTTTCATAAAAAAAATGTAAAAAATGTATTCTGATTTTTTTTCTCTAAACATTTTTTTAAAGATGGCAAGACCCCATTTCTGTCTTTACTGCTGTGTCAGAGTATTCTGGATCTCAGGGGCGTTTCCCGCAACATAAAAAAAAAGTGCTGATCTCACGCATATGCACTGAGATTGGCACCTGATCTCATGCCTGCGCAGTGCGAGATCAGGTGACGTAAGCAGAAGCAAGAACTCGGACACAAATGGCGGCACCCACTGCTTCCCCTGTGCCAGAATGAAGTAAGAATCCAGGATGTGCAGGACTGAACAGTAGCCAATTGTGGAGGAAGCAAGGGCTCTGCAGAAGCAAAGGTCTTTTTAAAAATGAAATTTCCACTTTAATTTAAAAACAGTCTTAGACAAATAAAATTCTATGATACTCATGCTAAAATCTGTTTTTACAGCCATAATGTAAAAACTATAATGCAGCTAGAATGCTGCAGAATGACATCATTTACTATTATGCATGCACTAATGAGCAGCTGGCTTTAGTTAATTTCAATGGAATTTTGTGTTTCTTTTTACTGTAGCAATCCCTGTAAAAAAAAATAAATAAAAGAAATAAGAGACAAAACAGAGAGTTCAGTGTCAAATACTGTTTGATATATGCACAAAGCTATTGTCTGAGCATATAATGAGCAATTTATAAAACAAAAAGACCCAGGACAAACATGACTTCATTTCAGGAGTGTTTTATGTTTCAGGTTTTTGTTGTTAACAAGTATGGTAAACCGTTAAGATACGCCTGCCTGGCAGTATCAGTCTGACCTCGCATCTAGCGCTTAATGGTCCCCCAGGCTAAAAGCGAAAGCTGATCCATCAGGCTTACATTAGCATAGAATAACACTGAATGCTTACTGATGTACCCGCAGTGTAACTACCACCCCCGGCACCCAAGCTTAGTCCATTATTTTCATTTTATCTCAAGTCATTTGTATGGTTGTCTGCCCCAGTTAAAGCTGTGGTGAAGACTGGTACTTAAATGAATTTGTAGAAGGGGAAAAAAAAGAAAAAGACAAATGCCCTCTGAACTTCAGACAGAGCCTAGTGCTGCTTTCTGCCAGAACAAAAAAAAAAATGCCACCTCTTTAGTGAGCACGTCAATGAATTTAAAGCATGACGGTCTGACAACTATTTTATGTAAATCTTTTAACAAGGAAACATTTTAGTTTGCCGATTTATTTAAAATAATTTAAGGAGATTTAAATTTTAAATACTAAATCATATTGATTGATTATGGCTAGACAAATAGATATATACAGCATAATATTAAGGTATATATTAAACTACTTTTTATTTTTATTTTTTAGGATTATAAATGGTTTACCTTGTCAAATAGTGGAAAATTCTCAACTGCCGTTCCGGAAACCCGATAAAAAAACGAGGAAAGATTCCTTCTTAGTAACCACCAGAATATGTGAACTTCTGTTTCTATAAAATGTAAAATTCTAATACAGGTAGTCCCCGAGTTAAGGACATCCAACATACGGATGACTCCTAGATACGAACAGGGCTTCCCTACTTGTTCATGTGCAGGATCCAGGCTTGATGGGGGAAGGGGGTTTGCATGATTTGCAAAAAAAAAAAACTTTTGCTCTTCTGCAACCTCTTGTAACTTTTTAATGACCAAGAGAAACTCTGCAGTGGATTTTTTTTTTGCATATCTAAGCACAGCTTGCTCCACAAGTTAATAAATGTCTAGGCTCCATTTTTTTTATTTTTAACTCACAGTGAAGATTTTATTCACTAACTGACACCACACATCCTAATAATATGTTGAGACAAACATCTGTCCTAAATGTATTTATTAAAATAATGTACCTGTTACGACTTACATGCAAATTCAACCTAAGGACAAACCTACAGTCCCTATCTGGTATATAACCCGGTAACTGCCTGTAGCTATAAAATTATTTCCCGGGTAAACTAGTCACCAGGGTAAGAGGGCAATTAGAATAGGGAAGGGTTTAACCCATCAGGTTAACTATGTTAAAATTGGTCAATCATCAATAATGTTCACAATAAGAAATGTAAAGGTTTTATTCCCGTAAAGAAATCAAACTGTTTCACATTAACAGTCTGTTTTCGCTTTTTGGCAGCCTTAAAGCGTAACTAAACCCTAGGGATACTCATCTGTTCCATCGTAGACGCTGCCCTACTCTCTATTTTCTTCCACATACTGATCTTCAGCTATCGTGATTGGCTGGGCAAGAATGACATTGACATGACACTCCCACGCAGGAGCATGCGTTAAATTAGTTCCAACACCCACAAAGAAAGAAGCTGTGCATCAACAGCTTGACAGAGGAGCAGTTATCAGGCAGGTAAGACATTTTATTGCAGAGGCGACATCGCCTGTCCCTTTCTGCAAAAAGGACCTGCCTAATGCCAAAATTTTAAAGTGGAATTTTTGGAGTTAAAACAACCTTAACAAAATAACAAGATACAAGGTTAGGTATGTGCTAAAATACTGTCCACTCTCCACCATTCAATCCTCTAATTAAACTTTCTAAAAATGCTGAAACATTTATAAATATATTTAAAAGTCTTTACATAAAATATATATATTTGTACTCCAGGTAGGACAGTGCTTTGTAGAACAATTTCAAAAATGTAAACCTCAAGAATTTAGTTAAACCATTTAGAGGCCCTACTATTCAACAGACAGGAAAAAAAAACAATTAGAACAATAGGGTACAAGAAGCATTTTAGTAGCTGTGTCAGTGTAGAGAGAAAGTGATTCTTCAGAGGCTTTAGAGGAAAGAAGACCGGATAAGTGCCTTTTGGGGAAAAGACTGAAATTCCATCCCTGATCCTGCACAAGAAGTCTGGTAAGTATGAATGACAGGACATGATCAGAAAAAAGGAAAGACCGGGGTCACAGCCAGGGCAAAATAGATGCTGGGAGGAATATTGTGAAACAAGAGAAGAAATGTTAAAAGGTTACTGGTTTAAATGCGGTAATTTAGCCAACAAATCCTTCTAACTTTACCTTAAAGTGAACTTATAACCTACGTGTAAAATGCTAATCACTGGCAATCCTTATGTTTAATAAAATCATCTATTATAATTAATATATTTAGGATACAAGTGGAAATTGTATACTTACACCACACCTATCTGGAAAATCTTTTTATGTATCCCCTCTGCATTACAAGTGTATGCTCTGCCATCTATAACCTCCATGACAAAGTTATCCAGGCTGCTTTTATTTCATAGACTCACTTTCCTTTTCTAGACTTTATAAAGACATTGTAACCTAAGTTAATAAATGTAGATAGTGGATGCATATTGAAAGCTTTCATTGGCTGGTGCAACATATTGTAGATCCAACAATGACCATTCCTGATCCATGTTTGATCCACATAGCAATCAAGAATTGTTTATGAATTACTGTTGGAGTCAAAGTTTTTCTTATATCTAATGCTTAATCTTTTAATAATGTGCTGTAGTGTATTGACACCTTAAGACCACAGTTCACGTGACCCCTTGAGAGGATTCTTCCTCATGGTCAATAAAGGCCTACCAACCAAAAGTCTTGTTGCCTCCAAATTTTCTACAGGTATGACACCACCGATTTTTGTTCAACCCATGCTAATGGACTCCGCTGAGTCTGTAGACAGTGGCCACATCATCATATTGAGAAGAGTGCACTGCAAAAAGGACCCCTCTACAAACCAGTAGGTACCCAGGAAATGGCTTTTAGGTACATATAAAAAAATTGGTGTGATCTATTTTTTTTACATTTTTCACTAGACAACACCAGCTTCGAATACATTTTTTTGATAATGTTTTTATTCAATTGATAGAGTAGGGAATGATATAAAGAGACAAAATTGCCTGATTTATTAAAGGTCTCCAAAGCTGGAGAACATACACTTTCATCAGTGAACCTGGGTGATCCAGCAAACCTGGAAAGGATCTGGTCCAGGGTTGAAAACATTTGCTAACAAATAGCAAAATACTTTTAAGAAGTCCATTTCAGGTTTACTGGATCACCCAGTTTTACTGATGAAAGTGTATCCTCTACAGCCTTGAAGAGCTTTAATAGCCAAAGACTAAAAAACTTTTTAAAGAGTTTAAAATAAGAGAAGGGTTTCAGGAACAAGTAATATTAAAAACTGAACAATTTGTACATATTTAATTACTATTTGTGCCTGAAGACCTCTCTTTTAAATTCATCCAGAACACTTGCTTTGAGTTTTTGTCTCTTCATATCTTTGAATCTTAAGGGTGGCATATAAAGTATTGAGGGATTGCAAGAATCTCCCATTCCCTTCCTTCATGTATATGTCGAGTAGAGAATGGTTAAAACTCTGGTCAGTTTTCTGTGTTTCAATGGGAAAACTTCCCTTCATTTCATGTTCTGTAGATATAGAACAGGAAGTTAAAGGAACTCTCTCTAAAGTAAGGAAAATGCCCTTTTAGACTGCTACCAGCAGAAATGTTTCCAAACGCGTACCCTGTATTCCTGTTTGCCAATAAAAAATTTTGGATGTTCCTTTTTCTTTTAAGCACTAATAAAATTAGTCACAAAGACCCACAGATGCTTTACTCTGCACCTGTGCTCACAAAAATTGACTGGCATCCCACTACCTGCACCCCGGTCTCCTCCCTCTCCTTTCCCTCCTATACCTTTTTTTTTGTTTGCCTTTTCAGTTTGTCCTAGAATTAGCATATATTTCCTATATCCTGATCAATAGTCTGAATTTTTTCCCCATACGGTACCTGTTCATTGAAGTCTTGGGCCCTTAGGTCTACTACTCAGACAATTAATTGATTACTCGCACACAACGCTTTGTATATGTGGACTTTCTACCATACTGAAAAGTAACAGTTATCATTTTATCATCTCTCGTCTGGACCACTGCAACATCCTCCTCTCTGGTATTCCACTAACCCGACTCTCTCCTCTACAATCTATTATGAACGCTGCAGCCAGAATCATCCATCCTTCCCACCACTCCTCCTTCATTGGCTTCCATTTCACCTGAGAATCAAATTCAAGCTCCTGTGCTTTGCCTTCAAATCCCTTCACAGTTCTTGTCCCATTTACTTTTCTGAAATGGTAGAAAAATACTCCCCCAGGAGCTCTTTGCTCCTCCAATGACCTACTAATTATTTCCCCACTCATAACCTCTTCACACGCACTGCTCCAAGACTTTTCTTGAGCTGCCCTGACTCTCTGGAATGGTCTTCCTCCACCTATTCGACTAGCTCCTACTTTCTGCTCATTTAAAAGCACTCAAAAGCAATTTCTTCAAACTTGCCTACCCATCTTCTTCTCCTGTCTCTTAAAACCCTCAAATCTTCCCACCACTCTCCCCTCCAATTGAGTGAGACTTCCCCCACATCTTAGATTGTAAGCTCTTCTGGACAGGTTCCTCTCCTCCTCCTGTGTCACTGTCTGTCATTCGCAACCCCTATTTAATGTACAGCGCTGTGTAATTTGTTGGTGCTATATAAATCCTTTTTGATAATAATAACAGTTAAAGGATGATTTGAAACATATTAAAACTGGACTTGACTAGTCGTTTTGTGTCTTCAATGATTTATGTTCAACTTATTTTATGCATATTCCTTTCCTTTTTGTTTTGAATATTGATTCTAATTAAAAAATCTTTTGAAAGGAAAAAGTAGTCACAAAGACAAATAGATATGATATACATCCCCAATGGGGACACAGAAAGAAATTTCACAGGGGTTCTAACTCTAAAACTAAAAAAAAAAAAAAAACATTTGTCAGACTTGATTTTACCTAAATACGCAATAGATCTTTCTTCCTTTTACAGAAAACAAATTTTTTTAAAGCTTGACTACATATATTACTGCCCTTCTTTCAACACTGACATTTATTGAGTAGACTTCCTATTGTGTAAGAACAGGCAAAGACTTCCAAGCGTCCATTCCCCGCTAGCCTCCGGACGCTGAGCCTCTAATGCAGCGATGATTCCCAGTGTACATGGTAAGTGATGCACAAAATGTTTTTTTCTGTGACGTCTATGATACAAATTTCTTTAAATCAAACTGAAATCCACTCTCTACACTAAATAAGATAAAAATTATGCCACTAGCTGAATTTCATTGCCAGGCTGTCAACTCCAATTTCTTCTTCTTAAAAATAGCTGTTCATTACATTCTGTAATAGCCTGTCAAGCCACCACGGCTCCCAAACTATATCATACACTCAAGCAATTGGGCAATGTGCATTATTATGATTTCATTATCAGACATTCCGCACTGGACCCTAGGGCTAAATCAGAAGTATACCAAAAATAGAAAAAGAAGGGAAAATACAAATAAATATATTCAGGCTACGATCAACCCCAAATGATATTATTATCAATTATTGATTACAAAAACAATAGCACAATGTGTATTGAAAAAAATTATTCATTATGGCAACTACAACACAAATACTGACTTGTAACTTTGGGAATAAATAAATGTATTAGGTACAACTTGCTAGAACTGGGTTGGACCCCTTTTATTAGTACCCTCAAGTACCTGTTCAAAGCTGACAGTGACACAAAAGGCATAATTTGTTAAAGTTCTCCAAGGCTGGAGAGAATACATTTTTATCAGTGAATCTGGGTGATCCAGCAAACCTGGGACGGATCTGGTAGGATTCAAAACATTTGCTAGCAAATTACTTAGAAGACAACCATTCCAGGTTTGCTGGATCACCCAGCTTCACTGATGAAAGTGTCTTGGAAAGCTTTAAAAAATCAGGCCCAAATCTCGGCTGTAACAAGTGGTTATTAGAGTTGCTGTTGCCTTTTTATCAGCTTGAACCAGTCTGGCCACTCACCCAGAGAATTGAGACTCACTGGATATTTCCCATTTTTTTTATATCAATAGATAAAAAGACATGCAAGAGATTTGTTTCCTCTCCTGCACTAAATATTGCACTACAAATTAATATCTGACTAGTTAGTAGAAGCAATATGTAATCTGCATCTTTTTACCACTCCTGGAATATACAGGGTCACACAAAGGGTCCCTTCTTTTTATGACCATCAAAAACTTACAAAAAGTTCACATTATTTGTTTACTACTATTCATTTTATTATTAAACATTTGTTGAAAATATAGACAGATAAAATTAAATTATATAAGCAAGGTCAAATTTCTGTTTAAATTGTTTTTTTTTCTAACAAATATTGTCAAAATGATTTTCTCCACAGTGTTCAGCGACCGCAAAGGCTTGCATCCGTATATAAGATCACTGTACTGCCCTCTCAGAAAGATAAAGGTCTCAAAACTTTTTCTTAACACCAAGTGGAATGAGGAAACATAATAAAAAGAAAATTTAAAGTAAAATTTAAGTTATCTCACTTAGAAAAAGTGCAAAGGGTTGAAATAAATATAATTTTGGTATACAAAGCTCAAACAACAAAGCTTTTTGCAGAAAAAAGACAGGCAAAGTCCCCTTTGCAATAACTATTACCAGCCTGATTCCCACCCAGATGCCAAAATTTTGCTGAGCTGCGCGAGATGACCGCAGATTGGTATGTGGAAGAGAAGAACATGGCAGCACCCGGAGTGGGGATAGGTCAGTACCATTGGATTTAGATCCACTTTAATTAGCATGTGATGTTAACTCTCATCCCTATTCAAAATCACAGAAAGCTCTCATTAAGATAAGCATAGAAGCCCTAGAAGAAAAAGCCCTTTGGTTAAGCATGAGCACACTAGAACTCCAGTTTATATACCTGAGAGTTACAACACATCATCAGAGACTGTCTATTGGTCAAAGAAAAAGAATCCAAAGAAAATGTCAAAGGAATTTGCAAAAATGTTCTGGGCTGGGCACACACAAACAATTGTTGGTCACATGATTTTGAACATTTACACAATTATACAATTTTTACATCTGTGAACATTATTAAACATTGCATTTAACTATCTCCTTGGACTACTGAACACTAACACCTATAATATTCAGATGAGCTTACAGGAAGATTCTCCTCTCATGTATTCCACTAACCCAACTCTCTCCTCTACAATCTAATATGAATGCTGCAGCCAGACTCATCCATCCTTCCCACCGCTCCTCTTCTGCTACATCTCTTTGTAGTTCTCTTCATTGGCTTCTATTTCACCTGAGAATCAAATTCAAACTCCTGTGCTTTGCCTTCAAATCCCTCCACAGTTCTTGTCCCACTTACCTTTCTGACCTGATGGGAAAATACTCCTCTAGCTGCTCTCTTCGCTTCTCCAATTACCTACTACTGACTCTCTCATAACCTCGTCATATACACAGCTTCAAGACTTTTCTAGAGCTGCCCCGACTCTCTGGAATGGTTTTTCTCATCCCATTCGGCTTGCTCCTACTTTCTGCTCATTTAAAAGGGCACTCATCACCCATCTTTTCAAACTTTTCTATCCATCTTTTTTTTTCTCTCAAAACCCTCACTACTTCCCACCACTACATATATCCTCCTTTTTATTGTGTGCTGCTTCCCTACCTCTTAGATTGTAAGCTAATCGGGGCAGGGTCCTCTCCTCCTCCTGTGTCACTGTCAGTATCTGTCTGTCATTTGCAACCCCTATTTAATGTACAGCGCTGCGTAATATGTTAGCAATATATAAATACTGCTTATTAATAACAATATTAATAACAATAATTCTTTACTCCTAGCACACTTTCTGTCTTAGGGATACAATTCTGCTTTCATACAGTGCAAAAATGGAACGTTGTCATCTAAGGACAGGAACTGTGTTATTGACAAGATTACCTGGTGAAAATAAAGGAAACAAGCTTGAAAAAAGAAAATGAATACAGCTCCTCATCTAGGGACTGGTAAGCTGCAATATATTTAATGTTTGCTTTTTGGGTTTAGAAATGCGAGTTGCTGGATAAATGTCCCTCATGAACTTGATTCAAAAGAAATCTTAACAGTGCTGAATAAGAAAGAAAGCAAAACAGAGTACCAGGTAAATAGCAGATTTCAATTTACCAGCATAGTATACTGTTTATATAGCTTTTATTGTCTTCAAAGCTACTTTTTGATATGGGGCATATGCACAGATTATCTTGGCGAGTGGCAGACAGGGTGGACAGATGACAGAATCACTGAATATTGCACATGAAAATAAGTCAATACTAGTCAAGTGTTTCCTAAAAGTGTTTAAGTAGGTTAATGGGTTTTTATGATTGTGTGCACATGTTACCCAGGTCATATATTGACCACACTTATTTACATACAGCAGCTACAGCAGCCTACAGGAAAATAGCCAGACGCAATGTTTCCTTTAGCAGAGTCAAGGGAATAAAACACCTTTTATTTTTTGTCAGGGTACAACTCATCCTTGGTTTTGGATACAATTTTTAGTTGCTGTTAGATGAGGAATAAAAATTTTATTTTTAATGAAAACACTTATTATTTAAACTACTTACACATGAGCAGATCTGCAGTTTTGCACTTAGTCCCATCACTTTAACAATCAGTAATCACACCATCACCGTCCCAAAATATAACACAAATGTGTACATATTCTGCCCTTCCAATCGTTAAAGGTGGGGATTGGGTAAACCACAGGACCATGCTGAAGATGCTCTAACAGATGTCAGATTTCCTAATTATGCATAAACAAGCCTGGACATTTTTCCGCTATTTACCGACCCACCCAACATCCAAATGAGGTTATTCACTATCGGTCTGCTTTTAAATTCACTTTAGAATTCAGGCCAATCCAATCAGTGATTAGGTTGGAAGTCAAAATCAGCCAATGTGACCGTCTTACTTCCCGCTGTCTCTACAGAACAGGACTTGAAGGATCGCAGATGTAAAACCAAAAAAATTGTCAGGAGCAGCTAGTAGTAGCTAGTCATAGTCAACTGGACTTGTTCTTGTAATGATGAAGACATTTCATAGCTTTCCACCATTTCATCAGTTCTACCAGTGTGAGGAAAGTACCCCAACATTTATATCCACACGGCAACCATCGTGGGGAGGCGGACTAAAAGAATCACTCCAACCAATGTGAAACAGAAATTATTCACACATCTTATTCCATTACATATCTCAAAGATACAATGATTAACCCTAATTTGGGGCAGGGATTGGAGCCATGCAAGCCATAGTTTTATGTCCAAATGGCCAAACAAACATAAAAAATAGTTGGTGTATAGTGTAAACCCCAATGTCACAGAACCATTTATTGCATATAGCCTTTTCAGGATCTATGGCCACCAATGACCACTGTAGCGTATGGAAACCATGGCTCCTATGGAATGTAAGTTGAAAGGAAAAATGGAAACAAGAAGTCTTTCAAAATATTGCCTAACATTTCCTATATCTTATTTCAATACATATCCGAAGATTAAGAGGATTAGTCAGCATTTTTAGGCAGAGCCTTTCCAATCATTGGTTACTCTATCTAAAAAAATAAATAAAAAGTTCTGGCTTTACTAACATATCTACAACAGCTTTTGCGCAATTTTGTAATAGCCCCCTTTTGTGTGTTTTCACCTTGTACTTTTTTTTTTGACCTTGGAGGCCACTGCCTAACCAGGCAGTGATCTTAATGCAGTTTTTCATTAAAAACCCAAAATTAAATTAAGTACATAAGCATGCTTGCCTTCTGAAACCAAAAATGTTACTTTTATAAATGCCTGTATGTCTCAGTCTTTATTTTTACTAGTTGTATTAAAAAGGAGGTCAATCAGTCAAACACAAAGGAACAATGGGAGACACATCTGCATCAGGACTAAAAGCTTTTTAGGCTTTCAGGGCGACTACAAAGCGATTCTGTAATGTATAAAAATAAATAAAGAAATGTATTATTAGCTTACTCTGTTGATTTTTAGGTTATAAAGAGACAACATCATTATTTTACAGATCATGTAATGAGATAATATTTACAGCAGTCTAACAATGGTGACAGTCGATAAACGGGGAGAGAAAGCTTGTAATGGGAAGAAATTGTGCCCGAGGCTGGTATACATTGATCGATATTTCAGTGTGATGGCTCAATTTCACTTCTTTAAACCATAGAAGGCTACTTTGATAATCCAACATGATTCATTATGAAATACTGTTTACAACGACATAAAAGGGGACAAAGAGCTGCAACCGAACCAGTTGCCCACAGCATGATTTTCAACTCGTGGCTTTTGTAGACAGCTTAAGAATAAAATAGGATTTTCATGGGGAAAAAAAATCATAAGCAAAATATGTACTGTATATGATAAACAGACTAGCTGGATTATTTGTGATCAGCTTAAGGCAGACTTGTATTTAAATAAAACACCATCACTCTCTTTGGACTTGGCAAATTATGCCACAAAATACCTTTGTTAGAAAACATTGCTATGGAATCCCATGGCAGGCAAGTATGTGGTTACGTTATGTCTGGTAAAGGGTGTGGGGGAATGAACCATAAGTACTCACCCAAAAGTACCCAAAACAAGACCATGAAAGGGATCGATAGGACACCTGCTTATGTCATAGCCCAAGGTGCCAACAGATCACTATACACTATACATAAAACAAACAGTCACAGTATATTATAAAAAGGGTAAAAGGTATGAAGCATAAGGCTGGAAGCATTTGCAGTGTCTCTCTCATAACTTCTCTTGCCAATTTCAGTTTTCCCCCAAGAAGATACCTGCAATGGTGAAGTGGTGCCTAGGAAATGGAGTAGTTGCCCATTACTCACAGATGTATACCCAATGTGTGCAAAAAAAAAACACACCATAACCGAAAGTGGCAGAGACTAAAGCTGCATACATACATGCACTTTTAGTCGATGGAAACAAACTTTCATGATCATTTCCAGGGTCAAAAAAGATAGATAAACAAACAAACAACCGCTGTACATACAGAATCAGTCTGTTCAATGTAGATGGGTGGGGGGAGAAAAAGTGAGTGGCACTCCGCTGTGTTTTTTTCTATTCACTTGTACAGCAGTCCTTCTCCATCGGTCAGGTCAGATCCATGAACAACTTTAGGTGACTGCTGTACACAATGTATGTTTGTATTGAGCAACAATCATCTCAAGTGTGTACATAGCCCAAGTTATTCACTTGGGCTATGCACACACATATAAACATGACGAAGGGGAAAGATATTCATCTGCCAGACAGACCAGAAAAATATCTATGTAATTCCATTTGTATAATATAAATATGATTGTGTATTTTTTGCAAATTTAGGGGTGATTTGGGTGGTCTTTGTCTATGAAGAAATAGACTTAACTTGTAAAATGCAGCACAATCAGCCTGTATCTTGTGGAAGGAACCTATCCATATATCTTCCATTGAAAAATAAATGTCAAATAAGACGAAAAAAAATATATTTTTTTAAAGTTTTGAATAGATTGGGTGAAGGTTAGGACTCCTGTCTGATTTTTTTTTTTTGTCCAGGAGATTTCTTTTCAACTTCTGTTCCAGATCCACTGCATGAAAAAATAGACAACATCCTCAAACAATGGGATATACCTTTTAAGACAGCTCCTGACAACTCAAAAATGTTGGATTGCTCATCCTCTGTACTGAGGACAATAGTCATGATGACCAATAGTGAAGGTGAGTCTCCCCGGAAGAGACAAAGCGAAAAAGCCCTAGCAGTAGTTCTAACCCTTCCAAATTTTATTCATAACAAAGTTTAGGAATATGGTTTCTATGTATAGCCTAAACAGAAGAATGAGAAACAGGAATCCAGGACATAACAATCGGAGACAGTATTTTCAGCAGGAAGGCCACTATTTGTCATTAAGGGATTAAAGAGTCCCATAGGAGATTGAAATTAGTAAAACATCCTCTCATACACTTAACTGCTAACGTAGGAACCACAGCCTCAGCATTCAAAAGAACTGTCTGGGGTCTTATTCATGAGAAATGCTGGAGAGAGGCTGAAAGTGGAAAAAAGGACACATCAGATTTTGACTTGATGGATTTTTCATTGCACAATT
>NC_092861.1:137860605-137917999 GCF_032062135.1 Pyxicephalus adspersus
CAAGTCCTGAATTTTCCTTGAGCACCACCCCTACACCCCTACACAATACATAAATGCCCCCATTTACTAGACTAAATATTTGTTCAATTATTGAGTTTTCCTTGAGAACCACCCCTACACAATACCTAAATGCCCCCATTTACCAGACTAAATCTTTGTTCAAGTACTGAGTTTTCCTTGAGCACCACCCCTGCACCCCTACACAATACCTAAATGCCCCCATTTACTAAACTAAATCTATGTTCAAGTCCTGAGCTTCCTTTTCCATGAATGTAGTGTCCTTCTTGGGCTTTGCAGTGTCATAGTTCTTTTAAAAGCTAGAAGACAGTTGGGGACCAGCCAGTGTCATATTACTGATTTCGGCCAGAATTAGGCCTGTATAAAACACCCTAAAATACCTTTAGTATTAGGCGGCATAGTTGGTTTAGTGACTAGCACTCTCACCTTTGCAGCACTAGGTCCCAGATTTGAATCTTGGCCTTGCCACTATCTGCAAGGAGTTTGTATGTTCTCCCAGAGTTTGGGTGGGTTTCCTCCCACATTCCAAAAACATGGAGTTAGGTTAACTGGCTTCCCCTAAAAATTGATGTTAGACTTTGTTAATGATATATGACTATAGTAAGGGCATTAGTTTGTGAGCCCCCTTGAAGGACAGTTAGTGACATAACTGTGGACTTTGTAAAGCACTGCAAAATGTGGCGGCACTAAATAAATACAAATAAATAAATGGGACTGAAGGGTGAGGTGTTAATTTTTTTTTCAAATAGACTTTAAAGTAAAAAAATATGCATTTATGCATCCCAAACACATGCACAATATCTTACCAAATGCACAAACAGTTTACCCCCTTACAAAAAGAAGTTCCAGTTTTGTTCCTCTTAAGTTTTCCTCATTACTAGTGCACAATTGAGGGTTTAAAACTCGTTGGTGAATCACCAGTTATTTGGTATAATTAACACAAAGGTCTTCAGAACCCAGTGACTGTAAATAATTGCTCCTCTCTTTTCTTTACTGAGTAATTTGAGGCCCAACCTAAGGATTTTAAGCTGACTGGACAAACATAAAGGACGTCAGGAATGGTGACCGCTGACAGACTATTCGAGGCACACGGAAAGGCTTCAGGCTTGATTGCCTCTCACCCTCTCATTGGTAAGATCAGCTATCAGCGAGACACAGTGTAAGTCAGCATAATTCATTGAGCCTGCTATGACCTTAAAATCATTGCTCCTGGGGCTTGTTCATCCACCAATTAGTTTATATACTCTCTGCAAATCTATTGCTCAGTAAATGCATTGGGCTCTCATTCCACAGTGTTGATGAAGTGTGTGTGATGGCTTACTCTTCACAACTTGACCCTTCAAGCTGATCCATCTGGAACTTAAGTATTTCTGCTGTTTGAGCATATCCTTTTGTTAAGTTTACAAATGTGACCGCTTTATTAGAATACTCCGATAGCAACATCATTTGTTGCTGTGAGATTAGGTTTTAAACTTTTGGTAATTCCCTATTACAAATTTTACTACAAACTAAACAACCATGGAACAAGAAATATTCACATGTATACTCATACTAACTGTATATTCTGCCTTCAAAGCGTAGATTCATGTTTATCCGTAGACAAAACTATTAGGAGAAAATGTATAAAGGATTATAACCTCTGGCAAGTTTTAACTGTAGTCTGTGCCCTTGGTGGGATCTACTCTTTCTATTTGTCCTTGTGACCATAGCCACCAAAACTGAAAGTACTAGAAAAAAAATATAATAGGATAGCTTAAAAACTTCAACAAAAATTTCAATGAAATACCTTATGTGAACTAAGGTGAAAAAAAACTTAAATTAACCTTAGTTGAGAGCTTTCAGCTAATGGTTAGAAAGAAAGAAAAAAATCAGCAGAAAATAATAGCTATGGGGAAAATGGTACAAATAAGTTAATTAGGGTAAGATAAAAAAAAAGAGTAATTCAACTCTTTATTAACCACAATAAACCTAATAAGTTGTTGAATAAAAACTTTGTTAAAATGAAAGATTTTTTTTAACTTGTCAGGTTTCTTTAGCCTATAGGTATATTGAGGAACATTTCAGATTTGTGGTTAACTGCAGTGTTCTACCACAGGTTCAACAGTGTTCAAGTAAATGAGAGCATACTCTTCTACAATACTCCAGTTGCGGTGGGTTCTGATGTGGTTCCTAAAATCAAAATGTCCTCTCTGGCAAGACAGTTGGTTTTACGCAACCACACTCAACTTTACAACAAATCAGGTGTCAAAAACTGCAGTAGCTAACCCTACAGTTTGACAGCAAGTCAAAAAGGGGACCTGAGGCTCCATCTTTGCTCCACAGATGAATGAAAAAGAGTAGCTACAAAAGAAATAATGTTACTTTGCAGATCACCAAATGTTTTTAAACACTGGGCCTGATTTATTAAGGCCTCCTAGATTGTAAACTCTTCAGGATATGGTCCTTTCTTCCTCCTGTATCTGTGTGTCATTTGCAATCCCTATTTAACGAACGGCACTGCGTAATATGTTGGCACTATATAAACCCTGGTTATTATTATTATTATTATTATTATTATTATTATTATTAATAGTAATTAAAGCCTTCCAAGATTAAAATTAGACTAAATTCAATGTAGCCAGATCCAATACCAACAGTCTATAAAAACTTACTACACAACAATACCCAAATAACCAAACCATGACAAACCTGAAAAGGGAGGACTTGATACACTTTTAAAGATGAACTCCAGCACAGAAACCTATATATATATATTTATATATATATATATATATATATATACACACATATTTCTGCTACTTTCTAAGTGGCAGGGCTATTGACTCTGTATGGTAAAAAAGTATGTGCAGACAACAGAGCTGTGCAGAATCCTAGCAGGTCCACCCACTAAAGCGGTGTTTCTCACCCAGGGTTCCTTAAGGGGTTGCTGGGGGTTCATTGAGCAATATGCAGATTGTGGCTCTCAGGTGAGTTTACTAGATACCAATTTTTTTGGCTATCTGTAAGGGTGACTTTTTTTCCCACTGGCCACCAATTTAGGAGGCTTTCTGCCCACTGATTACCACACTAATGTACTGTGAGCTGTGGATAAAATTATTATAGAAAGGGTTTCCCGAAGACCTGAAAGTTATATCAAAGTTATATCAAGGTTTCCCCCATGTAAAAAATGTTGAGAAACACTCCACTAAGGACTGCCTACAGAAAGCTACAGGAGGGGTGGCGGATTATAGACCAGTTGTCCTGTACAAGGGGAGAGATCAGCAATGACTGTTCTTTATTACAGGAAACTCCTGCACAGAGGTGAAGTGGAGGAGTTATATCTTGCTAAATTCTGCACAGATCTGTTAGAAATAAACAAAGGACACCAAGATCAATGTAAGTCATATGCCTCTTATGTGTAAACAATGTTTGTATAACTGGGATTTCAGCTTTAAAGGCTATAACCCTTACTTTTATTGTGTCACACCATGATACATACAAAGAACATTTCGGAGACATAATACATCCTTCATCAACCATTGATCCCCGTTCCATCAACTGTTCCATCCTTTAAAGCGCACTAAATCCAATCTTCTTTATAAAATGAAAATCTCCATCTCAGCCCAAGCTTGTTCTCTGACATTGGTATCCCAGGGTTATCTTTGGCAATTTTCCATAAAAAACAGGCTACCAAGACAGACATCCATTTCTTCAGAAACTACGAGCATTGGACAACAGCTGTCAGATGTGTTTGAGCACCTCCAAGAGTTGCCAACCGGTTTAAAATGTCCTAAGTGACACTTGCTGTTTTTATTTTGACATTTTTGCAATGGATATTACCAAATGCAAAATCGCTAAACAAACACAATCTGCTGGAAAATTGCCTAAACTCACTAATTAGTCTTTACCTGCCAAAAGGAAAAGCTGCAAAGTGGAAGCAAATTAATGATTTCATACAACAGCCTTCATTCCTGTTCCATTTGTGAATCTGAAATTCTTGTTGGCGATGTTGTTCCTACTTGTTTGGACTATAAATCCTGTATTAAAAAAAACAGGCAGCACTAAAAATAGCGTTGTAAACCCCCACTAATCACAGCGTGCATGGCACTGTTAAGTAGTTGGCAAAGCTGAGTTGACCACAGTAATTTGTGATATCATAGTCTAATCTCTTGGGAAGGCCGATGAAAAAAAAACCCTCACTTGCTACCGTGTGATCTGAAATGGCTGTGACAAATTCTAATCCCGTGCATAGCATCTGGATCCGAGTCTTTCTACACAGTCATGGGTTATTATATCAAACCATTTCTGAGTTTTACACACTGAATTCTATGGATTTTAGCAATCTGTGAAAAATCCACAGGGGCTAAAAAAAAAAAAAAAAAAAAAAGCAAAAAAATGTATACTTAAAATAACATAACAACAACAAAAAAAACAAAACACAAGGGGTAAGAAAGTCAGGATGCTGGTTTTGCATATACATTTTTTTTACTTTTTCTCAACTGAATAGTGCACCAACATAATGCAGTGATGCATAGGGCGTCCTTTAATAAAGCTCTCCAAGGCTGGAGAGGATACACTTTCATCTGTGAAGCTGAGTGATCCAGCAAACTTGGAATGGTTTTCCTAAAAGTCATTTGCTATTTGTTAGGGTTAATGTTTTTAATCCTAGACCAGATCCATTCCAGGTTTGCTGGATCACTCAGCTTCACTGATGAAAGTGTATCCTCTCCAGCCTTGGAAAGCTTAAATGAATCATACCAATAGTATGTATTTACTGTACCTTTAATATTGTAACAAAGTAGTTATTGGCACAAAAAGTCCCTAAAATTTGTTGGTAAATTCTACCACATGGATATTGCCAAATCCTAACAAGCATCAATTATCTAATGTCTACAGAAAAAAGAGCCATGTTCTAGCATGCAGTGTACCCATCACATTCTTGACTCCGCCATCTCTGACGTATTAATTCAGAATGAGGTTGATTGTACGAATATAGAAGGTAGAAGGGGTAGAACAAATTAAAGCCAAAGCTGGGTGTTAATTGGGCAGTAATAAACTTGCAAACATGAACAAATGCTTTCTCAATCCAGGTTTTTTTTTCTCATATCTAAAAAGGAAAGACCTCAATTTCATCTACACGAAAGAGAGGAGTCTTGCCAGTGTATTTCCCTGTGCACGTTGCATACATGACGTGATACTCAATATTAAGCTTTTTATAACATTTTAGTAAAATATGCTGTAAATTTCAGTTGATGTTTGTATTTGAAAGATGTGTATAAAAAAATGTATGCATTTTAACCCATAAACAATGTTTGAATGACATTAAATCCTTATTTCAAAGGATGTAATTGTGTCCTCATAGCCTATAAATATTAAAATGTAATCTTCCCCGAAGAATAAATAATTATTGAAGCATAAGCATGGGAATTACAAGCCCTTTGCAGCATATGTATCCTTCACCATGGCTCCAGCATTACAGCAACACTAATACTACAGAAAAAAATGTAAAGCACATGCAGTAGATCCTCTCAACAAAAGTTTTCGTCAAATGAACAGGTCCATAGTTGATTTTAAAAAATTAATCTGTTCCATATGGGGTATAAAGGTAAATTTAAACCTACATGTTCATCTATAACTACCTACTATCTACAACTCTAGAGGTGAATAATGAATCTACTAGTAGGATCAACAGATAAAACTTTTTGCAGAAGAGAACTGCTGTTAACTGCATTAATATATATGTGTGTGTGTTTTAATATAATGCTCACTTTCTCTTTGAGTCCTAATGTGGATGGCAATATAAATACAAAAATCAAGCAATCAAAGACACGTTTTGAAAGTCTTAAATAATGAATACTGCATAAACTTAAGAGTAGATTTATTTTATTCTTCTCTGCAATCTGTTCAGCTTTAAGATTGACTGCACAAATTCTCTTAAGAAATAACAATTTTGTTCCAGTATCTTAGTCTAGGAAGTCAATTTATCTGCACAATTTCCTAAACCATACACCCCAAATATTTTTTTGTCTATCCTTTGGGAGTCAGCGAAAGGCATGCTGTGATTGTATTTGGGATCACAACAGTCTCATCATGGATGACACACAAAGCACAGGAAGAAAAGCTTATACTGGCTGAAAGAAGCTAAACTTTTCTTTTGTTCCTGATTTAGACCTGGTCAGATATTCCATAATGAGGAGGAGAAAGGGCCACACACAGCCTCTACTGGTTTGAATGATCCTACAAGCTTTTTAGAAATTACATTGGGATTAGGGACAAATGATGCAAAGCAGAGTTCTTTAAATTGACCCTGTAAAAAAAGACATTAAAACATTAAAAACTCACTTCTCCTGCTGCCTGCGCTAATGATAAATAGAAACCACCAGTTGAAGATCCTGCAAAATATGGCACTTCCATGAGTTTTAATTCTCTGATCGTCTACTGCATTCTGTGTTTTTTTCTGTCAGCGCCTACAATACTACATGGCACATTAAGCAAAAAGCAGTGAAATAAGGATAGGAATGTTTTTTTATGGAAACTTTTTTTTTCACTAAAGAAATGTAGAGTTTTAGCATTCTAAGCAAGACAAAGCTCTACTGAGCTAACAATCAGCATATGAATATGACTGAAAAATGCATCCTCGGGGGGGGGGGAACTATTTTCCAGTTCAGTCCCTCCCCTGAGGAGCCATACGGCGAAACGCATCAGCAAAAAAGGGACGGCCTAATGTTTTGAATTATGTATTCTGAGATTTAATTGTACCACACTTAATATGTGATCTATTCTTCACTCATATTCATATGCTGATTGTTAGCTCAGTAGAGCTTTGTCTAGCTTAGGATGCTAAAACTCTACATTTGGTGTCTCTTAAAAAAAAAAAAAAAAAAATCAGATACTACTACTAGAAGATCTTCAACTGGTGGTGTCTCATCACCCCAGCATACTGGCAGCACAGGCAGCAGTAAGCGTGAGTATTCAATGTCTTCTTTGCAGCTTTGTGTTGTTCATTTTAGTGCTTTTTCTCTTTAAATATTTTTTCAAGAAAACAAACAAAAATAAATCTGAAAATGCAAGTCACTGTTTCCATTAGATAAGACCTTTAGAAAAAAGGATGGCAACATAAACAAAGAAAAAAAGCAATGGGTAAAAATAAAATGATAAATTTAAAATGTCATCTTTAAAAAAATATATATATTCCTATGCATATCTATCTGCAAAGAAATCCAAGGCTGAAAAGGAAAAGTTAGTAGTGGCATTGGCAGGCAAATTAAGTAGTCCAATTTTTTTTTTTTTTGTCACAAATGCTCCTCGTTATTGTACATGTTGCATTATTAATGTCTCAAAGTGACTTCCTGCTAATCTCATAACCTCTTTTGAAAAGGAAAAGCCTGCTGAAAAAAACCATGGCATTTAGAGGGGCACAACACAGGGTATTAAAGCTCACAATGGCAGCCATTTGGAACGGTTTCAAGATTCACAGTATTAATCAAAATCTACACATTCACTCCGTGACATTTCGCTATGCTAAACATCCCACCGGAATCTTTCGCTTGCATTATCAAAGAAAAAACAATTTTCCCTGTTTCCCTGTGACATGTTTGTAAAATTGCAGCAAAATCACAAAAAAATGCACTAAATGAAACCTGCTAATACGGTACAAATAATACCAAAAATAATAAATATTTCACCTAATTCCCCCGTAAAATTTGCATTACAGTCGACGCCTAAATAATACAATTCGGTCTGAAAATGATTCGGCTAATGGCTTAGAAGCAGGATACATACCGTTTTTAAAATAGATTACAATTTTAGTATAATAAGTGAGGTTTTACAGAAAAAGAGCATGCCGAAATGCTTTTCTGTCAAATTAATATGATTAAAAATAGAGGATTGTTTTATACCTGCGTTTATTGTGGATTGTGCATGCACATTTGTAGTCTTAAAAATGGAATAAATTACCTCCCTGAAAATCACTAAGCTGGTTAAAACTGGGAAAAACAAATCATATTACAAAAGGGTAAGAATGTTAATAGTTTTCAAACTTAATGTGCCTCCGTTTCTTTCCTCACATCACATGCATACACCCCAGCGCAGGACAATGCGCGTTAGTGCACGTTTCATTTTGCTCAGGTTGCACATACATTCGGCACACTTTTCAAAGCTGACACTTCAAGATAAGTATATTAAAAAGAAGACGGTTGTGGAAGTTGTCTGAAGTTAAATGTTTAAATTAAAGTCACATGACATAAATATATAAAATGATTCAGGCTGGTGCTAACACTTTGCAAAGTGAATCAACAAATAATTTACCTGCATGCAAAAATTGGAGCTTGCAAGACATTCTGCAGAATATTGCACAGGTGTGTAAGGGGATTTATTGCAAGCAATACATTTTGGTATATACTGTATAATGCTTTCCGTCAATGTTGTATATTAAAATAAAATGCATGATAACATATATTGTGTGAAGCAGTGCAAAGACAGACAGGCTGATTTACTAAAGGGATTTTGGCTGTTCACATAGCAAAGCGAATGATCCCCTTGAAAGAGATTTTTCACTTGGCTTAGTATAAGAAATGAGCAAGCAAAAAAATCTATTTATATTTTTTCATTTCCTTGCATATGATTGGATTTTCTTTGCGAAGTGAACTATCACCTCATTTAGAAAGCTTTGTAAACTATCTCTTGCAAAACGATAATTCACCTTGTTAAGTGAATAGCATAAATTCCTTTTGTAAATCACCCCCTGTGTGTGCCAATTCCTAATGCATGTTGGAAAAGCTTCATCCCAAGACAGCACCACTTTAGGTTTCAGAAGTGGTCCTGTTTAGGTTATAGGGAAAGGCAAGTGTATATATAGTCAACCTTTGTTTTCTGTGCCCATTTGAAAAAAATCCTCAATCCCTACAAAGGGTATACGTCTACTTTATGTGCACCAAATGACTTTGCAAACCCAGATACTGGGCCTGATTTAATAAATCTCTCTAAGGCTGGAGAGGATACACTTTCATCAGTGAAGCTGGGTGATCCAGCAAACATGGAATGGATCAGGTCCAGGATTCAAAACATTTGCTTGCAAATGACTGAAGAATGGATCAGTGAAGCTGGATCACCCAGCTTCACTGATGAAAGTGTATCCTCTCCAGCCTTAGAGAGCTTTAATAAATTAGGCCCATTGTCTTATAAAAGTAGCATTGACATCATCTCTGTTCTGCACATGGCCTGTGCAAAGGGCTGTAAGAAAGGGGGAGGATACAAGACCACTCACCCTACACAAGGAGATAAAGCAACAGAAAAACTCAGACGTTTACATTGGATTATTGCCCAAACCTGGACATACTAAACACACCAAGATTCCAATAGATTCAAGTTCCGGATGGGCTTTCCAATAGTGACAGCAGTGGATCATGCTTACACAATGGGTGCAATTTATTAAAGCTGGGTGGTCCAGCAAACCTGGAATATATTTCCTAAAAGGCATTTTCCATTTGTTATCAAATGATTTCATTTCTGGACCATGTCCATTCCAGGTTTGCTGGATCACCTGGGTTCACTGAAAGTGCATCTTCCCCAGCCTTGGAGAGCTTAAGTAAAATCAGGCCTAATGTGTATGGGTGCGATGTGTACAATTTTAGCCTCCACCAGGGTAGCATGTAACAGGCTATATAAAAACACAATTGATGATCCCACACCGTACAACACATTGAATTAATGTACTTTTGTAATTGATCTATTTTTCAAAAACTTTATATCAGCTATTCTCTACCAGGGTATCCTTAAACCCCAGGGTTCTTCCAGAGGTTGCTAGGGGTTCCTCGAATGGTGCCTCATATACCTCCCACTGGATGATGTCTGCAGATTTCGGATGCCAACAATACTTGGTAGAGCCATCATGTCTTATGAGGTCTATAAAAGTGTTATTCTAGCCAACACTGTAGGGGGGTATTCTTTCCATTAGTCACCACTTTTAAATAACACGCACATGACATGACACACATCTGACTGTTCTGTATTACTGTTCTACAGCAGTGTTATAAAGATCTACATAGAGATAAAGAGAGTCTGAGGGAAAACAGCCTCTGCTGTGTGGTTTCTTTAGAAAATACTATGACCAGGTCTGGGCTTTCATATATTATTCACAATATAGCCAGTCTAACACTGAACATGCTTAAAAGAGTACAAGGCTGTTGCTTCTTCATTGTCCATTTACAGGCTGAAGTGGATCCCTGATCAAGTGCAAATCTGGAGGTAACTGACCTGCGACTCCTACCTGGCAAAGGTACCTAGATCACAAAACTGGCTAAACATAATGATAAATATGTAGGCAGGCTTGCATACCCTGCATTGCATCGTTCTCCTCAGCTCCTTATAGCCAGGCGCACCACCCAGCACTTTTTAACAACCAACTGGCTGTTTCTGGGTGGTGTTGGGGTGTGGTGTGTGGTGTTGGAGTTGGGTCACAATACAGAGGCTACCAAGTTTCTTCACATCCAACTTAAAAAAAATTCTTGGTTGAACACTGCATTGTATATTATCTAAGTATTTAGATGACTGTGTAAATTTTCAGATTTAATATATAATTTACGCTTATTTTATTGCACTGCTTAATAAAGAAAGACATCCCTATAACGTCTACACATACACAAAATATATAGTAAACACAGAAGGATGGATGCATGGATTTACCGCATTTATGCAGAAGTGTGTTTGTATAGGGCCAGTGCTATAGAAAACTTTAATTGCCTCTAATTTTCCTGCACCAATTTACATAACGACTCTGCATTGTTGCATTAATTTTGAATTCTTCTTTCTAAAAATGCAAACAGATTACAGACATAATGAAGACTAAACGAGCCATATTTCAGTACTTTTATCACAGCCCCATACGGCAGAATATGGATCCAAGAATGTTCAACTGCCACATTCTGCCCGATACAATGTTAATTACAGACCGCGCTGAAAATGTCTAAACAATTGGCACGGATTTACAAAACAATGCTCGCAAATTATGGAGAAAACAAACTTAATGTTTATGTCTGGTTCAGTGAATAAAATAAATAAATAAGCCGCTCTCCTGGGGGAACAAACTCCACAACATTGTGAATTACTTCCAATTAATTAAAATAAAATGAAAAATCACAAAATTAACTGTTTTGCCAAAATTTTTCAGAAATCCTATTTAACGTAAATGATTAACATTGCTTTGAGTGCAAGATACAGGCAAGAAATAGAACATGTTTATAACAAAGATCAAGACATTGCAAATAAAAAAATACCATTGGAAATATAGATTATAAATGATACATTGAAGTCCAACGTGAGCATTTATATGTAAAACTACACCAATAATTGTTAAGTGGTTCTTATTTTCATCCAGGCATTATACCAGGTGCCAGTATTCTCTACATAGCTCTGTAACATCGACTGCAAAAATACATGTGTTTCAAAGCTGAAAAACCTCCTTTTCCCAAACCCCATAGTACATAGGAATATTATAGATAGAAGAAGGTTGCACAGCTACAGTTGAAATAAGAACATTTAAATCACAAATTAAACTTTTTTGTGATGGCGTGAAAAAACATACTGATCAAAGAAGGTTACCCACATTTCTACACCCCATCGTTACTGGTTTCACTTTATAGACCTGATTCAATAAAGCTCACCAAAACTGGAGAAGATACTATCAAGGAAGCTGGGTGATCCGGCAAACCTGAAACGGATCTGGTTGAGGATTAAAAATATTTGCCAAATAACAGACAAATATTTTAAGAAATCACCCAAAAAATCACTTAGCTTGTTTCTTATCTTTTCTAGTCTTAGAGAGCTTTAATAATTTAGGTCCTATGGGTTTAAATTATCTTACTTTTGGCCGTCTAACTCAGCCGTCGTCTCCAGCCAGTGGCAACATACCTGCAAGTTGTTTAGTGTGGTTTAGGGTAGGAACAATGAGATGAATTAATTCACAAGTCAAGTTGTGGGATGGCAATCTGCAGCAACATGACAGATTCATGAAATGTGCTGCCCTTTTATATTTTGACCGAACAGAACTGGCAGAAGTGGGTTCAAAAACTGTTGATTGAAATACGGGGTCAGGATTGGAGATACAGAAACACACATGTATCTACTGTACAGCACTGGCTATCTTCATCATATCATACCCAGAATCATTTTCTAATTATTTGTACTAGTTTCTACTTAAAAGTACCCATTGTCATTAAAGCCCAAATTAATCTTTCTCTTTGTCATTCTGTTTGCCTGTACTGTACAAGCACTCCGTGCTTTACCAATCCAGTGTTCTAGGCTGTTATAAATAGTTACATGACTGGTTACTGGTTCACACATTTATAGCTGCGAGAAAGGAATACCGGACAAGGTTGGTTGGAGTCAACTGGACTACATACGATCATACAACTACATACCAAACTAGTGTCTACCGAACTGCGCAGTTAAATTTAGACATACTGTACAACTGCTATACCAGACAATGAAACTATGAAAATAGTGCCATAGTTAGACATTAGTTATACTAACAACTTTTATGTTTGCACTGCCTATGGTATTTTAATACACACCCTGGCTTATTAAAATGCCAAAAAAGTAATCAGGTGCCGGGCAGATGTAAATGTTGGCCTGCATGCGAGTAGTAAATTATCAGTGACTACCCAATGGCCGAAAATAAAATCTGCAGTACTTTAGGAGGGCTAACAGAGCGGTGAGTCTGCCTTATTGTGCTGATTTGTACAATAGAATAACTACCTACCCTCCATGTTGTATTTTTCAGTTTATCTCAAACAGATATGTGAAGAGTAAAGATAGGCGATACAGTCTTATGAAGCTTGCATTTGGTATGTGTATATGGTGCTTTTATTATTACTTTGATTAACCCCTACCCCTTCCACCGCAGTATAATTTCATTTGTATCAGATATTGCCGTCACAATGGAGGAGGGCACTTACACAGACTAGGTGGAACTTCAGAATTCCTTTGACAATATAGCTGCTATGCAAGGCCTGGAAGACAGGTACACTTTACCCTTTCAGCAGCAGAGCTGACACTTACAATCTGTGTGTAACCGTATCCACCAAGCATCATGCTTCGCTTCCTCCTCTGACATTTACCCTAATTAGGCTCTGGTTTTCAGCTATGCTACATTTCCCACACAATACTCTATTTTACTGGTCATTTACTGTTAACAGCATAAAACTATTGGAGGGCAATAATCTGGCTGCAAAATCCAGTGTATAGAGAAGGGCCCAGTATTTATCCCGCATTTCAGTTGCCTGAATTGATGTATTACTAAGAAGCACAAGGAATAAACAAAAACACCTCAGGGGCCTGGGAGGAGAAATCTAACCAATTAGGTTTAATTAAATCAAAAGAATGGAGCCTTAGGGCTTCATAATAAAAAGAACAAATCTGCATTAACACCTAGGAGCAAACAACAGAGCTCCTGGTCTAGGCCCTTGTACAGTTGTTGTCACCCATTCTCAGCACAGAAGGGGGCCATTAGTTTAGTGTTTCTTTATTGTTTGTCCACTGATGAGCAGAAGCTTTAAAATTTCACTCTGTTGTGAAAAGCTTCACCCAAAATAAACAGTTGGCTTCCACTTAAGTATGGAGAAACAAACATTTGCTAAGCAAACTCTGCTACTGCTTTGCTAGGCCACATCTAAGTGTGACAAAATCAATTGTGTTGACTTCACAACTATATGCAAGTCAATAGGGCACATGTAAACATTACTAAATATCATTATTATTTTGAATAATAACTAATTTGTAGCACAGAACAAGCTAAATACATGTAATTGTTAGTTGAAACTATTAAATTAACAAAAAGGGTGTATTAGTAAAAATGTCAAAGGGGTACTTTAGACTTGAACAGACTTTTTTTTTTCAATGAGACAGACCCTGATTTGAATTACGAGACATGTTGAATAAAAGACAGGTGTGAGGCACTGTTATAGAGAGGTACCAAACAATGCATAAAATCGAGAGGTATGAGGCAATGTATGTAAGAGAAAGAAACAAGGAACTTCATTTAGTACAATAGCATGAGACACTCCATGTCATTGAGAGGCATGAGATACTGCATGCAATAGAGAGGTACAAGACACCCCAAGTAGTAGGGAGGCATGAGACATTGCATGTGATAGAGATAGAGAAGCATGAGACACTGCATGTGACACTGAATGTAATAGATAGGCAAGAGGCACTCCATGTTAAACTGATGTATTACATTTTACATTACATAATACATTTTGTATTACGTTTTTACAAAATAGACTTTAGAAGGTAAAAGTTGATGTTTAAATATGTGGGCAAAGTCCAGATTCACCTAAAAGAAAACTTGTGAAATAATACTGCTAGAACTCCTAATCTGCAAGAGGCCGGGCATTTAAGAATTGTCAGAAGGAGAAGAGTGCAATGGGAGCCTTCAGCGTTCTCTCAGGAAGAAAGTATTGCATATTTAGTTATTCCTTATTGTACAGTTAACAGTTATTTTGAAATAATCTCAGCCAATTCATTTGTTTATGTCACACTTATTACTATAATTCATGTACACACATATATACCTTTTCGAGGCTATCTATGTCAGGCAGACCAATCATTATCTTTGCTTAATAACTACTAAAGAATATTACGTTACAGTATAAGCCCCTACATAATGAGCCTGATTTATTAAAGCTTTCTAAGGCTGGAGAAGATAGCTTATCATTGGAGAACCTGGGTGATCCAGCAAACTTGGAATGGATTTCTTAAAAAGCATTTAATATAAGTTGGCAATTATTTCCCGTCCTGGACAGGATCTATTTCAGGTTAGCTGAAACTCAAGTTCTCTGGTGATAATCTATCCTCTCTAGTCTTGGAGAGCCTTAATAAATCAGGTCTAATGCATTTCCATTGCTTGTACAGCTGAAATTATTTTTATAGACTATTACAGAGCATAGGGGCACTCAATACTAACAAGAAAACACAGCATGTATATGTATTATGCAAACATGGCTGACCTTATGTACATGTATAATTACAGACTACATTACATGATAACATATTTCTAAGGTTTACATTGACCTGATCACGCTCTCATCTACTTCACATGCCTAAAAACTTGCTATAGATCCCCTCTAAAGTATTGTTTCCATGGTTCAGGTCACTTTATATAAGCTCCCGACAGGTGCTTTTTTCCCCTCTATTAAACGTAATCTATGACCTGGTGAAAACACACTATTAAAATAATGTAGGTGAGAGCAGAACACTATTGCGTTAAGCTTCCTATCACAAAGAAAAACATTTAGGAATAATCTTGATTAAGCTCCAAGCAATTACTTACATGGCGCTTAATACTATTTAGTCTATAATTTGTGTTTTGTCCCCTCGCACTATTGTTTAAAAAAATCCAAGAAACAAGAAAGACACAGCAGTATTCTTTTCTACATAAGTATATTCAGCGTAATGGAAGACATAGTAGTTGAAAAGAAACACTGGTTTTTGATACAGTGCCCATTTTATTTTATTTTTTTTTAAGACAGTTTATGTGTTGAATGGTTTAGAGTGGATGACGGCAGAACATGCAACACAGCAGTATATGTAAATACTATCATAGACTTATATTATGAGCATGTCACAAAGTAGCACAGTAATACAGGTAGCTAAAGTAAACAATTGGTTCTTGGTCCATGTAAAGGGAACTCTACAGAGTTTTCATATACACTTTCTTTATTATTTTATTGTTCTCGGGATTAAAAACAGGTGTTTCTTTTCATTGAGGTATTAATGAAATAATGCATATGATTATTTTATATTAATCTCTTAATCCAGCAACCAATGCACTTAAAGGCTGTTCTTTACTGTTTTAGCCGAGTCGTTTTACTGCTAAAATGTGAATAGTCTGAAGTACTTTGAGTAATTTGATCTCCTGGAGATCTATTCCCACTCATAAATTAATGCAAGTTCATATAGAACTCTAAGGTGGAATCTTCCAGGTCCACGGGTTTCATTGGCAGTATTGTTTCTCCACCAGTTAATGTCAGATTTATTGCTTTAAAATAAGACCCCTTAGATACTTAGTTAGGGGTAGTCATAAAGTATGGCAATGCTTTGATTTAAAAAAAAATCAACTGAGATCCAATATATTAAACCACCCTTGGTTGCCAGACCAATTTTTGGTGTTGCGTTCGATTTAAAATATCTCACAAATTTTTTAGTCTAATCAAACAAACTTATTTGTATTTTTTTTATTATTCCGCATAAAATTAGACTTTTTTGGTAGTACTAAGGATAGGTTCACAACCTGAGGTTAGGTTGAATTGCGTTTACCGTTTTCACAAGCCAGGACTCGTGTTTCTCAACCATGGGGGAACCCTTGAAATACCTTTTCGGTCTTCAGGGAACACCTCTACTATAATTATTTTATCCACACTGTACATTAGTGTGGTGGCCAGTAGGAAAAATACCTTATATAATGGCAGGCCTTGGGAAAGTGACCACCCTGACCTGAACAAATTGCTTAATGTTTAGGGAACCTCTAGCTATCTCTGGGGGAAACCTAGTTAAGAAACACCGTTTTACATAGTAGCATCTCCCTGCAGCAGAATATAATGAATATACTATATAATATACTAATAACTATGACAATGAGTACTAGTACTAGTACAGATCACCTTTGCCAGCTATAAAAATGTGCAATGCAATTATTTGAGCCCAATCCTGAGGCAGCTGTGAACATTTCCCAAAATAATATATATATATATATATATATATATACATATACACACACACACACATACAGAACAACACACACGGAACTGACCTGAAAAGAGTTCTTCTTTTATGAAAACATATGATCTCCAGCAGTCTTTGGTTGATGTTGATCTCATATGCATATGGTTGTAAGACTAGCAGTGATGTTTTACATTAGCAAAATTAAGCTTGGCTGAAAGTAATTTATTTGGCTGCATTTCTTTTGTATTATTTAATAACACCCTTTTGTTAATAATCCACATTTCTCCTGTTCTGCACATGCTGGGCTTTCCTTTACTTACCATTTACCTCTGTATGACAAGGGCCAGTATATGCAGGACAGGAGAAATGTTGATTACAGACTATATACTTTAAAATGCCAAATGTTGAACATTTTAGCAAGATTTAAGTTTTACAACCTTCACAATGTTGGACTGCCTCAGCACCATGAACCTTGTCTATATTAAATGGAACAACTAATCATTACACCTAAACAGGTTTGACTTGTATCAAAGAATTTCACCTGCTTAAGGTTCAATCTATTTTTATTGACAAAACTAACAAAAAGTGACAGTTAAAGTTTACAGAAATTAAAAAACAAAAGAATGGTAGTCTATAAATGTCAAATAATATATCAAAAATAGTAGGACAGACCATTACAAAATAATTATGTCAATAACACGGGGGCACAAAAAAGGTACATGACGTAATAAAGTGCACATAAAGTTGATCTTCGGAACCTTTTGGAGCTTGCGGACCACTGAATATCCAGAGTCCTGTGTCACTTAAAGGGGAAGAAACTTCCCCCTGAGTGACGTCATAATGCTAGAACCCAGAGACACAACCCGACCACCACCCTGAGCCTGCGATATATACAGGAGACATGGTCTGCAGCTCTGGCCGGTGCACCCCCCCAACGGGGTCCTTATCCTGACCACGTTGGGGGGGGGGGGCACTGGCCGGAGCCGCGGACCACCGCTGGTCCCTTTGTTCTCGGGACCCCTGGTTAAGACTACTGAGTAGTTTTGGTTGAATCAGAGGCCTGATTGGCCAACAGGTCACCCAAACTGACACCAGTGTTCAGTCTGATTCTGTAGCCAAATATGAATCCCATTAAAGTCAATAGGGGAAAATTTGGGTTATATTCTGGTCTCCGGAGTGCTTGTTTACACATATGTCAGGAACATTGTGCAGTAAAAAAAGGGGTGGGGTTTCTATGCAGTCTTATGGGTAAGGAAGGAGAGACCCTAATCCTTCAATTAAAATCTTGTTTGGGGTGGGGGGGCAACCAAATTGATACATGTCAAAGTAATAGGCATGGCATAGTAATGGGCATGGTTTGACTTATAATAATTACAAAATTCAACTGGATAAGTAGAATTATCAAGAAAGCAGGATTATATCAGACATATATATATTCCAAAAAGGAATACAAAAGTAACACTCAAGTCATGTTTAATACAAAACTGGCTCTACATTATTAATCCCAAGTAAATATGCCAGGGGGGCCATACAAGTGAACATTATTGAGTGCTCAGCTTTGGTTCCAAAGACTGAATCCTTCAGACCGTTACAAAAAAATTTAATATCTATAAATACAAGTGCTCAGTGAAGTATTTGGTTCAATTTACATTCTGCCATGTTCAACTAAACTCCAGCTCTTAACGTTTTCCCACCCCCCTGAGCAACCCCTTAAATGTGAGCTAAAGCTGGAGAATTTGCAAGAGTCCCTTCAAGTACTAGTTGTAAGCTTAGAGAACTTTATTAAATCAGGCCCAGTGGGTGAGAATTTGGACCTCTACTGCCTTCACACAGAGAGCAAGGTTCACGCTACAGCATACTGGTTATTTTACTCAAACTTTAGCAGTATTAGAAAGAAAATAAACTTTAAAAATTGTGTGCACTCTGTGTTTTAATGCACCTAAAATGTATTTAAACATTTTAAACTAAAAGTTAAATCAGTGCTATACAGATAACCCAGTAAATATATGAAAAGAAACCTAAACACTTTACCTAAAATGGTAAGTAAAATATTACAATGCTATAATTCATTAAAATAGAAAATAAAATTGTAAATGTATATTTTTTATCCCTGTTCATATTAAATATTGATAATATATACACACTAAACATAATGGTTCCTATTTTAGTTAAGATTTTTCACATTTTAAAAAGTTGCAAAAACTAGGCACCATTATTGTGCAACGTCACCCCCTCCATTCCTGTTTGTGGTGGTGTGTTATATATAAGTTTACAGTGAATACCATATCCTCATATTATTGTGTTTTTGCACGGCAGGCTCATTCCTTTCAATTCTATGGAGGAAAAATGTACTTTGAACATTATAAAGTGCTAACTGCATCAGCACTCCTGTTCTTTAAGTCAAATTTTAAAGGGTTTTGTGCAACACTTTCATTAAGCTACGATTTCAACCCCGCTGCTTAATACATGAGCTGCTGGTGGGTAAAAGGGAATGGATTTCATCCAGTGGGCCTGTGTTGCACTTGTGTGTAGGTGAGCCAAGAGAACTCCGCTGGGTCGAAGCAATAAGAAATGTGAGGTGCCCCTTCCATCAAGACATCAGCAGCCGGTGGGAAGCACTTTACCACACAAGGCTGTGTCATTGGTGAAATGTTAAATGTGGGTAAGTAAATGTATAGACAATCTCAGTATACTTACATAATTACCAATGTCTCAGGCAGCAGGTTCTATGTTCTATGTAATAAAGGAAGAAATCCGTACATCTGGTGGAGTGGGGGGGATATTATTTCAAAAGGAAGTAAATAAAAATATAGCAGTGTGTAGGTGGCCATTCTACACTCATCGGTGGCTAACCGTAGTGAAATGATGAAATCCTTTATTCTTCATTGCTTTAGAAAACACAAAAACTAGACACAGCAGACGTTAAAAACACTGAATCATTTTTTCTTGTCTTTATTGTTTGCATTTGTATAACTGCATTTAGATATTATTATTACTGAGCAGCAGATATACTGGGGGGGGGGATATAAAAAGACAGATAGACCTAAGTACTGACAATAAAAGATTGTTCTTTGCCATCCATTTAATTTGATTTTAACTCTTTTTTTTCTCTTTTAGATTCTTTTCTCTTTTTTGTTTTGTTATGAAGTATACAACTTTTACATAAACAAAAAATGTATTATTCCTACAGATAGACCAGGGGACAAACAAAAACAAGAAAGAAAAAGTGCTTTGAAATCAGATGACGTGCAGCTGTCCTTGAAAAATGAGGAAAAATGAAAAGACAAAAAATAAATAAAACAAAATGCAATACACAAATCTGCGTATGCATACTTGTATGTAACTCAGAAGGTCAAACAGATGGCACAATAATCTGAAAATTTAATGCAATATTAAACTTTTATATTTCAGCATACAAAAAAAAGAAATGTTTTAGGGAATTTATACTTTACAAGGCTGAAGGTTTCCAGCCTTTGGTATTTGTCGGATTGCATAAGAGACCTTGTATGTATCCTTCTCATTATAAATTTGTGCAAACTGTATAGAAAACTGTAATTATTTTATTGATGACATAATATACGAACTTTTTTTAATCTAGTATTTGGATTTTTGATTTGGTTTTATGCTATGATGAGAACATCTATCCACAATAACACTTAAATAGCACACTGGACAAGGGAATACCAGGAATATACCTCTGGGAAGCTTCCATAATGGCACCCTTTGACAGATTGGCATTGCCCACCAACTGTGATGTCAAGTAGAGAGCATTAGCTTCATATGTGACCCCACAACAAAGACAAAATTCAATAGATCGAGGGGAAAAAAATGATAGTGTCAATATAAATAGCAGCACTGACTTTTACAGCAAAAGTCAAGACTTGCCTATAATTTTATCTGCCTCTCTCTCTGCATCTATTGATCATCCTGACACATGGAGGGTAACCTCAGCTTACCTTTTTATATCATACACTCAGTTTGAGTAGCTCGTATATCTCTATTCTTCATGTATGGAATATCAGCATTTGTGGGATGTTTTTCCACCTTTCCCTTTATCTGGCCTACAACTTAAGAAGTAAAGGGAATTGTATGTAAACCCATACAACATCATTGCTCCCCCAGCTCCACACTATGACAAAGTATTCTCACAGCGTTCTCACTTATATTAAGAGACAATGGGCATGATTTATTAAAGCTCTCCAAGACTGGAGTGGATACACTTTCATCAGTGAAGCTGGGTGATCAAAAAAACCTGGAATAGATTTCTGCAAAGCAATCCTAGGCCAGGTCTATTCCAAGGTTTGCTGTATCCCCCAGCTTCACTGATGAAAGTGTATCCTCTCCAGCCTTGGAGAGCTATACTAAATTCATTCCATTGTGGCAGTAGCTACCTTTCTTTTGGCTTTCTTGTCTCAATAAAAGACAGAGCCATACAAGAAGCCACTAATACGTTATTAACCTATCTGATGACACTGCAGCTTAACCTACTGAGCTCTGTAAACAAGGATCCTTTTTTTCTAATAAAGGGAAACTAAAGGAAATGGATTATCAATGGCCGGATTTTTGATTGTCAACTGTATATAGATATAGTGTTCTCCCCAGCCCCTTTTAGCTGGGCGCACTACCCGGCACTTTTCAGTAACCACCCGGCTATTTTTGGGTCACAATACAAGGGCCACCACCCACCTACAGCTTCTCCCCACTGAGCTTAAAAGAATTTCTGGAGAGGTTACTGGAAATATGAAAATAAAAAAAACACCTAAGTATTAATTTTAGAACAATTCTGTTCTGACTGTACAAAAATAAAATTAATGACCCAGCTTTAGAGAAAAACAAATTCCAAGCAGTTTCCACTGAATTCGCTAAACAAATCTTTAAAATTTCTGCTGCTGTAAAAATTACAAACAGGATGATTGTTCTTAATGTTTGCGCTGTCGCGAGTTTGGTGCGTCTGTCCCTTTCAATGAGTGTGATATTTTAAGCTAAATGACAACATTTATAATTGTTACAGAGCCAAGGGGAGTCTGAATGAATCAATGGTACAAAACATCAAACCGCTTCACCTGTAAACTAAACATGACTACCACTCAAGAGACAAATCGTTAATTAAATGCATGATTACCTGTATTTTAATTTGAATAGAAAGCCTGAGTAACTAACAATGATTCTACTTTCAGGAAAATAGCTTCAAAATGCTCTTTCTGAGATGCAGAATACACGGTGAGAGCAAAACATTAACTCTCAAGAAGGCCTTTGGGGAAGTTTTAGCTCTATGGCAGAACACAAGCGGTGGTTTATACCTTGGAGAAAAGAAAAACGGTACAACATGCATGAACATGGCTTGCAAGTGTCCCCAGTTCATATGACATGGGGGACAAGGCTAGGGTAGCCTGGGCTGTCATCAGCAAAATGTTCATTGCACACTATAATGGCTTGACTAGAATGCTGTTATGAGTAGGTGAATGGTAACAAGAGCTGAAGTCATCATTATTCACCAGCTTGTCCTTGTGATGTCTTTTCTGTCTATTCTGAGGGAGGTTACCTGCAGTAGAATATATAAAACTCAACTCAAATTAAAGAGAGTGGACTGAATTTAGCACAGCTGCCTTTTTTACTGTAAAGCATTAGCAGTTTTACATGTCGACTGGTTTACACATTGACGCATGTAACTTTTTCATACATTTTTAAAGCCCAATTAAACTTTGAATTAAATGTGGTTATATACATTCCCAAGGGAAAGAGGGGAATTTAAATACATTCCAGGAGGAAGAAAAGAAAAAGGTTTAAATATTAGAGTTTGTTGTCTTGGCAGTAAAAATAGCCAGTGTACAAAATCCTGCCAGCATGCTGCAGATTGGAGATTGCTCACTGTGTGGAAGCAGGGATCTCTCTACAGATAGCTGACCCCTCCCCACTGAGTCAGAGCCAGAAATCTCCAGTCAGCAGGGATGATGACCTAACTGCAAAGCATGTAAAGAGAATGTGTGACCTCTGCACAGAGACCCCTGCTTCCCCACAGACAGCAAGGGTCCCACTCTGCATCTGCTAGCAAGGCACTGACTTTCTACTTAGGCTGTAGCAAATAGTAAGACACCTAAGACTTCTTTCCATGCATCTGGAATACATCTAATTTCAACTGTAAGTTTCATTTATCTTCACCCCTTCTCTAGGTTGGGCAACCGATACTCATGCAGAGTGTGGTGCTGACATGCACTCCAATCTCTGCAGTAGAAACCTGTGAAAGGTGCCGATGTCCCATAATGGCCATAATGCTCTACATAAAACTAATGGAGCCCTGAGCTTCTGTTAAACTGGACCACGAAAAACAATTTAGGCTGAAAATTAGTTAAAAACTTAAGTACATCTTCATAAATAAATTCAATCTACATCTCATTCTGAAAAGAAAACCCTTCTATTGTGTGATACTTCTCCCACTTCTTAGATTGTAAGCTCTTCGGGGCAGGGTCCTCTCCTCCTCCTCCTGTGTCACTGTCTGTATCTGTTTGCCATTTGCAACGCCTATATGTACAGCGCTGCATATTATGTTGGTGCTATATAATTCCTTTTTCTTAATATTAATAATAATAATAATAATCTCTCACTGTCTATGTGGTTCTTAATGTAACCCACATGCAGCAATGTACATAGGAAAAGGTTTGAAAACACCAGAAGATGTGTGGGTACTCCCATTCCTTAAATATAATTCTGGCATGTTCAGAAGGTCACCTACCCTGCTTAACAACTATTAAAGGCCTAAACTAAAGCTTTTATCAAAAGATCTTTGACCTACAGAAAAGTATTTATCAGGATCAGAGTTCTTCTTTACAAGAGTTCCAAGAGCCGTACCTGCACTGAAAAACCAAAACGATTTTTACTTTTATCACATAGCTGTTATTATATAAAACACACAGCAGACAGATTGAATTACCTTGTACATCATGCTGTTTTCAACCCCCTTCTCACTTATTTTTCTACTGTCATTTTTTTCAGAAAATGTTAAATAAAAAGAAAAAAAAAAACACAATAGGCGCTTTGTACATCCACCATAAACAATGACAACATGAAACAATATATGAATCACAATCTGGAAAACAAAGCCCAGATTTTTCCCAACATCTCTCTACAAGTGTTGGCTGGGATGATCCGGGAGCTGTGACGGTAGCGCCCTCTGCTGTTCTCGCTCTTATTGCAAAGGTAATTGTTTATGGATTTCAGCATATAATTATTATTATTATTATCCAGTATTTATATAGTGCCAACATATTACGCAGCGCTGTACAAAGTCCATAGTCATGTCACTAGCTGTCCCTTAATAGGGCTCACAAACTAATGTACTACCATAGTCATGTCTTTTAATATACTCAATAAGGTCAATTTTGGGGGGAAGCCAATTAATCTAACTGCATGTTTTTTGGCACTGATGTCTAAGGCTTGTCCAATGCAACTACAACAGGAGGGGTACAAGATTTCAAATCCCCAAAATACAAACGTGCAGGGAAATGTTGATGGGAGGTTGCTTACCTAAATGTTTTGAAAGAACTAGGAATAGAGCTGATATTTTTGTAAATGTGAACAGGCATTTTAATGATTAATATTCTGATTATTGCATAATCCTTTCTATGTGGCTGATCCTCTTTAAAAGCATACCATACTTTCAAGTTATCCAGGCTTAGCCTTGGACCACACTTTATCTGACCTGACTACTGAATGGCAACAAGTCGCCAAATACATTCCCCTCCTGTGTGTGAATAGCATGGGATATGTGAGGTTGTTGGACCACTGGTCTCCTGAAATGTAAGAGTCCGAGTTGCTTTGAAAAGGTCTATTGGGTCCAAATATGAACTACAACATGGGAGTTGGGGAATAAGTGTTAAAGATAGAGCAATACAGCTCTGGGACAACCCTCAAAATAACGTTCAGGTCCTAGGGAACCCCTGCTATAATTACTATCTCCACAGCTCACCGTACATTAGTGCGGTGGTTAGTAAAAGGAATACCTCTTACATTGCTGGCCAGTGGGAAGAATGTCACCCTTACAGATAACCAAACAGATCATTGGTGTCAGTTAAACTGACCTGAGAGGCAGAAACTGCTTTTTGTTCCAGGAATCTCTAGATACGTCTTAAGGAACCCTGGTTGAGAAATATAAACCTAAATGATGGTTGCTCTTTCAATCTCTTGAAAAGGAACCATACAAATGTCCCCCCAAATCCTAGCCCAACACTATGGCAGAAGTCAGAGGCAGCCCAGACCCACCATTGAGTAATTTATACAGGTGTAATTGTAAAAGTGGGGGATGCTATGAGTGTAAATATATGGCTTAGGTGTAATTGTTAGTACCATTTAGATGCTCCTTACATTTCTGTAAAAATAAAAACTCTTTCAACTAAACCAAAATCTAGACTTTTCCAACGGACACTGGCAAAAGATTATGCCAGCTAGACCTGTAAAACACTGGCCAGGTGACAAGATTAGCACTATAACAAATTGGGAACTGAATGATAAATTTAATTCTAGTCATATATAGCCAGCCCTGTAACACAAACAGGAGAACCCAGGATGCAAACTTGTTTTGACTGCCACACAGGCACTGGGATAAATTCTGTTATATTGACAGAATAGGCCTGATTTATTAAAGCTCTCCATGGCTGGAGAGGATACACTTTCATCAGTAAAGCTGGGTTATCCAGCAAACCTGGAAAGGATTTTCTTCAAGTAATTTGCTATTTGCTAGCAAAGGTTTTGAATCCTGAACCAAATCCATTCCAGGTTTGCTAGATCACCCAGCTTCACTGATGAAAGTGTATCCTCTCTAGCCTTGGAGAGCTTTAATAAATCAGGCCCAATGTCTGATATTTCAGTGTGGTGTTTCCCAAACTTGTCTTGCAGTGCCACCAGCAGTGCTTACTGTGCAGATAATCTTACATAGACATAGTCAGAGTCTCTGTCCTATAACAATGCAAATAACTGAAATAAATGGTGAGAATTGGAGTCAAGTTTGGGAAACAAAGTTTCTAAAGGAAATGTGAAGTTAGGGAGGCTGTAAGCTGAAACTGATAGCTGTCTGGCTGCCGTACAGATACCTGTATATACAGAGTAATGTATCATCCATCATATCATCAACACAGTGACTCAAACATTTCTACCAAGATGTTTGCAATAGCAGTTTTCAAACATTGCAGCTTTCTTTTAACCCTTTTGCTGATGTGTAGTAACCCAATTTTTAATTTTGTTTCCATTTTTCACATTACTGCCTTGACATTTTGGAAAACCATATATTTCTGCACAGAACTTATTCAAATAAAAGATGAACTGCTGGTTTGTTTTGTGCACAAAATAAAAAAAGTTTGAAAAAATAGTAAGAAATTTACAAGTAAAATTATTTTCAACATAATTGCAAGATTTTCTATAAAAAAAAAACACATATGTGTAAATGTGCATTTTGTGTAAAAACTGCAGTGGAAATTAAAGGTAAGCCTAAGCCTATCTAAGCAATTAAAATAAATAAATAATTGGCAAACTCTAAAATTTTAGTTAAAGCTCTAAGATCTGCCTGTTGCAGTAAGCCTGTATCAGCATTGTAAGGGTTAAATGCTTTATTATATTTGTTGTGGGGAGAAACTATTATTACACAGTATTTATATAGCGCCAACATATTACGCTGTACAAGTCCATAGTTATGTCACTAACTATCCCCTCGAAGGGGCTCACAATCTGATGTCCCTACCATAGTCATATGTCATTACCACAGTCTAGGGAAACTTTGGGGGGAAGTCGATTAATCCTAAATGCATGTTTTTGGAATGTGGGAGGAAACCCAACTAAACACAAGGAGAACCTGCAAACTCCATGTAGATAGAGTCCTGGCCGAGATTAAAAAAACCTGGGACCTGCCGCTGCAAAGGCCAGAGTGCTAACCACTGAGCCACCGTGCTTCCCGAGAAATAGAAAACAAGTTTACTAACCTTATCCCCCATTCTTCTGGGCGCTATCTGACCTACCGAGCTTTGAGCTGTGGGGGGGGGGGGGTCCTCAGCGGTAATGCTTACCATGCAGGACTTTTTGGTCTGCACTGTAATGAATGACGTCAGAACAGAGCAGTGTATGGAAGAGGGTGCAGGGGGCCAGGTAGCATGCAGAAAGGGCCTGAAAGTCACCTTGCTCTTTACACCTCCCCTACACATAAACAAGCCTATAACTACTGCAGTGCAAGAGTTATATTATTATTCATCTTTATTTAAAAAAGCACCAGCATATTCAGTGTTCCCCCCAGCCTTGGGCTCACCCCCCGGCACTTTTCAGTAACCACCTGCCTGTTTTTGGGTGGTTGCTGAAGGGTTGGGTCACCATACAGGGGCTGCCACCCACCTACAATTTTATCCCACCCATCTTAAAAAAATGTCTGGGTTGAACACTGATTATTCAGCGCTGAACAATAAATAGGGGTAGTAGTTAACAAATCTGCATACATGACAAGCACAACCAATGACACAGGAGGGGAAGACGATCCTACCCAGTAAAGCTTACAATCTAAAAGTAGCCCCATTAAAAGAGTTTTTAATTAATTATTTATCCTGATTTTTTTTATCTAATTCTTCTCTTTAATATTAAAAACAGATAAAGAAAATGACAGCTATGTGTATATTTTTTTATAGGAGGATCAGGCAGCTTCATACGTTTTTAACCCTTTTGATTGCACTGAAATATTACGTATCAGAGACCCTGGAGGGACAGCCATGACATTTAGCGTCTTCCTTAAGCAGTCAAAGGGTTGATGAATGAGCCGGTTTGGCACACATGCTGAAATGTGCTAAATAATTACAGGAGATAAGTCGTACTAAGCCTTTATTATTTGTTGCCGTGTCGCTGTCATTCTTCCCACATTTTGCTGGGGTCACAATCAGTTCCTCTCCTCAAAGCAAGGAATTCCCCTAGTTTTGAGGAACACGGTTATAACGTAGACATATTTATACAAAGCTTAGCACATCTGTCTCTTATATGACCTCGTAGATAATTTTGCCATTCATAAAGCTTTCGCCCCCAGGCGTACAAACTGTTTTGAGTGTATTCAGTTAGCAGGCTTTAGCTTCTCATTCCATAAGGCTTTATGCGGCCTAATCTATTTGAATGTACCAGCTGCCTTCCCCTCGCAGTTACGAAGCCTGTCAAAACGTATGCAGATCATTCATAATTGCTGACTGAAAGAGCCTGGATTACATGAGCCCGCAGTGCCTGCTGCACTGGAAAACAATTAAATATCGTCAAAATATCACAACAATTTTCACACTTTTGTTATGGAAATCGGCGTCACGTGAAAACAATGCAAGGGGTTTAAACTTAACAATGAAAACGCAACTTACACACATTTCCGGTATTGTCAAAACTTGTCAGGATGTCAGAAACATTTAGAGCTCCTGTGCTTTGCCTGAAATGAAATATTGAATGGAATTACTCATTTTTAATTTTTGCTTGCGCGGTGGTGCTAATGGCATTTTAATGCAAGTCACAAAGAAAAGATGACTTTCCTACAAATGTACCTGCTATTGCCAAATTATGACACCTTTTTTTT
Source organism: Pyxicephalus adspersus (assembly GCF_032062135.1). Classification (NCBI taxonomy): domain Eukaryota; kingdom Metazoa; phylum Chordata; class Amphibia; order Anura; family Pyxicephalidae; genus Pyxicephalus; species Pyxicephalus adspersus. The sequence continues at coordinate 137,888,891 of NC_092861.1, forward strand.
CACCTGTACATTGAGTGCATGATTTATTAAAGCTCTCCCAGACTGGAGAGGATACACTTTCATCAGTGAAGCTGGGTGATCCAGCAAATCTGAAATGGATCTGGTCCGGGATTCCAAATATTTGCTAGCAAACTACTTTGAATAAATACATTCCAGGTTTGCTGGAACACCCAGCTTCACCGATGACAGTGTATCCTGCCCAGCCTTGGAGAGCTTTCATTAATCAGGCCTTGAGGCCTTAGTTTTTATGAATCTGCCTTATGTTGTGCTGATTATTCACCTTTAAAGTAGAACTCCAGGAACGTTAAAATTAAAAAGAAAGCAGCAATTTTCTTAAAAATATAAAAGAACCTTTTGCTATGAAAGTCATTTAATTCGGAGCTATACACCACAGAATGCCATTTCCAACACTAGGGGCTCTACTTAAAAAAAGAGGGAATCTGATATTCCCTCAAACATTCCCTGGTGGAAATCATTAATGCTATTGAAACACATGAACCCATGAGGGAATGTCAGATTTCCTGTTTTATAAATAGAACCCCAGATGTTACCAGCCTTCTGGGTTGAAAGACAACCAATGTCAGCAATCAAGAGGTAAATATGGTGTGCAGTCACTTCAGACTGCAGATGGGCTTTTAAAAAAAGTGACCATGTCAAAAAGAAATAAAAAATAAATAGAAAAAAAACAGTTATGCATTCTTCATAAATAGAACCTGTGCACAGATCATGCACACTAATGTATTTAAAAATACTCAACAAGTAGTAAAAGCACTTTATACTAGCCCTTATTCATCACTGTATCTATAAGAATTTTGGCGTGATCAGTTCTAAAGGTTTATAACACAGGCACACAAAATGATACAAGGAAATGTATTAGTGTTTGTTAACTGATCATGCTAAATGCATTGTCGGAGAACATACCTGGTAGCTTGAATAAATTTCATTGCAGCATGCCACATTAAAATTATAGCAATGCAATGCAATGCAGAAGTAATCGTGGATACTGCCCCATACAAACTACCCAACTGCTTTCAATGGCAAACTATGCGAGTGTGTTTTAGTGGCTTCAAAACATGAAAGCCCCTCAAATGTCAATGTTTAAAGTGAGACGGAAGTCAATGGAGACTGAACTTTTGCTTGTTAATCATATGCAAATGGTTTGATGTCCATATTCTAGGTGCCCTCTAAATGTATTTTTTCAGGCATAGTGAAAGTGCACCTAAATCCCTAGGATCCTTATAATCCGCCTGGAATTCTCAGGAACGACAGCGTTCAAAACACAAGTGTGTTGGGCAGCAATATTGGCCATTCAGGTCTTTATGGCTTTCCTACTGTATGTGCAACATTTGTCTTTCAAAGTACTGCTACACAGTATTTATATCACCGACATATTACACAGCATGTTACAAAGTCCATAGTCATGTCACTAGTTGTCCCTCAAAGGGGCTCCAAATCTAATAGTTATACACAACCTACCATAGTCATATGTCTTTAATACAGTCTAAGGTCAATTTGGGGAGAAGCCAATTAACCTAACTGCATGTTTTTGGAATGTGGGAAGAAACCGGAATACCTGGAGGAAACCCACACAAACACAAGGAGAACCTGCAAATACCATGCATATAGTTTCCAGGATGAAATTTGACCTTGGGACCTAGCACTGCAAAGGCTAGTGCTAACCACTGAGCCACCGTGCTGTCCTTAAAGTCCTTGGAAATAGCCAATGTTTCCACTTATTAGAGGTTCATGTGACCTTCTCCATTTAAATCAAGGGTGCATTAATCCTGTTTAAACTCTAAACATCATGGAGCTTACACAAGAGCAGCCTTTCTCAACCCTTTTACCACTGAGAAACCCTTAAAATATTCAGGTTTTGAGGAACCCCTATTAAAATCATAAGAGCTCAATAGAAAACAAATACACCTTACATTGGTGGTCAGTGCAAAAAATGTCCCCTTACAGATAGCTGAAAAAAAACTTTGGTGTCATGCTACTGACTGCCAAGTGGCAACAAAACCATGAGGTTGCCACCACCACATGGGAGGTCCATCAGCCAACATTCAACGGTTACAGAAAATCAGAGATCTATAGGCTTGTAATTAGCAGACTTGAACTTTTGATGTCTGCTACTGGGAATGGTAGATTTTAGGGATTAACCTTAGGAATGGTATCAAGGAGGTTACGTGTTAGGCCCCGGCCTCCATGTCTTCATTTGTATCTTCAATTCATTGGGCCCTAAAAACCTTCATCTTCTGTAGACCCAAAATGCAGGCAGTGAAGGAACCTGTACCATGGCATCCCACAATGTATAAGTACAAATGGTCAATATGGTGCATTGTAATGAAAGGCTGCCCGATGGAACCCTCCTTAACACATGAAAATGAAAGCATTTTAACACATGCATGCTGTGAATGACAATTGTATCTGTGATCAGGAGACAGCAGGCTCAATTCATGCAGCTTTATCAAAGGGCTAGGGATCATTTTCTTCTTCTTCATAACTTTTAAGACTTATTGAAATTAGGGGTTCAATTATAAAACATATGTATACACATTTAGAAAACACAGATATAGCTTAATAACTTTTCCACAAAACAAAAAAAATCAGCACTCCAAAGAGTTTTTTGATGGAAAAGAGGAAGTGCTGTGATAGTCATGGTCATGTGACCTGTCAAAAAGAAATGACTGTCTCATCTTCAATCATGCATGGGGATCCAGAGAAAGAGCTTTGTGAATGGAAGATGGAAGAATACAACATAAAGGAGAGCAGACAGCTATATGCTGTCTCCTGTGACTTTTTTTATTTTCAAAAGCATATTTATTCTGGTGTGTTCGTTTTGTGAATTGAGCCTAAGGGTGTGTGCAGTCAGCAGGAGCTTAGTTGAAATGGAGAAACAGCAGCCACTTAAGATCCCAAGGCTTTGGTTACACTGGCCATGAGGTTGTGGTGCAAGTACAGTTTCGTCATGCTAGGATGCATGTTTCTCATGCATGTTTCTCCAAGCAGTGGCCCCATAGAGAAGGAATGAAGGCGGCAGTGATCAGTGCCACTCAATGCCCGCTGTCAAGTGTGCCGATGCTGGTTTTATAAGAACCAGTGCTGCAGTGCAAGTGACTGAGCTGCCAGATGCTGGGAGCCGCATAGGATCGCTCAATCCCAAGGCAGGTGGGAATCTGCCCTAGAGCAGAGTATGTAAAGCTAAATAAAGACATTCTAATCTATTGTATAGATAAACATTCCTATATATGGTAAATAATGACTACATACAGGTAGTCCCTGGGTTATGGACATTCAACATACGGACGACTCCTAGATACGAACAGGGCTTCTCTGCTGGTTCCTGTGTGGGACAGAGGTTTGATACAAGGCGGAGGGCGGTTTGCATGACTTGCAGAAGAAATCTTTTGCTAAACACAGCTGAGGTTGTGGATGATCTTAAGGACTGAGCTCTTTCTGCAGCCTCTTGCAACTCTTTAATGACCAAGACAAACTGCAGTTTTTTCTTTTTGCATATCAAAGCACAGCTTGCTCCAGACGTTAATGAATGTCTAGGCTCCATAAAGTTTGTTTTTTTTTTTTCTTTGTTTTTTGTGATTAGCTTACAGTGAGGATTTTATACAGTAACTGACACCATGCTGCCTAATAATATATTGAGCATGCATTTATTAAAATAATGTGCTTGTTCCCACTTACATACAAATTCAACTTAAGAACAAATCTACAGTCCATATCTTGTATGTAACCCGGGGACTACCCGTATATAATGACTACATACTTAGATCCCAATTGTGACCGGTTCACTTTAAACAGTTAGGGTTATGTCATTTGATGTAACTCCCCTCTGCGCCAAGTGTGGCCAGCACAGATGCAATCTGTCTGGCATTTCCAATGAACAGATTCCAGACAAGCTTATGACTTAGAGGTGAAGTTAAAAATAGTTCCCAGAAAGTTCAAACTATCGTGTTAAATAAAGTGTGTGCATATTTCATTCTGAACTTTAACCACTAGAGGGGGTGTAATGCAGCAGAGAAAAGTACAAGAGGCAACACACAGAAGGCTTACAATTTAAAGCAAGAAGTATTTGGCAAGTATTTAAAGCAAGAAGGATCTCACTTCTAAACCCCACATTTATCTCATACCATAAACCTATAGGTGACACCATCCTAATTGTTTATTGGGAGGCCAGGACTGCTTGAAAGTGTAAAACGAAGTGTAAAATGAAAAACTTTAAGCCAAGTAATTAGGTTTATTCTTTATAAAGAAGGGAAATTATCTATCCCTTCTGCAACTACCAACTCCGCTTGCAAAATTTTATTATTTAAGCACATTCTGTTTAAATTGTGATATACCCCTGTATCCTTGTAGACAAGAAGCTACTAAATGTACTCAAAAATATCATAGAGATCATAGAGGTGGCTTTCCAATAAAAGGACTACCACAACAGTATTAAATGTTTGGAAACCTATAGCATTCATTTTATATTGCACTGCCTTTTCACAATCAGCGAATACCTAATAAAAGGTGGGAAACCAGGAACAGCACAAGGACAATTTGTAAACATTTTCCATAAAAATAATGAACATTAGACATAAAGACATTTCTGTGCAGACATGGGAAGTGCAGGCGATGGTTGAAACAAAATCAGGTCAGGGACTGTAAAGTTTAACACGGAACAACTGCCGCTATTCTCCATTCCACATGTATCAAAGTCCTATGGCTCATACGCGCTCTGAAGTTGATGTGAAAAGGGTGGATGCCCACGTCCTATGTTTGCACATTTGTGCAGTGGTAGTATTGTGAAAAGATTGCATTCTTCCGGCAGCGAACGTTTTTTTTGCCATGGCAACTGCTGAATCTCTACCCTGCTGCTCTTGACCTAATGCTCCTTTTTTGAAGTGCAGGAAAATGGTCTCAGGGTCAGGAAAAACAAAGATTTAATGCAAATGCAGATATAAAAAGTGATATATAAAAATAAATGATCTAAAAATCACAAAAAAAATGTTCAATGTCTATAACTTTCATAATCACTGTACAGAAGACAATAAAAGCTTTTCATATTGTTGATTTAGACCTATTAACAGCCTTATGGCAATTACAATGAATGTGCTGTACTATGTACTTAAACCAGAGTGTTGGATGTGAGTGGCTTATACCATGATGACAGTCACCCCCGTCTATGAAAGAGCAAATGAAGGACCAATATTATTCTTTTTGTGTAACCTGTTACATAAATATTTACTATAAAACAATAAGAGGACCCTTCCAGTCAAAAAAAAAAAAATTATATATATAAAATTATAAAGTAATAATAGCTGATGGCTAATAGCTGATGTTAATCTTTTTGCAAACAATGATGTTAATTCATGGTGCAGCACTGTCACATGAAGCATTGCCACATCATTTTAAAGATTCTCGGACATGCGTAGAAGGAGCAGTCAAGAGCATCTGGGGATGCGGGACGTAGGTATCCCAGAACGCTTTGCGCCCCCATTCATTCTTGATTGCCTAAGTTATCGAGACTTAAGGGGACATTGCTGCACCCTTTTTTTTTTTTTTTTTTTTAGGGTGTAGCACTTAAAAATAAAACACAAACAGAATTTTTACCTTAAACAAAAGAGTTGTCTAACTTTTTATGTAAAGTGAAAATTCTGAGCTTAGGTACGCTTGAAGCAATGAGTAATTTGTGCCTCTCAGGTCAGTTTAGGTGACACCAATGATCTTTAGGCTACTGTAAGGGTCACATTCTTCCCAATAGCCAGCAATGTAAGAGGCATTCATCCAATGACCACTATGCCAATATACTGTGAGCTGTGGAGAAAGAAAATGTAGCAGGGTTCCCTAAAGAGATCCTGAAAGTTATTTCAATGGTAAAAAAGTTGAGAAAGGTTGGAAAGGTCCTGTATCTATACCCAGTCCCATGCCCAGAGATACCCAAGCAATAACAAGTTGACAAAACCATTGATTACCTTAAACAGATGCTGTATTCCGGGTAAAATATACTTCTGTATTGGAGCCAGGTGTACTGGTCATTTTCAGTCTTCTCTGTCATTAATTGACTTACTGAGAAAAGTTGAAAAGAATTAAACCTTCTAACGGACACTTTCTGAATGTTCTCTTCTTGTACGGGTTTCTTTCTTAGTGCCTAGTTAAAAGAAAGAAAAAAAATGTAAGGATATGAAAGAAAAGAAAGTGTTTAGTTTATATCCATTATCTTTCAGGAAACAAAGGTCTATTTAAAAAGAAGTAAATAGAAGAAGTATAGTAGGGACATTACATTGTGAGCTCCTTTGAGGGAAAGTTATAATGGCGCTATATAAATACTGTCTAATAATAATATTAATAATAAAAAGTAAATCTGACATTTACTATACAGTGTTCAACCCAGAAATTGTTTTAAGCTGGGTGGAAGGAAATTGTAGGTGGGTGGCAACCCCTGTATTGTGACCCAACTCTTCAGTAATCACCCAAAAACAGCCGGGTAGTTACTGAAAAGTGTCGGGTGGTGCGCCAGGATAACAAAGGCTGGGAAGAACACTATATATAATAATTATATATGTGGTGAAGAATCTTCCAGGTCCGTATGTTTCAATTGCAGTGATTGATTTTCCACCAGGGAATGTTTCAGTGCGCAGGAAGATGGGCATTCTTTGCATGTCACCTGATCTCACAAATGTGCAGTGTAAGACTGGGTGACATAGGAAAAAAAGACGGAAAAGAAGATGATGGCGCTCAGTGTCCATCCCAAACTGGAACAAAGAATGAAGACTGGATGGCACAGAACTGAGTCAGGATCACAGAGGGATAGACAGTTTTCAACCTCTAGGTGTTTTATTTTACAATTTTTATGATCATTCTATTTTAATGGCTTTCTGGCTAAGCCAATAGCTTCTGTGCATTTAGAGTTACAGACCTAGAATGCACACACAGGTCAAAAATTCCAAAAGAGGTGCCTCTCATGGGAGACTACGGTCCTGATTTAATAAAGCTCTCCCAGGCTGGAGAAGATATACTTTCATCAGTGAAGCTGGGTGATCCAGCAAACCTGGAATGAATCTGGTCCAGGACTGAAAACATTTGCCAACAAGTAGCAAATGACTTTTAGGAAATCTATTCCATTTCAGGTTTGCTGGATCACCCAGCTTCAATGATGAAAATCTATCTTCTCTAGCCTTGGAGAGTTTTAATAAATCAGGCCCTATATCTATAGATAACAGGTAGACTTTAACATTCTGGCCTCCAATACCCAAAGATTATACAGGCTTTAATTTAAAGAATAGCAAACATGTATTACTGCAACATTTGTAGAAATCAGTCTGTACTGAGTTCATAAAAGCACAGACCTCAGTGATACAATAACTATAATATAAAGTAACATATCCACTTACAGCTTCTTTATCTAATGCTACTTGAGATCAACAGGACCGGTTTCTGCATCTTACATTTACACAGGAATGATCATTGAGCTTTTCCATCAGCGGCTGCAGAGTATGAATTGAAAAGGCACATTAAGAAGCCATTATGACACGATTCTCTCCCGACTCCATGCTATGTGAACAAATGTGCTGCATAATGGCCTATAACCCAAACCAGACAATGCCAAGAGCAAAGCAACATATAGCAGAATACTAAACAGTCACTCCGGGAAATCATAGATGGATAGAAAAAACACACACATTGTACTTATAGATCTGAGCTGCTTGTTCCATGCCTTTTATACCGGGGAGTAACAGCCTGCTCAACATCCGCAGCAAAACATAACACCAAGTCATTATTAACAGATATGGAAGGGCAATTTTTATAAAATATTTGGATAAAGGAAAGGGTTGGGGACTTTGTCAATTTTTGTTTTTACCGATGTCTGCATTCCCGTCAGGAGATTCACCCCATTTCTTTTTTTACATAAAGCAGAACTAAATCCGCGTGACTCACCAATTCCTGTTCCATCGCATAGAGCCGCCATCTTCCTTCTTTTCTTCTTCCTCGAAAAGATTCTTGGCCATCCCACAGATGTGGGAGAGTTTATTCATTCCCAGCATGTACAAGGGAAGCAGGGATTGCTGGGTTTATTTGGCCACCATCTATGAGCTGGGCAGTGTTCTCCCATGGCCCTTTTAGCTGGGCGCACCACCCAACACTTTTCAGTAACCACCCGGCTGTTTTTAGGTGGTTACTGAAGTTTTGAGTGACAATACAGGGGCTGCCACAAGCCTACAATTTATTTTCACCAGGCTTTAAAAAATTTCTGGGTTGAACACTGGCTGGGTATGCAGCTCCAGAGAACATCAGTGAACAGACAACCAAGCGGCATTTCAGACCCCCAGTGGGGCCACAGCGTTCTGCCACAGGCCTAACTGTGGTCCTAACCACTTCAATGAAATGAATGGGAGAGGTTGGGAATCATATTTTGCAGGCAGCTACAGCTGCACTTTAGGCCATGAGGCTGAAGATTTTTGCTGTGGCCATGGGTGAATATTGGGTGCAGGTTGCTGCAGAAAACTGCTTCTGTGTGGCCGGAAAGCTGCCACCTGCACAGTTGTACACCGCAAGTGTGAAAGGGCTCTAACCCCATATAGTGTCCCTGATCTTCAACATTGCAATGTGGGTTAAACATCCTGGAGTAGAGTACTTCTATGTCCACATCCCATCCTTATGCCCTAGATGCTGCCCGCCTGCATGAAAAGCAATAACTTGAAGCTGAACTCCAGCCTTGCCTTCAGTCATACATAGCTGTACAGCCTCATCTCCTGCACTGAAATTGCTGACTGTGATGTTACTGCACACTTTGGTTTTCTCACTATGAGCATTAGAATCTGCAACAAGTCAGGTAGAGCCCCCTTAATTTCATGGCTGGAGGACATCTAGTATCATGTAGCCGATCCTCAGCTCCCCCAGCCCTGTCCTTTAAACTTTTAGTTTTTCACTTCTTTTCAATTTATAGGTTACAATTAGATACATTGGTGGAAATGCCAACCACCCCCCTTTCATACACCTCTACAATCTCCTCCAACTTCACCAATAGCACAGAACTATGGTAACAGATACAGAAGATGTGAGCGCTATGTGAATAAAGTGCAACTCTGCACAGACACCTAGAATACACAGGGACTGACTAGTGCGTTTCATTGGCAAGAAACAAACTTTAAAAGCAGAATTTAGTTTCAAATAATTTTGCATTTCAATATAAAACAACCCCTGGCCATGAATCTGCATCAGTCACATGCAAGGGAATTCATTTTTATTTCAATTCAAGCAAATGATTACAATGTATTAAATCTGTATTCTGTTGATTGAGATTCTGGATTATGTGATTGGGGTTGCATTGTGCAATGAGCAATTTGTGACTCTCAGATCAGTTTATTGATATCAATGATCTGGTGATGTGTAGGGGGGCATTCTAAAAATATGAAAATTGAAAATAGACCAGTTCTCTATTGCAGTGAGGAGAGTCGAAGTCTCTTCTGCAAAACAATAAACTTACCTGCCTGTTCACAATTATTTTTAACTAAACTCACCTCTCCTCGCTCCCTCACCTCTCCTCTTCCAGGTTCAGGGTCTTCCGCTCTTATGATTGTCCAGGTTGGAACTCTATGACTTACTCGATTGTGCATGGAAGTTCAACAGTCAGGAAGTCAGCTATGCCGGGATGATAGAATGAGCTGTACATGAGCAGATCAGTGCACATTATACAGAAGATTGTGTACACGAGTTTGTTTTATGCAGAAGAGACATTGCCTGCATCCTCTGCAATAAAGATCCTCCCTGATTACATTTTATATTTCCAATCCAGTCATTGCAGTAATATGACGCTGAGTGGAAACAGAGGTGTAATTCTGGGTTCAGAGCCCAATAGTAATGGTAACACCGGGGGCTGTCTGTTCAAAATCAGCACCAAACATGAAGAAGGCCCAGGGGGTCCTATGGTGACACGTAGGAAAAAAAGTCAACATTTAGCCCATCCTATCAACAGGCTCCATTGTGGGCCCCCAGAATAAGGCTGAAGGGTTTTTAGCCAACATTTGTCCTGAAGATCAGTGGCATGGGTACTGAAAATGTGTAGGTTGTCCCCCTGGGCTCCCAGCCACAGGTCCGTGAGATTCCCCCTTGGGCTCTTAGACACAGGTATGAGTTGCCCCCTCGGGCTCCCAGCCACGGGTCCTCGAGATGCCCCCTTGGTAAATTCCCCCTTGGGCCCTAAGACACAGGTCCGCGAGATGCCCCCTTGAGCTCCCAGCCATAGGTACGCGAGTTGCCCCCTTGGGCTGTCAGACCAAGGTCCGCGAGATGCCCTTTTGGGCCCTCAGACACAGGTCCGTGAGATGTCCCCTTGGGCTCTCAGACACAGGTCCACGAGATGCCCCCTTGGGAAATTCCCCCTTGGGCTCTCAGACACAGGTTTGCGAGATGCCCCCTTGGGCTGTCAGACACAGGTCCGCGAGATGCCCTTTTGGGAACTCAGACACAGGTCCGCGAGATGCCCCCTTGGGCTCTCAGACACAGGTCCATGAGATGCCCCCTTGGGAAATTCCCCTTTGGGCTCTCAGAGACAGGTACACGAGATGCCCCCTTGGGCCCCCAGCCACAGGTACACGAGTTGCCCCCTTGGGCTCTCAGACACAGGTCCGCAAGATGCCCCCTTGGGCTGTCAGACACAGGTCTGTGAGATGCCCCCTTGGGCTCCCAGCCACAGGTACGCAAGATGCCCTCTTGGGCTGTCAGACACAGGTCCGTGAGATGCCCTCTTGGGAAATTCCCCCTTGGGCTCTGAGACACAGGTCTGTGAGATGCCCCTTGGGAAATTCCCCCTTGGGCTCCCAGCCACAGGTACTCGAGTTGCCCCCTTGGGCCCTCAGGCACAGGTCTGGGAGATGCACTCTTGGGAAATTACCCCTTGGGCTCCCAGCCACAGGTCCGTGGGATACCCTCTTGGGCTGTCAGACACAGGTCCGCGAGATGCCCCCACCCCTCTTTCCTATGGGGACACTTTTTTCTCCTGCCCCCCCAGTTTCAAGTCCAAGTTGCCCTCTGGTCCTCTCACCCACAGGTCTGAGTTGCCCCATAAGTCTCACCTGTCCCAGCAGCCTCCAGCGGGCTCTTGCAGCACCTGCTCTGACTTTAGTAGCAGCATTCTCCTCTGCACTCCGCCTGGTGTCTGTGCAGCTCTGTTCAGCATGCAGCCGGTCCCCTCCATCCTCCCTCTCACCCTCCATGTCACCCGACAACGACTTTTGTTTTTAATTCTGCCCGCCCGCCTGTCAAATTATCCTTAGCCTTTTCCGAAACAAATAACACGCGAGCCGGTCTAGGCCGCGCCCCTTGCTCCCATCAACCAATCACATGTCTAGCATTCATTCTTTCCGGAAGATGAAAGCTGGGCGCGGTGGAACGTCATAGTTGTGCGCCAGGTGACTTACGCACGTGTTGTGTTTAGCGGCGGAGCGCTAGCGGTACCGGTTGTGACCGGGGGGCTTCCTGCATAAGGTCGGGGTGCAGATGTAGGGCATAGGTGTAGCTGGCCAGGTTTTATATACCCCAATGAAGTTTCATGTATCTTCCAGTCTGGCAATGTTTAATACCTGGCTGTAATGGTAGCCAGGTGTCTTCCATACCTTTGAGTATTTGCCCCGTGCATGGTTGTTGTTATTATTAATATTATTAATAAACAGTATTTTTATAGCGCCAACATATTATGCAGTGCTGTACATTAGATTATGGTTACAAATAACAGATACAGAGAATGACACAGGAGGAGGAGAGGACCCTGCCCTGAAGAGCTTACAATCTCGGAGGTGGGGGAAGTGACACACAATAGGAGGAGAGATATGTAGTGATGGGAAGTAGTGAAGGTTTAAGAGACAGAAGAAGATGGTAGGTTTGAAAAGATGGGATTTCAGTGATATTTCCAATGGGCAGAAAGTAGGAGCAAGCCCAATAGTAGGAAAAAAACCATTCCAGAGAGTCGGGGCAGCTCTAGAAAAGTCTTGGAGCCGTGCGTGTGATGAGGTTATGAGTGAAGAAGTCATTAGGAGGTTATCAGAGATTGTCTTTAGTTGCTTGTGTTGGGTTGTTGTGAGAGGAACCCTGAGACCAGAAAGACAGCCAAACATTTTCTTTTTTTTTTTTTTTTTTTGCTTTGTTTGTGATTAACTCACAGTGAGGATTTTATACAGTAACTGACAGCATGCTGCCTAATACTATGTTAAGACAAACATCTGTCCTAATTGCATTTATTAAAATAATGTACCTGTTCTGACTTACATACAAATTCAACTTAACAAACCTACAGTCCCTATCTCAAAAGTAACCCTGGGACTACCTGTAATGTAAACATTATCAATGTACAATAAATTATTGTATTATTTAGTTGTAATTGAATAGTCTGGATAGTTGTTGTTGTCTTATTTGGGTTTTCCCGTCAGCCTTGTGTAGTGAGGAATCTATGGTGATAAACAGCTGAACTTCTTCAGTTGTTACAATGGGTGCACACTTGACTACAGGCCCTTTCTGCTTCCCACATCCAAGCATAAAGCAAAATGACTGGTCACACTGAATCTGTATCCAGGTCAAATATTTATTGATCCATATCAGGCACACTCGACTGTCCCGTTTTTTTGAAACCGTCTTTTGAAACCCTCACTAGTTCCCACCACAACATATCTCCCCTCCTCCCTTTTGAAGGTGGGGAAATCACAGAACCCATTATGGCACTGGATCCTTGTTAATGGCTATCCCTACAGGTTTCCTTCAACAGCAACTTGTACTGAAAGTCCTTCTGAAAAATGTTAATTGCCTGGTTGTATCTGCCTTTGACACTATACTATCTAAGAGAAATTCTCTAAAAGGTCTTCAATAAAGTTGACAAAATGCTGCTAGGTTAAGGTGCATTGTCGTCATCCGTAAACAAGTTTTTCAAGTTGTAGCTGTTTGGTATGTGATATGTTAGTGCTATAAAAATCCTGTTTATTAGTATTAATAATATTAAAATGGTCCTATGATACTTACCTCATCATTATTTTGCCGTCATCCGAATGAATGGGCTTCCAGAGCCTGGTGAATCTTTAAAGGGACCTTAAGAAATAATTTTCCAATAGTTTGTAATTGTAGAAACCAAACGACCATATCATAAATACACCTAAACCATTAAATTATTAAGTTATCTTTGTCACATTTATTCTGTGAAACATCAGTTCCTATAGGTCAGTGTCAGTGTCCCCAGTCAGTTTAACGGTACCAATTTTTTGGCTATGTGTAAGCGTGACATTCTTCCCACTGGCCAGCAAAGTAAGAAGTATTCTTCCCACTGACCACCACACTAATGTACTGTGAGCTGTGGATAAAGTAGTAATAGCTGTGGTTCCCCAAAGACCTGAAAGTTATTTCAAGGTTCCCCAATGTTAAAATGGTTTAGAAAGTCTGGTATAGGTAGTAAAACTGTTGGATTCCTAGAAATGACAATTACAGTAAGAGCAGCTTACGTTATCTTCATCACTATCTGACATTGCATGCTGAAAATCCCCCAACCAATATTTTCCTAATAGACCAGTTGAATTACATGATTGTATTGTTTTGGCTAACAAGAAAATGTTTTAGCCATTAATTACCACAGTATATCTTTAGCGATGGAAGTTTTTAGCGCCCATGGGGCATTTGGGTGTTAAGGCAGCCACCTAATTGAATCTGCCTACCACACCAAAATGCATGTTCCATTTCCAGAGTCATACTGCAGTCCATTTGCAAGGTGCACTGGGATATCGTTCAGAATAAATTGCATTGCACTGATGTGTAACGCCCTGTATTGTGTAAACCCTTACATGAAACAAAGCTATCTTATTGGAATAATATCTTACATTAATTTTTTTTCTTTTAGTTATATCACAGCATATGATAATCATTCAAATCCTTCTCTTCTCCTAAAGGAGTTTAGGGTCTAACATTTCTACCACCTCCATGCATGTTCCATACCCAGGTAATCTACTAATATATATACAGTAGAACCTTAGTTATCCAGCATCCCATGGGAATGGCCGATTCTGGATAAGTGTAAATTCCATTTAGCTGAGGTTACTATGAAACTGAGGTTTCTCAGCCGTTCAGCACTAGACTTGAATTAGTAGACTTGTCACCATGAGCCGTCATCGAGGTTTCCCTTTTCATGACCAATCACTGAGTGGAGCAGTCGGCGGAGCTCTGCTCTCCTGACAGCTCCGTTTTCCTGATTGTTCCCGCAGCCCTAGCGGAGTTGTGGTATGTGTTCTTGGATGCAGAACACATGCCACAGTTCCTTTTAGGGCTGCAGGAGCAATCAAGAAAGCAGAGCTGTTGGTTTCCGGGTATCTCAATTTTCCGGTTACCTGAGTTCCAGATAAATAGGGTTCTACTGTATATATTTAGGATGTTGGGAAAAAAAACTGCAAGTTTGAGAGTATCATACAATCTCCATACAGATAGTTTGCCAGATAAGAATAAATTCCAGGACAACAGGCTAAAGCACCAACCACCAGGCTACAACGTAGCCAAGTAGATATGATTTTATCTACTTATTTAATACCACCAAAACGTGTCACAATCCAGTTTGCATTGCATGCATTCTATTGGGTTTTCACTGATGTCAGTAAAAATGCATGTGCCTGAGAACAGATGGGTTAGAATTCTAAGATAGTGGGATTTGTGTCATGCCTGTGCCCATTACCTTATTGATGCGAATGGAGAATAGGAGGGCCACACACCTCATGTGAATGATAACTGAGTGCATGCAAACCTAAGTTTTTTTTTGTTTTCACAGAATAAACTAGTGTCTAGCAGAGCCCTTAAAAATTCTGCACTCACTGGTACACTTAATGATGACATCTAGTATTCTAATTCATTTCTGCCTGGTTAGGTTCTGTTGAGTCACTTGGAAGTTGGAGATGAAAATGCAATGAAATGAAAGTTGGGTTGTGTATCAGAGCAGCAGTGTTGCATCTTGGAAAATGGCCACAATGGAAGACTTTTCAAAAACAAGTTTATCTTGCATCTTTTACAAAGTGCTGCACATCGTATTTAGGGATTCGCCCATACAGGAGTCTGCACACCTGGCAGGTTTGTACCAAAATATATATTGTATAAACAAGTAGTGAACCACAGTTTCTCTCTCAGATATATGTTACATTCCTACCTATATGTCGTAGCAGGTTTGTCTCTGGGTTCTTTTAGAGCTCCCTAGGAAATCAAGAAACCAGAGCTTCACTATTTGCCTGGCTCCTTATGCATCCTAATAGTGGCCTATCCCTGATTATATATCACTCCATTGTGCTCTGCAAAAGAAGATATAATTGCTGTATTCTCTCTTCTGGTTATCAAGGCTTCTTTAGATTCAGAGAAAAAACAATGGCAGAAATCATCTGTGCAATACAAAGATTTAGCAGCATTTTTCAAGAAAAGGCTTGACAAGATTCATCTTGCTACTGCAAAACCAGAATTGGAAATGGTGAGTAAAACTTAAAATATGTACATGTGTAAATATTTTTCTGGGTTTTTGTTGTGGTAGGTGCTTTGTGAATGACACTGTACAATCTGTTTTTTTTCATTTGGGATATAAACAAGGTTTTACTGACCTATCTAGCTGCAGGCACAGTGGAGTAAAATATTCCATAGTTTATAACAGAAATACTGAAGTTAATTCTATTCTGAGAACCTCAGTTTATTGCTCTCTGAATCCCAGAAGTAATTTGTCAGTCTCCCATCTTTCATATCTCTAAAGTAAAAACAGTTCAGGAATTCTTGGTCAGGGGATGCATTATGCATTGAACTGTTGAGTGAATGATTTCTATGCTTCTGTTGTAAATTTTAAGAATGGATTCCTCCTCAGTGCCTGAAGCTACAGATTCAGGAAGATTGTGTTTTAAATTCCATTTAATGCTGGTTAAGAATAAGTAAATAGTTGAATGTCTATAGCTTGGTCACACATGCAACTCCACATATATTTTATTTTACAGATGTGAAATTATTTTTTAAACTGTTCCAGCACAAATCAAAGCAATGATTAGGATCAGAAAGAAGTAACTGTTCCACAAATCATACCACATCGCAATTGTCACTCAAAGGGGAAGAAACTTACTCTTTAGTGACATCATGATGCCAGAACCAACCCACCCCCAGGCTCAGACCTGTGATCGGAGAGTGTTCGGGTTGTGTCCAAAGACGCAACCCGCCCACCACCCTGAGCCTGCGATCTGTACGGGGGATGTGGTCCGTGGCTCTGGCCGGTGCATCCCCCCAGTGGGGTCCTTCCCCTGACCCCATTCGGGGGTGCACTGACCAGAGCCATGGACCACCAAAATGTTCTCAAGGACCACCAGTTCCTGGTCTAGGGCACTGCTTCCTCTATTAGTCCCAAGAGATTTGCATGGTATTTGTTGATGTTACTTCAGTATTACTCACAGCTGAAAGCTCTGAGGAAGCAAAGCTCTGCCTCTAACGAAATGGCCATTTCCATGCAGAGAGTCTGTTCAGAATAAAGCATTGGTAAGGCAGTAATGGAGAAGAAATCAGACCACAGGCAATACTGGTTACTAGTCCTCTTACCTTCTGCCCACTTCCAGAGTTTATTTCTTCTTTAACATATTGTATATACGTTGTCACTATAAAACGAATTGTAATGTTACCATCTTTTTATTCACAGATTACTCATGAGGATTATGTATATTTTGAAGAGGCCAACTGTGTATATCGCTTTCAGAAAACTATTGGTAATAAATGTTTTAATGTATTTGATTTTACAGTCAACATGTACACAAAATAAAATGTTACGTCACTCCTATTCTTGTCTAGTACCACCAAATATAAGTAAGCTTGTGGTCAAAAAGGAAGAAAGAACAGTGTTCAATAAAAACAGTCAACAATCATTTTTCTTTATGAATTTTATTATGAGAATATAATTCCTTTTGCTGGTACAACTTCAAGAAGCAGTGTTTACAGCAACATTTAATAAAATCCTTTACTGCATTTTTCATAAAGAAACAATCCTTGGACGGCTAAGGCTTATTGTTTCGAAGATGCATTTGGTGCTTATGATCTTTGAGATGCAGCATGCCTCCTTGGCTCCACTATCTGTTCATTTTACTGTCAGCAGCTCAGTATCATCACAATTAAATCCTCTGCTTTTTTAAAGACATACATCTCAACTTCACCTACTAGATAGTTATGTTCATGTAAAATCTACAGCATTAGTAGGAATCAAACGACCTGGAGCTGGTGGAATGCTAGAATTCACAAAGCTCCTTACTTTACAGAATCCTCCCATAGATCAGCCATGACAAAAAAATTGATTGCAGTTTATTTGTACAGATTGACTGCATTGTTCACTGACCCAAACACATGGTAAAGTATTTTCTGTACATTTTTACATTGCAGGTGAAGACAGCCTAGAAATGTTGTTCTCTCCTGAAGATGCTGGGCTACATGATAGTTTGATTCAGTGTATCCGGGTTTCACCGCAGCAAACTTTTGTGGCAGTTGGCCTTAAAGGCTTTAATTGTGAAGACTCAGAATGCTATGTTGTGAATCTGGAAAGCGCTCCAAAAATAGTACACAAAATATCAAATATATTCAGATTTGGTAAGTCAGTTGGTGTGCTTTCATCAATTTGCAAAAATATTTGTATGTTTAATCATCTTTTAAATCCTTTATTGCTGTAGCCTTTCTGTAAACCAGCAAGGTTACCAGTCATCCTTTTCTACCAGTAGTGAAGTATGAGAAGTAGAAAAGAGCAGGTCGAGTTCTAGATAAGTTGTGACGTCAATACTTATAACAAATATAGCACCCTAAATTATCCGATTCTCAGATACAACTATCATTATGACATATTTCTTGTCAACTCTTTTTGCAGTCGACATTGGTGTATCACTGTACTAAAAACTAACTTTGACCTATTATTTTTTTTTTTCTTTCTACAAAACTTCAAATGTGCTCTAAAGCAGCGGTCACCAACCATTGGGTTGTGTCTCTGGGAGAGTGAGCAGGTTCTTGCATAATGACGTCACTCGGGGGAGTTTCTTCCCCTTTGAGTGACACACGGCTCCCCAGGCATGTGTGCCTTGGAGCCACAGGTTGCTGACTGGCATTAGGTCGGATTAGCCAGGGGACGTTAGGCCTAAACGAACTACTGGCTAGGCCGTATCTGAGTATACACATTGTAATAGTACTTTTTTTTCTTGCAGAGTGGGTTAATGACCGTGTTCTGTTTCACACAAAATTGGAGAACCTTCAGTGCCGTTCTGTGTTTTTGACAGATTTCAGTGATGAAAGAACTACTAAGCTTGTTTACATGGAACAAGATCCCAGGTAACCCCAGATTTTTACAGGGTGCAGTTCTAGTTAGAGGATTTTAAATTTGTTTGACTTAAGTGAGATATCTTGTGTATTGGTTTATGGTATGACTACTTTTAGCCAAGTATGTCTCTCTTATGATGGTCTCACTATGTTACTTAAAGCTCCAGTTCCCTGCTTTGAAAAAAGCCCCTTCAGTAGAACCAAAATTACCTTGCTTACCTTATTCTTGATCCACAATTGTTTCTCATCGTCTGGTTAAGGAGGTGTCACTGGTTAAAAAACGGTCAGGATGTCTTGGGAGACAACACTGAAGGTCAGGCAAACTGAACTCTATCAAAGAGAAACCAAAAAAAGCTTTTAATGGTAACAAATGATAATACAGACACTTTGTGCCATCTCCTATGCTGATTTTTTTAAATTGTCCGACAAGTTCTTCAGTTTTAATTTACAGTTTTTAAGGGTAAAAAAGTACTCTGATATCAATTCACTTGTTTGATTCAGATATAGAATATTTCAAAATACACCTAGAAAGTCCTGTCGTGCAGGTGATGCAAAGGTCCTATTAAGTTAAGAAATATGTTCCTTTTCCCTATACCCCTATCCCGCTTCACTGCAGCTCACAGTAAGGGGGGTCAGCAACAGAAGCAGTACTGCCATAGTGCAGAGGCAGAGTTAGGTGTGACCAGCTTCAGACTTGTACATCAGCAGTGATAATCTTAATAAAGATTTCCCATGCAATGTTTCTGTTGTATAATCTCTCAATTTATTTTACATTATTAGGTTTTTTGTCGATCTCTACCTGACCAGAGACCACAGCTTCCTCACTATCAACAGTAACAGTAAAACCACCTCAGAGGTCTGGCTAGTAGACTGTAATTGTCCTCTTCAACCCCCTGTACTGGTCCAGCAACGAGTTCCAGGCATGATTTACCATGTGGAACACAGTAATGGGTATCTCTATATTCTGACAACTCAAGGAGAGCCTGCAGAGTACAAGGTAGACAGCTTTTGTAGTTTTAGAAGGATGTTAAGTAAATAGGGGAGGCCGTGTTAAAGAAGTTAAAAATAAATCAGAGATCTAGTCCACACTTCCTAAATGACAAGTATAGTCATATAGGCAGCCTGTAGTAAGCCCCTTTTCTTTTTTTGTACATACACAAAAGTTACATATTTGTAAGACAATGGTGAAATTGTTTCTGTAGATGTTGGCCACATATGGTCTCAAGTGGCCATGTCTGGCTTGCTGCATTTTTGGCACAAGAACTTGCTTTATTTTCCTACTGAATTCACTTTAGTAAGATTTTGCAGGGTGTAATATGAACTATGCATTTGGTGACAGATCCTTCTGTGAGATTCCTTCTGGCCTTTCAGCAGGTGAAGTCAGGTAAATGTCTGCACCCCTGATTTGGAAACTTGCATTTCAATGACTCCGAAAGCATTGATGCCCTTGGATCAACATACCTATGCAACTAGGGATTTTAAAACCGTTAGGTGATGGTAACCTATTTAACATAACATATTTTTTTTCAGTAGATGTGTAACACTTGAGCAAATAAAATACATTAATAAATGCAGATCAAGTGAAACCAATATGGTTTTCTTTTTTTAATGCTTTCACCTAAAAAAAAACAGCCTTTGCCACAGTGCTCAACTTTAATCTGGAGCTGCCCCACCACCACCACTTCCAAATCAAAAGATGGCCATCATCAACCAACCTATTTCTTGTAAAACCAAGGCTGTCATGGTCCTGTCTCCTGGGAAAGTGTTATCATGTAGCCTGGACCTACACTACTCTGCACTAGTTTATTGACTAGTTGAAGTATTTGCATTCGAGTCTTACTATGTTCTTCATGAATAAGCACTGACTATTCCTTCCTCCTGTTGTTGATACAGTTAATGAAGGCTTCTGTCAAAAGCTCTATAAACCAGTGGAAGCCAATTTATCACGTAAAGCCGCATTCCCGATTGGTAGACATGGAAATTATAAAGGATCACTGTGTTATGCTCCTGAAAAAACACAATGAGCTTCATATGGATGTGACTCTATTATCCAGTGAGTTGCTTTGTCACTCTTTGAAGGTAGGTTTTATCTTTGGGGCCAATACAATATATAACCAAGCAGATGCCGTTCACTTCTTATGTTTAAGATTTTTAAATTTGCTTTAGTTTGTATTTCAATTTATCTACTCTTACACAATGTTTCTACATACAGAACAACTATGTGTGCCAGAGGAGAACTGTTTTTCTCTACAGTATAAAAGCAACATTATAGATCTTGTTCTTTCCCCAGTCTGTAACCAGGGAGTAAAATAAGAAAAATTTGGCTGTGCCCATCTCTCTGTCATGTTGCTTTCTATCAGCATGTTCCATGTTAACACATATGTATTGCAGAATAGCTATTGGCTCTTTGTGCTGTTTCTTCCTTTCTAAGTTCTTCTGTACAGGACCAACAAGATGATTATATGGAGGTAAACACAGGTACTTTTACTGGTTTCATTTAATAATGTATTAATAAATACAGAACTGCATTGTTTGTGTGTTTATTACCTGTATGGGTAATTTAGAAAATTCTCAACAGTTGGTGCCAGAAGGGGTTCTAGACACCCCGTTGGAGCAGGTTAATCATCAGATTAATCCCATCTTGAATTTATTGGATTTCTGCACCATTGGACCAACCTGTTGGATATACCAACTATTGCAGTGGAATCAGACATCACAGACATGCTAGTAGAGAAGATCTTGTCCTGGGCAGAGTTTCTTGTTCCAACCTCCAATTCCAGGCATGTACAGTTGTACCTCAACTGGCAGCACCTGGACCCAGGACAGTGGTCACATCTGGAGGTGTTCCGGGACCTGTGGCACAGAAAATGTTGACCTATTTAGGTGCATGAATCCTATGGCAGAAGCAGTCAATGATCTTGTGGCTCTCTGGGATTAGTATATCCTCATTTTGGTACATAAAATTCACCCCGAGCCACACTTGGGAATACCGCCAGGGGGGTTAAGGCTTTGTTCACACAACTAATTTCTGTTGTTGGAAGCAATCTTTTGTAATTCTTTCCAATGACAGATGAACAAACAATAAAACATTCTGTTCAATGTACAGGGAAGGGGTAGGAAGAACCAGCAGGACCCTGTTTTGCTGACCTCCATTGACATGCAGAGTGGTCGTTCATTGATCCGCCAGGACAGATCAGTAAACAATGTCGGGAGACCACTGTCCACCACTGTCATATTTTCCCCCAAGACAAGCAGGATAGTTAGTCTTGGACAACATAAATCTGAGGTAGGTACTAAGGCACACGTTAGACTTTTGTCATGGAAAGGATTTTTCATGATCCTTTCCAACGACAAAAGACTGAAAGATGTATGAACTAGCGCTGTACATACTGTACCGTTCTGCTCTATGGAGAGGGGAGAACAAGCGAGCGGCATCCCCCTGTGCTATAACCCCTTCATCCGCCAGGACATATCTATGAACTATGTTGGATGGCCGCTGTACACGTCAGATGCTTATTTAGGCCCAGTGGTGAGAATTTGATTTATTACAGTTCTGTCCTGTCTTAGGCTACATACATACGTCAGATGATTCTTGTCTGATTATAGCTTCAGGGCTTTTATTGGACGAGAATCATCTGACATACGTAGCCTAGAATCATCTGTACATAGCCTAAGACCGGACAGAACTGTAATACATCAAATCCTCACCACTGGGCCTAAATAAGCATCAAGAATGCATTTTAGGGTTAGGTTAGGGGTTATCATTGGTGAGGTGAAGGTTATGTGTTAATACATATTGTTATAATAAAGCCACTGAGCCTAAAGCAACAACGCCCAGCTCCATAATCTGACTCCAACTTTTGGGTAGAATATAGACTGGTAAAAGCTGTAACCATATCTACTTAATGTCACAACTCAAGTGGAGAGTGCCATTTACATTTCTTAAATTCAGGTTGGAAGCGATAATATCTACAGGTATACTTTACTTTAAAAGTGCACTTATCTTCAGGTCTTAATTAGACTAAAATAACAGCTAGTGTACAAATCAAAGTTGCACAATTATATATAACATATTAGTATATGTGCAGATGTAGGATTTAAAGAATTCAACATTGATACTTTTAGTAATTTTGGTTTCAGGCTTAGTTGTTCTTTAAAGTTTGCTAAAGCATCCTGAGAGTAGAGAAACTTATTCTGTATTCATGCTGTCCAGTAGTTTCTCACCCAGAATGGGGAAGGCTGTGTTATTTATGCTCAGAATTGTCTCAGGATCACTGTCTGTTCCAGGGCATGAACCCTAGCAAGTCATGCTTTCTGTATTCAATTTTTGACAGGATGGCACTTTGGTGCCAGTTACCATTTTCTATAAAGGTGGTGATAAGCTGACACAGAGACCACTTCTAGTCCATGTGTACGGAGCCTATGGAATGGATTTAAACATGAATTTTAAAGCTGAGAACAAATTGCTGGTTGAAGATGGCTGGATATTAGCTTATTGTCATGTGAGGTAATGCCTGCACGCTAAAACTAAATGTTTTACTTCTGCAAATATCTCTAAAGAAGCCCATTGTATTAGCTCATTTATGACCAATATGTGTCTTCTTTAGAAGGTTGCCTGACTATAGGTTGGCAAATCCCAACACAAAAAGTCAGTTGGCATTATAATTCCAATTCCTGAGAAAATGTGAATCCAGTAGCAAATCCATTTATTTTGGTTATTGTTTATAAAGCTTCTATGACAAGGTATGCTTAAATTAGATTGCCCTCTTGGAATAATCACCATTTGCTCACACACTTGCCTTGCTTTTAGATCACTTTAAGATTCACTTCAAGGTCTATATGTGCATATATTGGCGACTAACAATCCAACATTCAAATCTGTGATTTGGCTCTAAATCTCTGCACTCCACTCATTCCCTCGACCTCTTCCTAGGCTGGGCAGAATGCAGAACTATCCACTGAGGCTTATTGCAGAAAACAGCATCATAAAAAGAAATAGCTAGGAGTGTGATCCACTAAAAAAAATAATATATTGCCTGGCACATTATAGCAGACGATCACCCACACCACTGGTTGGAGAATCATTTGAAATGGCCAAATATAGTAGATTGGAGTGTTCTCAGCTTCAAAGAAATAATATAAGCTTCCCTGTTTACATGAGCTTTAAAGACTCCTATGTTAAAATTGAAGGAAGGTCCTTTTATTTTATTCCCTACCATAGGAGCCGCTGGCCACTTGCTGATTGCTTTTTCACGGGCTCCACAGGCATAGCTCCAGATATTACAGGTGTCTTTTTTTAACTAGTTGCTTAGCTTTTATTATAACCCCTACCCCCAGCTGCTGAAAGGAAGGATGAGCAGATTACCCTACATCATTATATGTTGGTGAAGGCATGCTTACCAGAACTACATAACCCAAAAGCCCTTTCTCTACATGCATTGTATGGGCAGTCTATGAGGAGTCAAACCATTGCTTTACTAGGAAATACATGTTTGTGTGAATGTGGAGAGGGGCAGGTATAGGTGGAGTTCTGTAGCCTAGAAGAAAAAAAGTTAGGGCTGACAATGTTACCTTGGAGTTCAGTGTAGCTGAGGCAGGGTAGTTTGCTAATTTTGGGAAGTTAGAAGGTCACTGTATTTGTGGCAGAATCCCCAAATATTTTTCCATAGCTACAGCATTGTAAAGAGATTAAATACAGAGAAATGTCTATGCACTGTATAAGCATTGCAATTATTTTGTTGTCCTCTTGCAGAGGTGGTGGTGAACTCGGTTGCAGCTGGCATAAACAGGGAATTTTGAACAGAAAGCCCAATGGTTTTCATGATCTGAAGGCCTGTATAAAGCACATTCACCAACTTGGATTTTCCCAACCTTGTTATACAGCAATTATGGCTGCCAGTGCTGGAGGAGTTGTGGCTGGAGCTCTTGCCAATTGTGATCCTGGGCTTTTCAAAGCAATGATCCTGGAGGTATTAAACAGACATCATACATTAGCAGTGCTGCCTTAATGCTATCAGTTCCTAAAGAATCCTCATTAGTACCACAGTGATACAGGGATTCACTTTAATTTACTAAGCAACTGTGTATGATCAAGGGCCCTATATGTTTTTATACCATCTGGTGTCTAGTGATAAAATAATTCACATTTTTTTTCAATTAATTTTTTTTTTTAACTATTTGCTAAGAATTAACCAAAAGGTGCATTTCATATTTTTAGTGCTACAGGGCAGTGAATATACACCAAAATCAACCTGCTAGTCAGGAGACTGTCAGTGGAGTCTTAGGATATAGAGAGTAAACTACTGATAGACAGATAAAACTAAAAAATAGCATTTTTTTCTATTTTTTAATATTTTTACTTTGTTTTTTTGCAGGCCCCTTTTCTTGATGTTCTGAACACAATGATGGACTCATCGTTACCGTTAACTCTAGAAGAGGAGGAGGAATGGGGTAGTCCAGCTTGTAACCAAGAACATTACAGATCTATAAAGTCCTATTGTCCTTACCAGAATATCAGACCCCAGGTAGGACCAGGTGTTAGCCTTCCCATAGATTTTATCAAAAGATGACACATGCAACCCTATCTGCTCCCCTCTCCCTGTGCTGGAGAGCTTGCAAATTTATTTCAGTGGAAAGGGAAGGGAAAGGGAGAGATCTGAAGTGACACTGCTTGCCTTTTGCCAAGGGAGACATTAGAAGGAGTTTTCCTATCAATTATCCTAATTTTCTTATTTATTGAGTTTTATATCTATGGAGCTCTTTAGAATCCACTGAATTTCCTGGGGTTGTAGCCACAACTGCATGGGTGCTGCCTTTTAGGTTGAGGGAGGATGGGCTGGATGTCATTTACCCATGAAGTTCAGCAACTGCTATTGGACTCAATTGACATTCTATAGGTAGAATAATTTGTTGGGAGGGGTAGGAATATTGTAGCAAAAGCTTCCTTTGTTTTAGAAAGCGTAGGCATATAAAAAAATAATGTCCAGCATGATATGTAATTATTCATTTTCAGATTTATCCATCGGTTCTGATCACAGCTTATGAAAATGACCAGCGCATTCCCTTAAAAGGCTTAGTGAGATATATCGAGAAACTTAGAACAGCTGCAAAGCAATACCTCCAAACTTCTGGCTTGCCAGGTATTTTCTTACATTATTAAATATCAGCCTGTATATTTCACCTGTACTTTCATTTTATTTTCTAAGTTTTATTTGTAACCTTTCACTCCTGGATTCTCTAATTTATCTTGCTTGTGGTAGCTGAGCCCACATTTTTGAGATAATATTTCCCTTCTACGTACAACACATAGGAGTAGACCTTATGGCAATGGCAATTCCTAACAACTTTACCTAAATTTGAATAGCATTGTGTAGACCGCCTAATAAGCCATGCCCACTGCAAAAAAAGAATTCTGCAATTCTGCAGTACAGAATTGTGGCTGCTTATAAAAACTACAGGTGGATATTTGCCTTTGTCAGCACATCAGAGGAGGGGTTCTTTGTAAAAGTGAACTCCTGGCAGTTATAAAAAGAGAACATGATTTTCAATGTGATGAGGAAAGTCTGGAGCAAAGTAACACAAAGCCTAAAAGTATTTTATTTGGAGGTATTTCATACAAGCCAACTTTTTTCATACTATTTACCCTTGGTACTTTTAAATGGTGAAGTGTTTTGGGGCCCAGAGCCAGAACAAATCTAAAGTTTGACAGATGGTCTGTTTCAGACAAGGTGTTTTATATTTTAAATTATACTTTTAAAAACAGGATGTTTGCTAGAACTTTAGTTAATCCACCCACAGTGTTACACAAGGATCTTTGTTTTTATATCATTTGATTTCAGATTCTAGAATGCCCAATATTCTGCTTGATGTCTATCCTGGTGGAAGCCATTGTGACTCCTTGCCTTGGGAGGAATCTTTGCAGAAGGTAAATGAAAAAGAACTAACCTGTTATATTGGCCCTTGTATATATCCAGCATTGCAAATGTAGCACAAAACCCTTCTGTTCTCTGTAGTAATTATAATTGTATTATGTTTTGATTATATTCTCTAGGTGTCAATGCATCTGTCCTTTCTATACAAGGAGCTGAACCTAAATAAAAGTAATCTGCAAAGATAACCCATTACATGTGTTCCAATAGGTATTGGGTCAGGCTTTGGTACTATCAATGTTTTTTTAAATAAACTTTTTTTTATAAAAGAAGATTATTGCTTGTGTGTATTACAGGCTGTATGCTTTCAGAACAACCACATTCTTGCCCTAGCACACTTACTCAGCACCTTTGGTTTTTTGTGGCTTGTTAGCACTATCTGGACCTTTCTTATAAACTGACTGTCCTTAGTAAATGTTTGCCTTTTTTATCTACATGAATCAACAAGTGTAAAAGGTGAGCAGCCCTTATGTGTTCTAACTGTTAGTGCTATTGTGGGTAATGAGGTGTAAAGGCCAAAGTACAATTGTCTGTAATAGAAACATAAGCTAAATTAAAGCTGAATTCTTCTTGGATATCTAAAAGCACTTTGAGAATGTTATGGCCTACCTTGCATGAATATGGAATGCATTTTAATAGTGCTTCCATTACTTAATATACTCAGTTTTTTATTATTTGCTTTCCATAGCTTTCTTTTCTTTAATTTCTGTTTCTTACTGTTTGTAAGACCAGTGGTTGTCATGCCCTGTCCTTCCCAAGGCCAGCGATCTTTAACTGCCCCAGTGAAGTCCTTTTACATGAGTAGCAATGTAATTATGATGCTTCTTGCTGTAGTAGGTGGACTCGGGCTGCTCCAGTTACTAGCCTTTCCTGGCTACTGTAGTATGTATTAGGCATTTGACACGTCAAGGGACTCCCAGTCTCTCCTGCCCATCCACACCTGTCAGGTTTCATTGGCAGGTTATGCAAACTGTAAATGCCCATACTTCCACCTACTATATTGCTAATGTCCGATTCATAATTGGACAGTTTACGTGGAATAAGCAGTGGATGTGACATTGAGTTGCCTCAATGATCCCTCCTACCCATGGTCTGACATAGCAGATTTCTCTCTAGGCCTAGTTAGCTGGGCGCACCACCTGCCACTTTTCAGCCACCTGGCTGGTTTTAGGTGATTACTAAAAAGTTAGGTCACAATACCGGGGCACTGAACAGCTGGGGCATAGAACAAAGATGACAGATAAAATGGGACATACCAAGGGGGTGGGCAGAAAGTTAGAGCAAAGTGTGGGGGAGGGGAGTGGATAGCCAACAGAATTACAAAGATTACCGGATTCCTATGGCAACAACAACGTAGAAATCTAAATTTGTCATGTGTTTCCCTGCCCACTTTTTGACCACTCGCCCACCCAGCTTAAATTGTTTTAGGAACAGAATAGTTGCACTTTGAAACAGAACTGATGACATCACAGCTTTTTAAAATAGATACAGTACCAAGTAAATAAATTGAAAGAATAACATGAATATTGGTGTTAACAAAACATTTTATTTTCTGCCCAACAGTTTCATGAAAATCATTTTTTATGGCATTAAAAAATTGTATTTAGAACTTTTCAGCATAACTTTCTACAGACTGCATGGAAAAGCTATACCATATAATAAAGTTTCTGCTCCTTAGCAATTCTTGTACAGTAAATTGAAGGCACTGGAATAACAAGCCTTTTCTGATATGAAGCAACTGTTTTTGAACTCCTCCTTGTTGTGCAGGGGTTTGTTGGTCTTGTACTCGAGTATAATTCCTTCCCCACGCTGTGTGCTGATGTTTTCTGTGTTAACACTTTTACCGTTGTTGGCTGATATTGTACTTAACCTGATCTTTGCTTGTGCAGGAATATCTTTCACTTTATTTTTAATATCCACTGATGTTGGTGCACCAAAGTTTAGCACCACCATAAAGACCTTGTTCAAACCATCTATTTCTCTTACATATGCAAAGATATTGGGGTCATGAAATGCATAACACATCCATCCCCTGTGAAGGGGCAGCTCACCCTTTCGGAGGTTTAATATATCCCGATACAGGTTAAGAGTGGAGTTCGCTTCCTGCATTTGAACCTACAAAACATACAGACAGTATTATTATTATAGCTTTATTAATTTTAAGATGTGACATTTGAAAAACCAGTACCACGATCCCCTTCTGCTTTGTACTTCTGTAAACTGCTGTTTCATAAATCAGTGACCAAATGCAGTAATCTGAACCATGGAGGGTCTATAGGTGGAATTTATTCGTCCCCCTAAGCTTTTATTTTAGAACTACAAATCAGTTTGCCCTTATGTTGTGATGAGGATAGACTGGGGTAAAGCAAAAAAAGAACTAGGAGAGATGACACCACCACAAACAAGAGATTTTTTAGGAACATTTAAAATTCTATTCTTGGAGTCATTGAGGGACAAAGGAATTCGATACCTTCAGGAAGATTGGACACTGGCAAGATTGGACACATTTAAAACAGCAGAGTTGCTGGCAAGACATCCATTCTCTAAAGACACTCAGAAATCAGAGGCATTATGGTAGAAGGAGTGGTCAACCTGGGCCAGCCTACAAGTCTTTTGTTAGCCAGTGTCCAGTCCTCCTGAAGTAGATAGTATAACACAAAGGCATCTTTATCATGTGTCCCCAGATGATCAATAACATCCTTTGCTTTGTCAGTCTACAGCAGGATTTTGGATCTGAGTGCATTTCTTGCACATTATTTCTTGTACTTGAAGTCTTTAGAGAGATAAAACACATAGGAAATGAGCATGTATTGCAGCAATGTCCTGCATTTGTTTTTATTTTTTATGTCCTGATATATACTTTAACCACCTGGGC
>NC_092861.1:137918943-137964088 GCF_032062135.1 Pyxicephalus adspersus
GCAAGGAGGTTAAACAGTGATCAAAGCAGGCTTTAGATTTAAAGTCCATTCCAAATCATGGCTATGTCTTAGCCTTAGTTCTGGCCATGTAAGAGCATGTGTGACCCCATTACTAGTCACCTTAGCAATACCCTTTAGTTTCGAAACAAACTTATCCCAATTTTTATTAAAGCAATGGCTCAGAAAAGAAAACCATACCTAACAGATCTATTTACGATACAGTGAAATTGCTTACTTCAACATTGAGCTCCTTATAATCCTGATTGACTGGCAGCCATGTTGTATTACCCCCATTGAAGCCAGCATTCAAGCTTGAATCCCACTGCATTGGAGTCTTCTCTGGGTATTCAGACTGCAAAAGTACAAAGATGGCACAGAAATAAATTAAAAAATGAAATACATGTGTAGGTCATTCAGTTTGATTTTCTGTGTTTGCCTCGGAGCAAGAGGCATCAGAATCCCGAAGGGATAGGTAGGGTATACGTTTTATTCCTGCTCTTCCCTTACCTACAAAAATCCATGATAGATATATACTTACAGGATCATATTCAGCAGACGGGTAGGAGTTTTCATTCAGTGCTGGGTTATCCATCATTCCCAGTTCTTCCCCATAGTAAGTTGTTGGAGTGCCAGGCAGAGTCAGCAGCAGCATGTTGAGCACATTAACATAATCTTTCCCCACCCGAGATGCAACGCGTGAATTTCTGGAATTTCCAACCTGTAAGATGAATTTAAAACATGGAATCAGACCTGCCCCTGCTTAAGCATCCCATACCACATTTAAAATACTCAGCTATAATGTACATTCATGTAAATCAACTCAAATACTGTCCTCTGTAGGGAATAAACTTTATTTAGAGGAAATAAAAAATATGGGGGTTACTAATGTTGAAAACTCCTGAAAGTGGTAGTTGCATGACTGTCTATTCAGTAATTGTAATTAACTTGGAACACGCAAGTAATATAGTTAGGATGGAATCAGGATTTGTAATCTAAGTACTTGTCAGTGATTTGGCAAGTGCTTAAAATGAATCGGCATGACAACCAGGCAACTAGTATGTTTGGATTTTATTGGAATTGTGATTGGCTTACCATCCAGTGTGGCCACTTTCCCTTGGGCATGGACCTCATCCACAGATCCACTGTATCATATATTGAGTTTCCAGAGATATCTTTGTTCAGGTCATATAGGTAGAAGTTGAGAGGCAAGTCAGCTTCTTCGATAAAGGAATTCCCGTAATATAACATTGTTTTTGCTACCATGTTGTGATCATTGGATTCTGTTCCCATAAACCTGCAGGTGGGATCACATAAACACACTATCAGAGCCTGTGTGATGGGAGGTTTTCTATTTTTCAGAAATTTTAATAAGATGCACAGCTAAATGCTTGATGTTTAGAGCTAAATTTAGGTGTCTAAATAAATAAATTCCCTTTCATAATCCTCCAGTCGGGTATGATCTGTGCAAGCTTTGCACACATCCTGGAGCACGTGACATTTGTAAGCCTATCACCCACCAAGGGAGGTGTCCTGCTAGCCCTCAGACCATAACAAACAGATCATGGACTTGTGATTTCCCTCAAGTAGGTAACAGATCATTTGGGCCTGACCCTGATGACACCAAGTTGGAGATAGAAGCTTCCTCATCCCTAATAACACACCTCTCATTATGCCATACACAAAACCTCAACTGCCCTGATAAAACATCCAGCCCTCCCTCATACAACCCACAACAGAAAAGTAGATCACCTGCAGAAGTCTTTACTCAACTGCACACAGGGAATATGGCTAAATATGCCTGGTGGTGATTGGCTGCAGCTCTGGTATAAAAGGCTGGAAACACTGCATTTTCATGAAATCCCTTTTTTCAAACTTGCTGATTGGACAACTAGTTTCCCCAATCCAGAGGTATGTATGATTCTGCATGCTACAGTTGTCCAGTCTTGATTACTCCTGGGACATAGAAGCCCCAAATTCCCTATGTACAATGCATGGCCTCTGGTCCTGCATTGTATGTAAAGATTTAAAGCTTGCAAACTGGCAAAGAGAAGTGGCTTGAGAGGACCAGTCCTGCAGTACAGAGAAAGCATGCTGGAGCAAGGAATAAATTATTAAATGCATTTATTTTAATCCCCCTAAACAAGTTAGCCTTTAAACTTTGCAATTCAGGCCACCCGACAGCAACCCAAGGTTGGTCTTAAAAAAGAAACAGAAAAAAATCGATTGATCATTTCTTATTTTGATAATACATGGTGTCATAAATGTTGTAATAATTGGTAAACACCTAAAAACTGCACATGGATTTTGGGCCTGGAACTGTACTTGTTCTTAGTCCCTTTGGAACCTAATTGATTTATACCTGATAACAAACACAGGTAACTGACAGGTTCCATGATTGATAATGGGACAACTCTAGAGACAGTCCACTCTACCTGTAACGGCCTGGCTCTCGGCTGTATTTGTTCATTGTCTGGCGGAAGTTACGGAGGATGTCATGCATCCCAACCTGTGTTGTAGTGTAGTCATGATAGAGGTCTGAGTAAGATGTGACCAAATTCTGCAAAGACAATATCAGCTAAGTTAGTTTGCATAAGCTAAGTAGCAGAGCAAAAATTTAAACAGCAGAAGTAAGCAAAACTCTTGGTCATTGAAAACATTGCAAAGCCAAAAATACTGTCAGCAGCTGCCCATCTACATTTCACAGGTTATAAAAGTAACAATAATGTGCTCACTTACCGGTGGCTGTGTTTTATTAACCTGGGGCTCATCCCGGAGGTGCTCAGCTTCAAGTAGGAACTTAGCAGCATCGACTGTAAACCCATCAACACCTTTCTCCAACCAGAATGAGATAATATCCTAAAGAAAGAGATTTCTTCAGTTTCCACTGCAACCATATTGCTTAACACAAATCAAACACCTTCTTCATTCAGTTTGTCAATCAATTTGTATAATATAAATTATTGCGAATTTTCGTAATGAAACATTGGCACCTTCCCAAAAAAACCCAAGGGATATAGCCAGCTAATGAATTCCCAAGGGACGGGTGCAATTGTCGAGGTGAAGCATGTACAGCTGCATGAGACCCAGACAGTCCTCAGCCAGCAGGAGTCTCTACCTGCAAGCCCACCCTTAGTTGACAGCTGCAAGGACCATGCAACATGCTGCCGAGCGGGAGCCCCTGCTGGCTAAGGACTGCACAGCCTCAGGGCCCTGTACACACAGACCTGCAAGTAATCTGCTTTATGGGGAAGCAAGAAAGGACAGAAAGAGAATTAAAGAGAGTGAGGAAGAGAGAAAAAGCGAGGAGAGATGGGGTGTAGAGAGAAAGAGAGAACAATGCAAAAGGGAGGAGAAGAGCGCAGCAGAGATTAAGATAGAGATTGGGGTGGGGTGGGAGTTTTGTTTGGGGGGGGACAGAAGTTGAAAAAGGGGAAGATATAAAGAGGAAAGATAGAGATTGGGGTGGGGGTGGGGGGGCTTGTAGGTAGGGGGGTACTAGTCAATTTTGCATGGGCGCCCAATGTTTTCTGTGTTTGCCACTGCCATAATCTGAAGACCAATGTGATAAAAGGACTACCAACACAGTGGTCAGAAGGCATAAGATCAGGCTACTCAATAAATGTTAATCATCATAAATGGAAAAACAAAGCAAATTAGCTTGTTTACAATTACATAGAAATTACTCAGATATAATCTCAGCATGTCCCACCCAAACAAAAAGCTTTATGAAGGACTGGTCTCAGAATATTTTGCCTATAGGACAAAGGTTAATTGATTTTTTAATTTATGTTTTTGCTCTGTATGAACCATTTGTCACCAAAATGTTAAACTTGTATTGCCAAGTTATATATATATAGTTGTTATCTCTCATTAAACTTTAAACAAGTTAAATGTTCTTTGATAAGAAAGAGGACAATCTGCTGATAAGTGGATGCTGAATCATTTGCAGTGATAGGGTGTTTGAATCCAAGCCAGTATGATATTTTTTCGACTATAGAAAAGTAGTTTTTGGGACCTTGTTATGTTGAGACTTCATCCATCCTAAAGCCCACCAATGAAGTCTTTTATCATGTCCAATAGGAAATTCCTTAAAGCTTTAACGTTGGTTTACATGGTAAAGGATTCCAATGCTCAAACTAAGTTAGAAGACTTTGTTTCAGGGATTAGCAGTGACCTGTGATATATCAGGTTCTAGTCAATCTTTGTCAATCATAAAAAAGTTAATCATCACAAATCGGGGAATGTTTTTTATTGTTTTAAAGATTCATTGAAGAACTTGTTAGCATTAAGTAGTACCAGCAACATAACTATGTTTATAATTATCACTTAATGAGAAAACCATCAGGTGTAAAGTTCAGCAGTTTTCTGAGTTATTGATGTAACAGTTTAACAGGATGATTGAAGTGTAAATTTATTAACCTTGCTAATATTGCAGTGAATTCTCAGTGTTCAGATGGATGCAAAGAAGTGTGAAACACGATGTCAACATCTGACAAAAGACAATATAGACCTTCTTTAAGATTATGGTCAAGTGTCATCAAGTTGCTGGAAAGCTAAAATTAATCTACAAGTGGTGTTCAATAAACTGTCCCCAGGTATGTCAATTATCTTCAGTATATGGCCCAGTGGAGCTTACAGCATCATACTTATTTATTGGTACCACTCCAGCCATGAAGTATTCTCAGATGACCCCCTCCAGAGCCAATATTAAGGAAACCTTTCCTCTGCTCTTCAAGCTAAACAGGTACATTATTTACATAATGAGGAAAAAGCATGGGCAGCACGGTTGCTTAGATGTTAGGCCTTTGCAGTGCTGGGTCCCAGGTTCTAATCTTGACCAGAACACTATCTGCATGGTTTTCAGGTTCTCCCTATGTTTGCGTGGTCTCTGTTTTCCCTTCCACATTCCAAAAACAGGCAATTAGGTTAATTGGCCTCCCCCAAATATTGACCTTAGACATGACATATGACTATGGTAGGGACATTAGATTGTGAGCCCCTTTGAGGGACAGCTAGTGACATGACTGTGGACTTTGTACAGCACTGCATAATATGTCTGCGCTATATACATACTGCATAATATTATTAATAAAATAGCTGCTTCTTTTTGTGTTCCTTAAGAAATTGGCCCTCTATATCAGTGGTCGCCAACCGGTGGTTCACAAGAAAATTTGGTGGTCTGTGGCTCTGTCCCCCATATGGACACAACCCGCCCACTCTCCCATTGAAGGCTCATCCCTGCTTGTTAAACATCCTGGGGGGACAGTAGCGCAGGCCTGTGGACACAACTTTTGTCCTGTGCTACTGTCCCCCCAGGATGTTTAGCAAGCAGGTCTGAGCCTGCGATGGGAGAGTGGGCAGGTTCCGGCATTATGATGTCACTCTGGGAGAGGTTTCTTCCCCTTTGAGTGGCACACGGCTCCCCGCACATGCACGGTCTGGATTCCGTTGTGGTGCCATCAAACATTCACTGCAAGTCCCCACAGTGCACGTACAATGCAACCAGAAAAAAAGGCGTATACATGGTTGGCCACATTTTGTAGCTTAGGTTTTTACCTAATATAGTTTTCCTGTGTTTTTTTTCAGGTTTATAGTCGAGGATACTACTTTATACGGTACATTACAGTTTAGACTGTTTGGCTACTTTTGTTATGAAATTATTTCCAGACTTTCCTTTCTTCAGGCTTGTTTTAAGCCAACAGTAACATTTTCAGTGTTTCTTAGCAGACATGGGTGAACAAACCCAGAGTAAATACGCAGAAAGCTCACAAAATTAAAACCCAGAATGACAAAGTAGGCATTTTTTGGCAAAAATCAATATGTATTGTTGGCTTTTGTGCCAAATAGTTCATCTAAAAAAACAGGCACAGCTAAGTAATTTCTGGTGTTTCTACCGTTCCCTATGGTGGAGATGGTAATTGGGTCTGCACAATTCTTATTACAATATAGAGACAAAACTACACAAACATACAACAAATTGACTTACCAGAATTTCTTTGTTGACATCTGGATTGTGTAAATTAAGATCAGGTTGTTCTTTGCGAAATTGATGAAAGTAGCACTGTTTTCTGACACTGTCATATTCCCAGGCTGAGTTTCCATACATGCTCACCTAAAATATGAAAGGCAGGATGACAATTCAGTCATCAAAAAGGGTTAAAAGCTTTACAATAATTTTAATTCAATGTCGCAACAGTAACAAATAATAATGATTTGTGGCCTGCAGTGCATTCATGTAATGCCTGGACATCGCAAACTGCTAAAAGCAGAAAGCTCCTGTATAACTTCTTCATGGGCAGCATGTCATCATTCAGAAGGTTAACACCAGAGAAAGAGCAGGCAAAAGGTTTGGAACTTATGTTATGTTTTTTTTACTGTCTGTACCCCTGCTGGGGGTGCCTTTATTTATTTGACACTATTTTATAGATACAGTACACTGAATAAGTCTTGTCACCCAAGCAATGGAAGTGTGTTACTGGCAAGTAAAAATTACGAAATATAAGCCTGGAAGACAAACTAAGCAGCAACCACATTTAAGGACCGGTAAGTCTCAATGTTTTTCTTAGGTTTAGATACACTTTGGGTCATAATTATTCAACAGTATTTATATAGCGCCAACAAATTACGCAGCGCTGTACAATAAATAGGGGTGACACTGACATACAGACAGTGACACAGGAGGAGAGTACCCTGCCTAGAAGAGCTTACAATTTTTGGTTAGTTAGAGATGAAAGCAGAACTAAACTAATGAAAAACTCCAAGATGATGATGTAACTCCAATGCATGTGCATAAAACACATGTGCATCTCAGTGTACAATGAAGTAAAGGGTGTGAACAGGCAGATCAATCCATTTTAATTGTAGAAGGGTCATCACCTGCCCCTATGCAAGTTTAGTTCCATTTTAAAGTGTAACATTAGGAATTTACCGTTAGGTTTGTGGTAAACCTGTGCTTTATCAACGCATGGAATTACAACAGACCTACTTTTTTACAGTCCCTAACTTTAATTTTGTTTCCATACTGGTATGTTTATGTCTGGAGATAAGGAAATCTCTGTGTAAGAATATGGATGGGGCTATGGGTTTCCCTTTGACAGCGCCAATTGGCCCATATTGGTCAACTGCTCTGATTCATATTCTTCTACACATACCTGGAAATACTATTTATTTCCTTTGTCTTCCATACTTGATTAGGGTTAGGAAGCCAAGGAAATGTACAGTAAGTATGTGATCTTTGGTTGGGGGGAAATTGATTTTAAAGCAAACCTGTTATACTGAACTGTCTAATTGGTAAGTAGCCATAACTTTGGGTGTAATAAAAAATGATTGTTTTTTCAAGAAAACACCAAATATCAGTTATGAAACTTTTGCTGCTTTTGGAGCCTTTGTGAAATTAAGGAATTTCTGCAAAATCCTCAAATATCACACAAACATACCCAGTTATTGGGAGGAACGACCCGGGTATCCACCACCGCACAGTCTTCCCAGATATAATAGTCTGTGTATTTATCTGTTCGAGTTCTACTTAGCTGGAACCAGTTGTGTTTATCACTGGTGTGATTTGGAATGAGGTCAATTATCAGTTTTATACCTGGATATAAAAAAAATAATAATTTTATACAATTACCATAAACAGGCATAATAAAAGTGCAGTAATAGAAATCAGATGTTACTTTACTGTAGTCAGATCACTGAAAGGTGATTTGTACTGATTCATAAATCTTGTTTATGCCATTGTGATCTAAAAGGTATCTGTGAATGAACTTATTATGGTTTAAAATGTAACAAATTCTAAGCAATCTTATTATTCCTTTACATAGGTATTGGAAGATATGAAGATGATTTAACATTCAAATCATCTTCAAATAAATCTTTTTATTTTGCTCATTTGGGCCAAAGTAAAAAACTATACATATAGGGCGAAGCCCCACCCTTGATACCCTAACCCAGTGTTTAACAATCTTTAAAACATTAATTACTATATCCACAGCTCACAGTAAATTAGGGTGGGGTTCAGTGGAAAGAATGTCACCGTTGCAAAAAGCCAAAAAGATCATTGGTGTCAGTGGTAAGGGACTAGTCATTGCTTAAGGAACCCCTATCAACCTCTGGAGGAACTCTGGTTGAGAAAAACTGCTCTAGCTACTTGGGGGGGCACTGAGTTTAAGGCGCTTCCCATAACAGTGGTGTTGGCTGTTCCCAGGTACATGGTGAATCGTTCTTCTAAAGGTACTGCACCACCAAGAGCAACTCATCCCTTTCTGGAACTGCCCTGAAATCTGCCACAGCTGCTCTTGATCAATAGTTCCCAACTGATCCCATTAAAGGCTATGTACACACATGCAATAATTGTTGTTGGAAA
This sequence comes from Pyxicephalus adspersus, assembly GCF_032062135.1. Taxonomy (NCBI): domain Eukaryota; kingdom Metazoa; phylum Chordata; class Amphibia; order Anura; family Pyxicephalidae; genus Pyxicephalus; species Pyxicephalus adspersus. Next base: position 137,927,306 of record NC_092861.1, read on the forward strand.
GGATCGGGAAATGATGCATGAACGAGTGCTGTACATACAGCACCATTCTGCTCTATAGAGAGAGGGGAGGGGGAGAACGACAGAGCGGCACCCTGCTGCGCGCTCTCCCCTTCATTTTCATTACGATCCTTCGTCGTCTTATCGTACGTGGATCCGCCAGGACAGTCAGATAATGGACGGCGAGCTTCACACATGCAAGATTCTCATCCGATATCAGCCCTGAGACGATTATCGGACAAGAACTATTGCACATGTGTGACCAGCCTAATTGAATGAGCCTGCAGCAGAATGCTGCAGTTCACTGAAAGTCTGAAATGGCCAAACCTTATGTAAGCTTAGCATATGAGCTAATACAAGGTTACTACCCTGATCATCTCCTTTATAAGATAATAAAGATTGGTCTCCAAAAATATGCAGAATGACCAATTAAGATGTGTATGTGGAACTTTCACTAATTCATTTTTTGTTGGGGCCTCTCTATGGGCAGGTTTCCTTCTATTTACCTTGCATCTTTTGAACAGGAAAGTAAAGGAAAATCAAAGCCAACAAAGTCTAACTATCTTAAGCCTACACTACTCTATTCAAAATGTCCTTTACACACCCTATGGGATAAACTAGCTCACCTTTATCATGCAGGGCAGAAAGCATGTTCTCAAAATCTGCCATTGTTCCAAAACTAGGGTCAACCTGGCGGAAGTCATCCACCGCATAGCGATAGTCTTTCAGTGTTGATTTGTAGAATGGGGCAACCCAGACAGTCTTGACACCAAGGTAGACAAAGTGGTCAATCTTCTCCTGCACACCTTGAACATGAACGCAAAAACAAAAAAAAAAAATTAATGATTTATTAATCTTGCAATATGAGGGGAGGTTAGAATGTCAGTTTTTAGCCTGCCATAAAAATCAGATTATTCTATGTATGGGATGTGTCCATTTGTATTGGGTATATAGAGCACATGGTGAGGTTCAGCTGCCACTCAAGATCAGCAATATAATCTCTCATCAACTGCCACTCCAGCCTTCTGTGTCAGAATAAGAAGTTGTGACTACAACACCATTGCAGCTTACAATTTGCATGACTGCCCTGTTTTTCTGTGGTCCTAAGCCCAATGCCCACCAAGTGCCCTAAAATATATATAATATGTTTGTGATTTCTTTGTACAAATGTTTTGCACATTCTAAACTCCTAGAGCCAATATAGTCATGGATTTGTGAAACTTCAATAATCGCTTAATTATCCAGAGGAACTGGCAGCGGACACAAGAAGAGATGCCAGAAGCTCAGATTCCCAGTATTGTTTCACATTGCCAAATGTTAAACAGAAGCTGGCATAACTGGTCAGGTAGAATGTTACAAAACTGCCATGAACGTCATACATACAACATTCATATCATTCACATGAACAGACAATTTCCCATATCAATACAAATTACCAGGCACTGCAGCTGCTATAAAACTAGTTGTAGCTCATTCTGCTATGTTATTAGACATTTTTGGCCAGGATGGAGGGTTGCACATTTCAGGTGGGGCAATTGGTACAAAAAAGCAGAGAGCAGCTTGGGAAGACTGTAACAACTTTAAATCCTAAAGAGTGATCATGTAGAAAACAGCATTATGCAAATTTCCCAACTTTGGTAAGAGGGACAGTTTTAGGTCAAAGTATCTGGGTGAATGACACAACCCTGCCATGCCCCCATAGACAATGGCATAGGCAGAGACACTGAAAGAGAAACAGTCCTTCCGAATCAGAGACAGTTGGAAGAAATGATTATATTTACTGCTTTTTAATCCATCTGGATTCTTTAATCTAGTACTATACATGAGAATTGAAGGAGATAGCAAGTAAGATCCATAAGAGAGGCACACAGAAAGACTCAGGATGGCACACAGTTCTACACAATTACCATGTTATAGATAAACTTAGCTTAGGCCTTGATTGTTTAGTGCTAAAAGTATAAAGTTCGAACGTTTCATTTAATTTTAGATAGCATGGAGAATATATCAAATTTACGTTGTTGTTTTTCCATATGCCATTAGGACAAGTGCAATTTTAAATGAATCACTGTAAAGGACTTCATAGAATATAATAGTAGCTATTTTTAATGTGTTTTAGCATGCTTTGCACACAATTTAGGAAAAGTAGAACTAATCCTTCCTCACCTACAACTAGGAGAAAAAGTTTCATCTATGTAAACTTTTTAGGTTTAGCTCAATACTCAAAACATCCCACTCTTCCAGCACAGCCTGCTGCACTAACCCATGCAGACATTGTAGCCATCATAGATCTCCTTCACATGCTTAAAGTGCAATGAACCCAAGTAAAGAATGAATATGTTGCAGCTTCTGAGCCCATTGATGTTTTTTTTTTTTTCAGATTTTTCCTTCACCTTTCTTTGGACATTACAGGTTTTAAGGGCTTATGCACAAGGGTGCAGTTTGCCTGTGCATTTAGAACACATTAAACAAAGGTCAGGAAATACAATTTGACTTCAATGTAGAAGAATACGTGACAGTTTATGGTTCTGTTTGACCTGATTTGCACATCTTTAGACACAGCATGTGCAAAGCAGATCTAACAAAGTCTTTTTCAATTTTCATTCAAATGATTTTTATGATTGTATTGAAAAAATGAAAATGAACACACAATTTTAAAATTACCTTTAAGATCCCCAGAGCCATCACCATCACTGTCTCGGAAAGACTTTGGGTACACCTGATAGATTGGGCTGCTCTGCCACCAGTCGAGACACTTAGGTGACAGGGCTATAATCGCAATTGTGGCGGCAATGATGGCCAGGGTAGCCACAATGATGAGCCAGAATAGGATCTCTCGTGTGACCTTGTAGCAGGTTTGATTGGAAAATTGTAGCAAAACGTCTTTCGGCATTCCAGCGTATGGCTTTAATGGCATGGATGGGTCATACTCGTTAATTTTAACCGCGTAAGTGGACGCTTCGGTCTGGCTGTTTTTTCTGCTTGGCGTCTCCTCCTGTCCATCATGATCTGCAACAAAACCATTATTTTCATGACCAGATTTCTGTTTTAACTCCACTGAGTTGACCTCTTCATCCATGTTGAGTCTGTTTTTGCAGATTTTTCTATTCCTTAACAAATCCACAGACCCAGCACAGTGCGTCTGCAGTCAATGTTTAGCTGAGGCTGTAACAAACCTTCATGAAAAGCCTTTAAATACTCCTGGCCAGGTCAAGGTACACAGAGGGAAAACAGTACAAAGTTCCAGTAATTAATGACACCCTTCCGCTGCACAGGCAACTAGATTATTGAATGGCTGCAATTTGCTTGTACTGTGTCACAGATAAGGATAATACCGCTCAGAGCTTACAGTAAAGTACAAGTCATTCATGGCAATTTGATCTCTGGGAGGCAGAACAATGGCTGTTTGAGGAACAGAAATTCCTGACTTGGGTAAAACAATGAATCCATTATGAACATTAGACTGGATTTCAAATATTTTGATTGTAATGCTTGCTTACTATTATCAAGTTGTTTTGCAAAAGCTGGACACAGCTACAGGAAGGTTTAGGTAAAATGGGATTGAGGAGGCAGTTAGTATGAAAAAATATAATAAATTATATGTAAAGGCCCGTATGCATCAACAAAATTATCAATGGTCAAGTGTTCCCCAACCAGGGTTCAGTGGAATCCTAGGGTTCCTCAAGAGGTATCTACAGGTTCTTTAAGCTATGAGTAATTTGGGCCTCTTGTGTCAGTTTAACTGACACTAATGAGTTTTTGGCTCCATACGAGTGACTTCCCACTGAGCACCAGGGTAATGCAATGTGAGCTGTGGATATAGTAATTATAGCAGGGGTTCCATGAAGACCTCAAGGTTATTTCAGGGGTGCCCTCTTGTTAAAGTGCTTGAGAAAGGGTGGTCTATGGGCTTGTTTAAGTGAGCAGTGGATTGACTATCATGTATTTCCCAAACAGCTAGCCAATTCTTGCTGTGCTCTACATAGTTTCCATTCATCCATCTGGATGAACTGATCCGTCATTGAGCCATGAGTTAGGTAATTCAGCTATGATGAGTACTATATATACTTTTTTCACCAAAAAAGTCAAATAAATAAAGAAACTTGGTTTTTGTTAAGGTCACATAAGTAGATGGCGCTGTGTCCTTATGTAAAATGTGTAACAAACGCTGTCAGAGACAAGAGATATATGTTGGTTACACACTTTACATAGGAACACTGGCACCATCTACTGGTGGCCAACAATAATGCACAAAAGATCATTTAGGAGTGACATCATAATAAGCTCCAAGGTACAAAATACCTTAATCTATAAAAAGGCAGAACAAAAAGATATGCTGATTTAGCCCATGTGATTTTATTTTTTACCCTTTTAAATAAATATTTTTAAAAAGACACACTTGTTGATGTTTTTACTCACATGAATTTTATTGGCATTTCTGTTGACTTCTTTTATTGTACACTATTGAATCTTAGCAGTGTAAAAGAATTTTTCTGTTTTTTTTTTACATAAAAATAAGTACCTCACTTCAGGTGCATATTCAGATCCTTTTATATTCAAGTATATACAGTAAATGCTCGACAGAGAGCAACCACATTCCTCCAATAAGGTGAAAATTTTTATCCTGACAGTTTTTTATTGCTATCTGGAATCTAATTAGAGATTTGGATAATGTAAATTTAGATATCATTACCGTTTTTAATAAAAATAAAATGATCATTGCACTTCTGTAGTAACCATATTGGTGGTTAGTGAAGTAGTGATTGTTTTTTACATCAGTGGTCAGTGGAGAATTGCCATACATTGGTAAATGGTGGAAAGTACCTCTGTACATTGGTTGCCAGTGGTTAAATCCTATTTATATTTGCAGCCAATGGGCCTGATTTATAAAAGCGCACCACGGCTGGAGAGGATACGCTTTGATTAGTGAAGCTGGGTGATCCTGCACACCTGGTGATGGATTTTTTAAAAGGTATTTGATAGCAAAAGTTTTCAGTCCTAGACCAGATCCCATCCAGGTTTGATGTGTCACTCAGCTTCACATATGAAAGTGTCTGTCCAGTCTTGGCTTCATTGAATGCCACTTGTTGAGTTCTGGTTGAGTGCAAGCCGAAGACCTCTGGCATAAATCCAAGACACCAGCATTAAGAAAAGGCCATCATTTTATTATAATATTCCTACTCATATTTCTACTTTGCTTCTCAGTAAATGATGTTCAGAGAACTGGAGGAGGGACATGAATAACAATGTAATGCTGGATTGACCCCACCAAACCTTCAGATCTACGAAAATGTTGTTGTCAGGTGAAAAAGCTTCTTCTCTGGCAGGGTGAAACAGTCAACTGCTTCTACTGCCCCTTATATTCTTTCAAACGTCGCTCCAGAGAAACCTGAACAGTGGCCCCCTGCTGTGTTGTAACTACAGTTCAGCTTGTAGTATGTAAGTGGTTATGGATATCAGCAGAAGATGGAAAGTTGTGCAAGCAATATCATTCAAAATAACTTTCATTCTTCTATTACTGTTTATTTTTCCGATAGTTTGAGTAGCATTTTTTTAAGTATATGTAAAGTCAACAATTAAAATCTCACTCAAACTTTTAATATTACAATATTTAATAATCTACAGCTTTATTTAAAAAATAATTTTTCATAATCACCTGAAGAAGCAAGAAGCAATTATCTTGTGATCGTCATACTTCATGCGCGCATCTCTCCGGAACCTCCTACTGAGACTTTTCTCGGAAAAACTAAGATTCAAATGGAATAAATAGAAATATCTTTGGAAAAATAATAATGTATAGGCTATTTCAATGAAATTTGGAAGTCCTCCATTGCTATTTAACAAACTCACATAAAACAGAAACTCAGTCATTTGAACTTTTAACTTGGTTTCTAATGATCCACCAGTTGTGACATGAGCACTTTGCAATTGTTCTTTCCCAACAGATCTCCATGGAGCACGCTTGATTTACTATACCAGCTAATGTAGATACAAGGTAATAGATCTATGTGGTCAAATGCACATAGTTTCCCAATGGTTCTTGGTTTGTGTTTGGTTATATCCTTTCATTGTGTTTTGAAACAGCTTTGTTATTTTCTAATTTTAAAAAACATGGTGATGCCCATGAAGATCCACTTTAAAGGCACTTCCTGTGACAGTGTTCTAAACTTGTCTAACAATAGACCCTGCATAATCACTTGAACACACAGCCTTCTTATGGTACAAAGTCTTTCACTCAGCAGTTCAGCTCAACCCAACTTCCCTGTTGGACCTTCTGCAATTGTTCTGTGCATACATCACAGATTACACAGGTCAACATGTCATTTTCATCAGATATCATTTTATGTGGGCTTTTTAGTATTTTTGATGCAGATATCAAATCTTCAGTTTTCCTCTAGCACATCTAACTTTTGTGATGCAGCTAGATATATATTGTGTGAAATTCATTATAAAGAGCCTTAACATATTACAACAATTAACAACAGTTTTCTTTTTTTTAAGGTTAGAGACCTCACTAACTGTGATTGATTTTATTTGTCATCATGCCTGGAAAGTGCCTTAATGATCCAGACAGTTTCTGTTATATGTATGGTTTATTCACAAAGAAAGCACAACATCGTCAAATTACCACAGAACTTAAAAAGATATACAAATTATATTTTGGCTGTCCACTTGGTGACCAGGATAAATTCTGGCTCCATCTCTCATATGTACCAGTTGTTCCAACGGACTGGGTGACTTGGCTAAATTGGCGTGAAGCAGCAATGACATTTGCAATCCCGATGGTGTGGAGAGAACTGTGAGACCATCTAATCGACTGCTGCGTCAACAAAAGTGGATTTTCAGGTAAAACTAAGCACAAAATTGTATATCCCAGCCTTGATTCTGAAATTAGGCCTGTTCCCCATGATGATTCATTGCCAGTTCTGGTACTGCTACATGATGGACTTGCTTCTGTAGAAGGTGATGAGGAATGCGCTCGACTTGCAGCCAGTTACAACCCCGAACCATCTGATCCTAACTACTTGGCCGATGAAGATTCAGAACCAGAGACCTTTACACAAGCAGAGCTGAATGATCTCGTTCGTGATCTAAATCTCTCCAAAGACAAAGCAGAACTTTTGCTTCAAGGCTCAAATAGAAGCATTTGCTTGCAATGGCTGTAACCATTGAAATGAAAACCATAACTTGACAACGTTCTTCACTAGTGATGGCTCATTGTGCTATTGTCATGATATAAATTAACTCTTTAACAGTTTGTCACAAGAGCATGTTCCATCTGAATGGCAAATCTTCATTGATTCCTCAAAAAGAATCAAAATAGGGGAGTATGAAGCCTTAATAAGTGAGGAGAATTATGACTTAGTTGGCATTTCTGAATCCTGGCTTTGTTCTTCGCATGACTGGGCTGTCAATATTCCTGGGTATACTCGCTTCTGTAAAGACAGAATCAAACAAAAGGGTGGTGGTGTCTGCCTGTATGTGGGAAGTGATCTGAAAGTGAATATGAAATAAGAAATTGATGGAACAAGTGATGAGGTTGAGGCATTATGGGTGGAGTTAAATGTGGGGTTGAATAACACACAATTAATATTTGGAGTCTGCTATAGGCCCCCCAGTGCTAAGGAAGAAACAGTTTATAGAAGCCCCAACTAGAAATGATACTCTGCTGGACCTAGTTCTTTCTATCAATGCAGAGCTTATAACAAATGTGCATAGAAGAGAATCTGGGTAGCAGTGACCATAATATGATTTCATTTAATGTTAGCTGTAAACAGGAAGCAAAAACAGGAAAGATAAAAACATTTCATTTTGAGAGAGCAAATTTTCTATTATTTAGGGCAGCTCTCTGTGACTTGGACTAGGAGACAATATTGTCATCAAAGAACATGATGTTAAAAAAGCCATAAGGAACAAGAAAAGGGCATTACAAAAATATAAAAATGAAGGATCACCTTCATCATTTGAAAACTATAAAGAATATAACAAAAGATGTAAAAAGGAGATAAAATGTGCAAAAAAAAACCTTTTAAATATAATAATAGCAAAAAGATCAGACCTGAACATGTAGGCCCCTTAAAGGATGCCGCTGGGTTTGGTTACCGGGAATAAAGAAAAGGCAGATTTACTAAACACTTTTTTTTTTAGCTCTGTGTACTCAAAGGAAAATGGCAGAGCTCAAGTCCAAATTCCTAATAGCAATGTCACTGCCTTAAATGAGTCACAATGGCTCAGAATTGATATGATTGAGAAACAGCTGGGAAAAAGTAGGGTTGACAAAGCACCAGGACCTGATGGATTACATCCACGTGTCCTCAAAGAGCTGAGCTTGGTCATTTCAAAGCCATTATTTTTAATTTTTAGAGACTCTTTAGTCACTGGCATGGTAACAATGGATTGGCGTAAGGCCAATGTGGTTCCTATCTTCAAAAAGGGAGCAAAGTCATTACCAGGTAACTACAGACCGGTTAGTTTACCGTCCATAGTTGCAAAGGTTCTACAGAGTTTTGATAAAAAACCACATAGAGGAATTTCTGCTAGAAAATAATATTATAAGTGATAGTCAGCATGGCTTCAAGAAAAAACGAAGTAGTCAAACAAATTTATCGTTTTTATGAGGACGTAAGTAAACAGGTAGGCAGTGGAGTAGGAGTTGATATAGTGTACTTGGACTTTGCAAAAGTACCCCACAGACGGGTAATATGGAAGTTAAGGTCGATAGGTTTAGAAAAGTCAATCTGTAAATGGATAGAGAACTGGCTTAAAAATCGCATCCAGAGAGTTGTAAATAATGATTCATACTCTGAATGGTCTAAGGTTATTAGTGGTGTACCCCAGGGTTTAGTGTTGGAACCTTTACTGTTTAACATCTTTAAAAATTATATAGATTTTGGGATTAAACAATTTCTGTGTTTGCAGATGAGACCAAACTATGTAATGGAAATAGGTCTATACAGGATGTTTATAATCTACAAGCAGACCTGGATGTACTGTTTGATTGGGCAGCCAGGTGGCAAATGACATTTAATATAGATAAATGTAAAATTATGCACTTGGGAGCTAACAACATGCATGCTTCATACTGTCTAGGGGGGGATACATTTGGGGGAGTCAGAAATAGAAAAGGACAGCATGCAATGACAAGCTGCAATATATAAAGCTAGCAAAGTGCTTTCTTGTATTAAAAGAGGAATAGACTGCAGAGATCGAGACACAATCCTGCCCCTGTACAAAGCATTGGTCAGACCACATCTGGAATATGCAGTTTAGTTTTGGGCACCAGTTCAAAAAAAGGACATTGTTCAATTGGAGGGAGTGCAGAGAAGGGCAACTAAAGTATTAAAAGTAATGGAGGAGCTCAGCTATGAGGAGAGATTAGCTGAACTGACTCTATTCTCCCTTGAGAAGAGACGTTTAAGGGGGGATATGATCACCCTGTATAAATATATAAACAGTCCATATAGAAAACTTTCTTTCCCATTATTCACTTTGAGATCATTACAAAGAACAAGAGAGCACTCTTTGTGTCTAGAAGAAAAGAAATTTAAGCTTCGGATAAGGAAGGGATTCTTCACAGTAAGGTCTGTGAAAATGTGGAATCGGCTCCCTCAGGAAGTAGTTTCAACAACTACAATAGATTGCTTTAAGAAAAAGCTGGATGTTTTCTAGAAGCACAGAATATAACTGGATATTAAGGCTTTAAAGTAAAAAAAACAGTGACTGTTGATCAAGGGAACATCCGATTGCCTCATGGAATCAGGAATTAATTTTTTTCCCCTCTGAACCAACTATGTCTTATAGGGTTTTATATCTGGGATATGTTTATTTTTTTTTTTCAACCTAACCTACAAGTAACTTTGAAGCTTGAAAGCAGTCTTACTGCATAATGGTAATTCCAAACCAAAACTAAAAAAGTCCTATGACAACATGAAGTTACTACTTGAAGCAATCCAGTATAAAATACACCAGTGGAACATCTGTGGGGATCTAGAGGTCATTGGCTTGCTGATGGGAATGCAAGGATATTTTTGTAAAGCATTGCATAAGATGATGGAGCTTTATAAATAAAATACAGTGATACCTCGGCTAATAAGTGACCCTGCTAACAAATTTTTCGGCTAACAAAGATTTTTTTTCTGCTGTGTTTCGGCCTCAGCTAACGAAGATGGACTTGGCTAATGAATGCATTAGTGGATGCGCGATAAACTGCAGCCGCGTTGAGCTAAATTTTCGCTTCGTATCGCCTAACGAAGATTTCGGCTAACAAGTGTGATTCTGGGACGAGTTATCTTCGTTAGCCGAGGTATCACTGCATAATAAATATCAAGACTAAAATAAAGATCAAATATCAAGATTCTAAATTGAGAATCTTGATATTTGAAAATGAATTACTTTGTAGTGCACACCGCTTATTATATATGTTAGGACTTTAAAGCTATTTTACTGGTTGCTAAACATCTGAAAATAATTGTAATTATTTTCTACCACCATCCTCCTTTCTAAAGAAAGGCATGGTCAAGATTTTCTTGTGTTTCCAGTTAACAAAAAATGTTTGCAAAATTTTTTTTTTTTGCTGACAGAATTTATTTACTTGAAATTCCATGAATTTTTCTGGTTTGATTATAAACTTTAGATAGTGTTATCTGAAAAAGCCTGGCCTGGAGATGTACAGTATATGGCAGTGTTTATTTAGCCATATGGACCTTGGAGCTGCATAAACTATCATGCAGCATATGAGAATTTAATGTCATTGGGTTCAGACAACCTTGTTCCTATGATGCATACACATCATACAGGAATTGCTGCAGACTTTAGCAAACAAAAGAATCGACTGGTATTTCAACTGAAGTTTGACTGCATGCAGTCCATCCAAAAGTGATATTTCACATTTCTTTAGAAACTTTAAAAAATTATCTGGGATAATCATGACTAACTAGGCAGCTTGACCCTCCTCTACTTACATGATTGGATATTATTTTCTGCACACTCCTCTGGCTTTAGGCGTTGTATTTTACATTTTGCTCTTGAAAGCACAGGGAGAGTTTTAATGAATGCTGTCGTGTAGCAACAAAAAAAGTGTCCCGATATCAATTTTTTAATAACTCTAGAATTAGTTTTAAGTTAGACTAACACACCATACCTCTCCAAAGAAGTCAAAGGCTAGCTTTAGTTCTACCAACCTCTGGGTTTGATACCCACCACTCCCCTCGATAGAAGTATTATTATTATTATTATTATTCTTATTATTAATAAACAGGATTTATACAGCGCCAACATATTATGCAGGGCTGTACATTAAATAGAGAAGTAGATGGCTAGATCTGAACTTACCATTCTCTGCGTCTGTTACCCACCATCTCCCTCTATAGAACTTTATGGCTAGGTCTGATGCCCACTATCCCCCTGCATAGAAGTTGGTGGCTATGTCTGAACCTACCATCCTTTGGGTCTAATGCCCACTATACCCCTGCATACAAGGTTATGTCTGAACCTAGCATCCTCTGGGTCTCATGCTCACCACCACCCTCTATAGAAGTCAATGGCTAGGTCTGAACCTAACAAACCCTTTCAAAGAAGTTAATGGCTAGGTCTGTACCTAGCATTCCCACATAACTCCCAGCAGCTGGCAACTTGCTTGCATGGCCACCCACACCGTCTTGGACATACACAGTCTACATAAACTGTTTTCCCAGCATTTAAACAAAGCTTTTAAATTCCCATCATTGAAATTCCCTTTCATGCCAACCGGACAGTCCACACCTTAGCATTTTCTTGATGGGCTGTAACAAAAGCACATCCTGCAATGTTAAAAAAAATACCTCCAAATGCCCCCATTGACATAAATCTGGTGTTTTTTGTCATTTAGGAGGCATTTTCACTTTTTCCAATTCATCTCTGCCACAAAGCTTGACTTAAAGTGTCTTTATACATGCTTAAAAATGCATACAAAAGCTGCATGGGTATTTATAAACGAATAAAGTCAGTATGGACTTCGCCTAAAAGTAAACTATAAGATATTAGTATTTTACTGATATATTTTTGTTTGCCGTATAACAAAATTACATTTTTTTTGTACAAATAAACATGACACTTTATTACATCAGAAGCTAATTTCTTTCAAACTGTCTGTGTTTGATTGGAAATCTGTGGGGAGCTGTGCAGAACATGCAGGGAGGCGAGGAGTCACCTCTTATTCCGCTGTGTTTGCTGTCTGAAACAAACAGAATTTTATTCCTCTTGCTGGTAGATATGAAAAAATGTGCCTAAACTGTACTTGCTGGAAATGTAAATATAAATTATGCATTTGCAACATTTCAAAAAAGATGAACTTACTTTTAAAATACAGATTAAAATAACTACTAAAACACTGTATTGTCCCTGCAGCTCAATTTGAATTTCACACTTGTTTCCATTTTAGTGTAGTATTTTTACGTTATTTTACAGGTTTTTGTTATTAGAAGTAAATGCCTATCCAACTTCGGGGGTTTGAAGAACCCCCCCCCCCCAATACCCTGCCATGTACCCTAATGCCACGTTAACAGTGGCTATTGGAGTGAACAGTCATATTTACACACTGCATATTTACATTACTATTGCAGAAAAGTGGCTGTAATTCTATGAAGATGCAAGCTTTATATAGAGTTCCTATAATCTGGTTCTCCATCTACATGCCAGGCTGATCTAGTTTAAAAGGAGTTTACCAGACAGTCACAAAAAATCAACTTTCAGTTAGTCCCCGGGTTACAACCGAAATAGGGACTGTAGGTTTGTTCTTAAGATAAATTTGTATGTAAGTCGGAACAGGTACATTATTTTATTAAATGCAATTAGGACAGATAATGGAATCAAGATATTATTAGGTCCCACCACAGCAATTTGATTGGGATAAGGTCTGGCCTTTTGTTTTTCAGCCTTCCCGCAGTAGATTTGATAGTGTGCTTGGGATTCTTGCATGGTTGCCTTTGCACTTTCAGCTGACACACACATGGCCTTACATTTGACTCTAGAACACTTTAGTATACTGAGGAGTTCATAGTCAACTCAAGGACTACAAGGTACTCAGAACTAGGGTGTACAATACAATCATCTCCTCTCCACCACTGTGCATGGCCATTGAATGAACTTGGATAAGTTAGTGTTCCAGATTTTAAAAGATAAAACTTGGTTGGCTGTTGTGAAGGGATTTCTCTTCACCATGGAAATGATTCTGCGATCATCCACCACTGTTGTCTTCCGTGGACGTCCAGGTCTTTTGGGGTTGCTGAATTCACCAATGCTTTGTTTCTTTCACATGATGTACTAAACTGTAGATTTTGCCACTCCTATTATTGTAGCAATTTTTTCAAATGTTTTTTTGTTCTGTTTTTGCAGCCTAAGGATGGCTTGTTTCACCTGCATGGAGAGCTCCACCGCATGTTGTCCGACATAATGACATAACAAAAGAATTGGCCACACCAGCCCATGAAAAAGCCTTTGAGTCAATTGCCCAATTACTTTTGCGCATCTGAAATGAAGCGACTGTGTAAAAAAAAAAGGCTTTAGTTCCTTTTTTTTTGCAATCTTTTTGTTCAACCCCCTGAATTAAGGCTGAAAGTCTGCTGTTCAACTGCATCTGAGTTGTTTCATTTAAAATTATTTGTGGTAACGTACAGAACTAAAATTAGAAAAAAAAGTGGTCTCTGTCCAAATATTTATGGACCCCTCTCTCTCTCTCTCTATCTCTATATCTATATATATATATACATATAATTACACACACATGCAACAAGAACCTTACCTTTTAATGCAGCAGTTATTTATTTCTTCTTTATGTGTATTAGATTTAGTTGATTTAAATATTGTCAAGTAAAGCATCATGCACTGGAATGAGACCACACTACTGGCCAAGGGATGGCCATTGCTTTCCCAAGTGATTAGAGACTGCTAAGGGTACCCCAAAGCCCTGCATTGGGTGCTGTATCATTGAAGTCTGCACACTTAAACATTAATGTAAAACAAAATGTCTTGCTGCCCTCTTAGGGTCTTACTTATAAAGCAGTGAATCTGACATTCACTAAAACATTCCACACTGGTGGAGAATCTTTCAGGTCATTGTGTTTCAATAGGAATGTTTCAGGGAACTTCAGATTTGTTTCTTTTTTAAAATATAACCCGTGGGGCTCTATTTATAAAAGAGGAATCTGACTTTGAAACACATGAATTTGGAAAAATCCCACCTGGGGATATCAGATTCCCATTTTTAAAAATAGGGTCCTTTGTGTGTTAAAGTCATTCAAGTCAATACAAATATTTGGTCCAAGATTCTCTTTGGAATTTATGATCAATGGCTAAGCTTCTTTGCACCGATGCATACTATGTCTAACCTAAGCTAGAAAACACCAATTCATTGTTTAAAATTGGCAATTGTGATCAATGCCATAATATGGATATATCAGGATAGGTATGTTTTTAGGGTAAAATATTAGGACCAGGTACTTCAGGGCTAGTGCCAATAGGCCCTGTTTGCATCATTTGTTTAATCTTACCCCACAAATCTATGGGAATGCAAAACACACTTGAAGTAGGTCAGCTGCACCTGCCAGTAAATTTCTAATGGTCTCAGAATGATGACACTATCAACTTTGACATAGGTATTTAAAGTGCCAATGCTCCCCTGTGTTGCTCCTAAAAGCTCTTTAACACATGAATTTAGGACTAGGCTGTAACCAAGGCAATAACTATACTCCAAGCCAACAAAAGACCGGCCCTATTGTCACTGAACCTGGCCTCCCATGCTTCAAATATCCAAAGCAAAAACCTGCTTCCTGTAATTTTGGCATTACATTTTACTCATGGGTAGGACTACTGCCAATTTAAAAGTCAAGGCTCAGTTTTCAGACGGCCTGTACTTGAAAGTGATCAGAGACTATGTTGAAGATTATTAGAAGTACTGCCGTGTTTATTTACTAAATATGATTAGGAAATAGTCACACAGCTTCTCACACCCACATCCTTGACGACTATAGGAGAAAAAAAATTACATTAGTTTGGCTCACCTTAAACCGAGAGTCAAGAGCCAAAGAAAACTTTAGTGGAAGTTTAAAAATCCAGGGCTACATAGCACCAGGTGAATATAACAGCTGACTAATGGAAACCTGCACTGACATCTGCTGGCCAGGAAAGGCAGAACTATGATTATAAATTAAACCTGGCTAACTCAAAATTAGCATATCATAAAAAAAAGTCTAGATAGCAGACTTGGAAGATTTAAAATCTGCACTTTTTTGGTAATACAATGTGCCTCAGCCCCCATCTTCTAAGCCACCCTATGGGTCATTGAGGGTTGCTATCTCTATAAACCAGCGGTCAACAAGAACATTTTGGTGGTGTGTGGCTCTGGCTGCTTGTTGAAGGTACAGGACCAGCGAGAAATTTTAAACTAGAAGTATTTTTACATGTCATAGGTACCAACTTGACATGTAAAAATAGTCAAATAATCATATTACCGCCAAGGTAGTTAAATGGGGAAAAAAAATCTCTGTTCTGCTTACATTGGTTTCAATCTTGGCTTCAACTTGAATTGTCCAGGTTTGTGACAAGTTTACACAACTTTGTTGTTAGTGATAATTAGGTGATTTGTTTCCAAAGCAGACTTTTGTGTGTTTGATAAATGCAAACCTGTCAAACCACTAGAGCAAAGTTTTTGTGGGTTCCTTGAGCTGTGGCTGGTTGACCTCATATTTGCCTGCAGCTGTATAGCTCCAGGGCAATGCCAATTGGAAAGGCCAGGCATAGTTGTGGTCTGACATTTTATTGTAGCTATATAACCTGGAGCAATGCCAGTTGGTAAAGCTAACTATGCTATGGCTATGCCACTCCTCACACTCACAGTTTCAAATTTGATTGTTACTAAATAAGTCCAGGACCATTGCCACATGGTAATGCTAATGACCATGCTAATGACTTAGCTTCAAAACTAACTAAAAGTAACTTTCACACCAGCACTGTAAAGTGCAATTTTCCTCACCAGCCCTTAATTATTTTTCTTTGCAGATTAGCCCTGGACTTAAAATTGGTCCAAGGATTCCTCTGAGATATACAAGTTTGGGCAGCTCTAGAGATTCATAACAATTCATGAAGACAATTCTGCCGTAAATCCGTTTATGTATCCAGGCAGTTTGAAGGTTAAAATCAGTGCTCCCCGACACAGCAGAATTTTTTAAAAAATTTGCTGCTTTCTTCTGTAGCCTCTTTATTGGTACTCACATTTGTATAATGCATCATAACCAGAATGTGTAAAGGTGGTCGGGATGGTGTAGATAAAAAAAAAAAAAAAAAAGCAGCCCACACGAAGTTTTAGCAATCCTTTATTGAAGGAAACAAGTTGGTTATGTTCACTGTATTGTATGAAACATCACAATATCATACTGGGAAGGTATCAGTACAGGTTGGACCAGAGTGGAAAGATTTGATCAAGCCATTCTGAGTTCTTACCCAAATATAGGGAACATGGAGAAGGGAGAGAGTAAAAAGAAAATGGGGGGAGGAAATAAAACCCAAATAGCCCAGCCAATGGACAAAGATTTGCATCATCGTGGATAACACTTTAACTTATGAACCTAAAATCTAGTGAATAAATAAAGTATGGTAGCAATATTTTTTTTTTTTTTTTTTTTTTTAGACAATAAAAACACACAAGACGAAATAAAAATCAGAAAGGAAATTATGTATTCGGGATAGCAGATCTATGTACCAGTATGTAAGTATGCTTTCTGATTCAGCAAGAAAAGTTACAGTTTATTTCACAAAGTTGATCAGTCATCAGCTCGAAAATAATATGAAAAAAGGAGTAATAACAATCTCGCTGAAAACAGTTTAAAAACAGCAGAATTTTAACAAGGACTCCACAGCATGTAAAATCAAGGTATACATTCCTCATTGCCCCCTCCAATAGCTTTTTAGATAAATACTTCTCTTGCTCCTTTTTCAGCATAAAACAGTATTTTCTGACATGCACAACTTAAAAGAAATTGAAAAACAAATACATATAAACCAAGGTTATTGCAAAAATAGATTTCAACAATCTTCAAGTACCTCACGACAGCCACTCTTGTACCATGCCCATTGTTTGGGAAGAGGGGAAAAAAAAGTCACAGAACCCATGAAAATATCTCTGTATTATTAGCTAAGATTTTCTTTAAAATAGATTTTATTTATAGTACATATAGTCAAATTGTTAAGATGAACTTTGAAGCAGAAAGCAAACAATTAAAAAGTTATACCCACATTACACAATGCTACCATTTTACACTGAAATCAAACCTAGGAAACCATATGAACAGAAAAAGTCATCATTTACAATATAAAAGGATTTGGGGTTTTTCTTGGTTAGTTTAAGAGGGGAGATGCAGGTTTGCAGCAGAGGATGTGACAAGGTAAAAAAAACTGACTGAATGTACCAGGGATCCCATTTCAGGTAATCATTGAATTTAGGGAAAAGCCAGGCCAAACAAGGAAACACCAAACAATTACAGAAAACTGTGCTACATGTAATAGGGTGCCGTGCCATTTGTGACTTCTGCAAATGCTAGATTCCAGAAAAGTATGCAAATCAGAGGCTGTCATGATGTATACAGATCAGGAGAAAATGGTTGGCGCTGATCAAGCAACTGAGGTCCGCAGTGGTAGCCACCTATTTCTGTTGGCACAGATTTCCTTCATGGATATAGACCAATTGCCTATAGAGACTCATGGAAGCAGTCATTCCCTTGTAAGTCCTTGATCAGGGGACAAGAGGATGCAAGTCATGTAGCAAATTGCCTAACTCTTAACTATATGGCCAAGAGAACATAGGAACCTTTTCAAACCATTGTAATGTCCAATCTCAGTAAAGTACATAATTCAGGGGGGCTGTTTGTCCACTGTAGTTTGAAATGCTGAAATAAAGTCAACATCATAAAGAAAACTTGGGCGGCATGCTGACCCTTGACCTGAACTAACACTTTTGGGTTAGCTTAATTGAGAAGAACTGGCTTGCAATTATAACCCAAAATTACTGTCTGGTGTTTTGTATTCAAAAACCTAGTTAAAAAGACTGGAGGCTGTTAAAACCACAAAGGAGTGTTGGAACTCCATATGGTCCATGATTTTAGAGTAGGGTGTCCAAAAATATCAGCTGAGAGTCATCAAGTTTTGGTCATCTAGTGTGATTACTGTGCTGGGCCACTGATAGAGTTTGTGTACCATCACTTTTGGAACACTGAACAGCAAATAAAGGTTCAAATACATTTTGGTTTTTTCTTACATTCTGATAAAGAAACATGGGTCCAGCACTTCCAGGCTTAAGCTGTAGAGATGACTACATTTGCTGTAATTGGATTGTGATCTCATTTAGATTTACCAAAAGCCATGCAGGTTTGAGGGTCTACCTCAATATACATCCGGTCAAAGCAGGTCCTTAACACATAATTGGTAGACATGATGGAGATGGTAATACTGTAAATATGACAGCTGGGAAGTGCACACTCAAATTCATAATTTTAAAATGTATGTTTTTTGTAGCAATCATACACATTCATGGGTATATGAATGGCATCCCCAACACATTTATAGTAAATAAATGTTCCTGCACTGTTCACCACAGATGTGAATTCTTTGCATTGTCAAAAATGGTGTAGGTGCGTTTTTGATGATAACCCATTCAAAATAGGATGACTTAAAGTCCTTATACAGCTCTACCGTTAACCAACATTAAAAACTAGATTAAAGCTACTGCCAGTGCGCTCTCTAAGATCTGGATTCAACATTAGTACGATAAGACTAAAAGGTAATTTAAAGGCTTTATGGAACCTTGAAAAGTTTTACTTTGGAACTAAACTAGTATGCGCCAACATCTGCAATCTACATGTGTTGTGGAGGATGGGCCTGCTTCCCACCATCATGCTATGTTAACCTGCCCCCTTCTGAAGTAATACCAGTACAATCTTAACTAAATTTGGGGACCATCAGGAACTGAAACATCAGGAATTACAGATGTAAAAGACAGCAGCACAATCACAACACAGTGAGTGGATGCCTTTTCTGCATTGCACAAAGTGGGCTAAACAGGTTTTCCCCAAAAACCAGATTTTGGTTTTGCTTCACAGCCACAAAACACTAAGCAATTAAATGGCTGCTTCCATCAGAACCTAAACAGAGTGATGTGTTTGGGTGGTAGGTTCTGCCATGACAAAAGGTCTTTTAAAGAGACAATTACAAATGTCCTTTGTTATGTGTTATTAACTAAAGTTCATACAAAATAGTTGTCACAGGCCCTAGTCTTCACCCTCATACTGTATAGGAATTTCAACCCCCAGCATAAATTGCAAACTTAAGGGCTGGGAGGGCCAAGCTACCTAACACATGGTTTGTACTTCAAAAGGAACCTGTCAGGGTACAAATACAGCTGCTGCCCTTGCAGACTGACGTCTCCTGGCCATCCAGATCCTTGTCCTACTACTCGGACGTTATAGACCCAGAACAAGCACGTGGGTATCACCCGATACAAATGCTTGCTGCTGGGTTAGTGACTTACAAAGAGGTGAAGGAAAGACCATTCCATGATCTGTTCACAATTAAATTACAAATGGCAGCAACCACAATTCTGCAGATGCTGTTAAATTGTAACCTTCAAAGCCCAAATGACATTTCAGTTTGAATGAAATTGAATATTTCAGGTGCTTTACAAACTGGGGTTTAATTTTTTACAGCTACATTTTAAGTAGTTTCAAAGGAGAAGCCTGTCCTCCGTTGGTATGCTGCAGAAGGACCCATGCTCTGTCACAGTGCAAGTCAGTACTGGAGCTCTCCAATCAGCAAAGAACATGAGCTGTCCTGATAGCGGAACTTTAGTACTGGCTCGCCAAGGGTTGTACTGGATCTCTGCAAAGATACTACTGCTTTTACACATAACAGTACTTTTCAGCAGTATGGTGGCAGGGACAGGCTTCTCAGACCATATACTTTTCCACTGGAGATGTAGCTGCTTTCTATAATTAATCTATCTATCTATCATTTGGATGCATCAGAAATAGATTTAAAATGAACAATAGGACTTCAAAAGATTTAGCTCACTCAAAACGCACACTTCAGTCCAAATTGCCAAACGGTGGGCTGAATCACAAAATGGCTTTTTGTCTCTCAAGAATATAAAAGGGATTAAAAAGTCCAACAGATGTTCAAAAAAAAAAAAAAAAAAAAAAGCTAGACAACTTTGCAATGAGGGTACCCAGGGTGGACAGAGCCTGTGTCCTTTATGAGAAAGACCAAAAATGCCAAATTCAGCTCCTTTTATACAGAGCCTACTTTCACACTCACTTCTTGGTTCTCAAAAACTGTAGAGAATAGAAGTAAAAATTCCCTTATTAACTTTGAAAAAGCATTAAAGGGAGGGACATCCCTGAGATACAAAAAACCAAGTGGGTATTTCAACCCTCTGCTAAACATGTTAAATTGAAATATCAGCTTTGAGTGGACTGACCCCTTAAACAAATCTACATTTTTGGAAATAAAGGTGGCAGAATGGTTTCCCTTAATAAACCAAGTAGTCCAGTGGAACAACCAAACCATCAATTAAAGTAGAAAAAAAAAAGTAATGTCTCATACAACAATGTGTTTTTTACATGCGTGTGTGGAGTTTTAGTTCGGAAGTGCCCTACCTGTTCAAGTACAACTGCATGCACCTCGATACATCTAACAAAACTGCATGAGGCTTATTTCTTCCTAAGCTCATTAGCACCAAAGGTGCTTTGCAATACGCTGCGCTGCAAGGCCCTCCAATTTTACCTGTTAAAAGGAGTAATGCTGCTGCACAGGTGACCAAAAATCCTGAGGCTGGCAAAAATACTGCTAAGTGTGACAATGTTATAAAACAAACCAATAAATGGTGCAAAATACTAATTATTTCTTGTTTTGCCCATTTTTTTTGTACATAGCTGACGCTCCACCACAATCTCTCCTTGGATTGAAGAGAACCGAGATAAAAGTTTTTCCCCCTTTTACTCCAGACCAAAAACATTAGGAGTTTTGAAAGGCTACCATGGGTCTTCTAGATCGCCAGCACCCTACAGGAAAGAAAAAGAAAATATATAACAAAATTGTGACCAATGATCTTTGTAGATTGTTCTTGTTTCAGGTATATTATAGATAAAAAAAAAGTCAACTGTAGATGTAGACACAGGATGGAAATATGAGCATTTCTTTGTTATACTAGCCAATAAATTTGTTTTTATTTCAAGCAACAAATTTGGCTGAAATTTCCAAAGACTATTCGTTGCTGGAATTTCAGGAGACAGGTTACCAACTAAAGTATTCTGTGGCAGACATCCAGAGATCTTGCAGTGCAAAACCATAACCTGAAAGTTTGAGCTGGTCCCAGCACCATTTTAGTCCTTGAGCACAGATATTAAGCATGCACATTAAATGTTTGTTCTCACTGTGTTTTCCAAACAGCATGTGTATTGTTAGGAGTTTAGGTTTGGTAACCCATTCATACAAATAGGCAGCATCAATGCACAAAAATGGCAACCCAGAGCACCAACACATTAGTGGAAATATGTCCGAAACACAAACTAAAAGGACCAAAAGTACCTTTGTCAGTGAATACAAATGTAGCCAAGCATTTTGGAGTTACCTTTTAAAGTTGAAACTTTATTAAGGCATTATTTAGATGTACCACAGACATCTATAAAAATCTAACAATGCCCAGCATGCAGCAGAAAAGTGCCAGAGGACTAGAAGTTGGCTGGTATGGAGCAGAGCAGAAAATCTATGAATGAATGCTACAATAAGTCTCCCAGAATGAATGTTCAAGGAGATCCGCTGGGCAATAACCTGATTCACTCAAGCACAATTCTATACCCTTTAATGGTATAAAATACAGAGCTCAGAAAATGGTTACCTTTATGTCATTTTACATCAATACAAATACCACACCCTATAAAATGAACGTCCAGCTATGTGTAACAAGACCTTTGGAAGTGTCTATACATCATGTGTGTAGTGACAAGCATGGACAGACTATTCACAGATGAAACCATGCAGAGTAAGTACATCACAGACCCAGTGCAATATACAAAATACAATAAGAGACATGTTCTTCATGCTGCCCGTGAACATCCTGTTGTGCTTTCCTGATGTTCTTCTGTCTCCACGGAGCCCAATAGAGAAACTCATCACACATAAAACATTCTTTATGTTGGCCAACTCAGCACTTCATTGGATTTTTTGCAAGTATCTTTGTAAGCCAAACATAACTATAAAGAACGTGGGCCTAATCCTTTATTTAAGAGAAGAGTGTTGGAAAATGACACTGAATGGAGTCATGTTTAACTGGCACAGAAAGCCTTGAAAATGCTAAGAGAAAACGCTTCATAGAGAAAATTAGAACTTACCAAAATGAAGAGTAGCACCTAAAGCTACCTTTCTTTTGTTTAGACCCTCCTATCATATTACATTAGAACACTAAGATGCTACTTAAGACAAAATAACTCCTATACTCCTATGCCAGTAGTACAAGCATCATGGAAACAAATTTAAAGAACTCCTGTACAACCCAACCATCAAATCAAATTTAGTTATAAGTTACACAACCCTTCAAAAACAAACTATTAAAAAAATCCATCATGCCTCACTGATGCAAATCCTGTCTCCAACAACCCCCCCCCCCCCCCCTCCAGGACACTGATGCAGACATTGGTAGAGTACTGGCAACAGAAGAAGTTATCAGTTGTAGTAGGCAGGGGATAAGCCGCCAGGTTCAGAATTAGACAAGAAAGAAGTCAGCTGACCCCTCTGCAAAAATCCTAATTCCAGTGTAGTGAAAATTGGCACAGCTGCTCTAATGGTAACTGCTCCAAAGAAGCAGTAAAGTATAGCGATCACCTCACCACGAAAAGCCCAACCGGGATTTTGCAGAACATGTAGAAAATACAAATGACCCTGTGCTTTTTTAATGTGAGGCCATGGTTCTTATTAAACTATTGCTTGAATAGGTAAATAATTTCACAGAAGATCTTAGTTCAGGTAACCATGCTACTAAAATGATTAACAATCGGTTGCAATGAATTAGCAACGTTCCAAATAAACGTTATGTAGAAAACAGAAAACACAAGCAAAAATAAAGTAGAACAATCTGAATTGTGCTCAATATGTGTGATTTATTGCTACTGCTTGCTACCTGGGATGTTTTCTTTTTTTTTTAGTAATCAGTTGAGATTCTAGTAGCATGACTGAGCCATTGTCTCATTTATTTCTCCTGCGTATCTGAAGCAAATGGGACTAGTTCAAGCTAAATTGTTTTATTCACCCAGTAAAAATATTTAAGTCATCCATATAGCTTAGGCTATGTACACATGCAATAATTGTCATCGGAAAGGATCTTTCACAATCCTTTCCAAAGACTGGACGATGCATGAACGAACGGTGTACATACAGCACCATTCTGCTCCATGGAGAGGGGAGAACGATGGAGCGAAACCCTGCTGCGCTCTATTCTGTTTACTTGCATTACAATTGTTTGTCGTTCATCATCCGTGGATCTGCCAGGATGGTGGTAAGGACAATGGACAACGAGTGCTATACACACGCAAGATTCGTGTCTGATATCGGCCGAGAACTATTGCACGTGTGTACCTAGCCTTAACCATAAATTAGGGCCCTATATTTCACACCTAAAAAAATATTTGGGCTTGATGAGTAACCATTTTGCATTGTTTTCCTGAAAAATACGGTTTAGTGCCAGGACTCAAATGAAAGATCTAACAAGAACATACCCTGAATGGCTACCTAATTTAATCGATATATAGACAGGAAATTGAACAGCCAATACATCATACAACGCAAACACCATGAAACATATATACAGATCGTAGCTAGCATTCTCATAAAAGAAAAAGGGCAGTGAATGTTTTCCAAACACTGGAGTTTTTATTTAGCAGAATTAACATTTTACACTAAAGTTTGCATTTATTACAAATCATCTAAGAAACAAGGAAATTATACATTCAAACAGCTAAAATGTAAAGTAAAATCTCACATGTAATCACTGAGATAAATGGCTTCAAAATATCTCCACTTCAAAAAAGTAAAATACTGTATTTCCATCATTAGGATTTGTCTTTGTCTACTATAAACACAAGCCCAGTTTATTACAGCATGGCCTGCAAATTATCAGGGCTAAGCTTGCTATAAACACTTAACCTCTGGCCAGCACATTAGGGGGTTCCATTTGGGAACTTGGAGGCCAAATTGCTTTGTGTTGAATTACTAGCAAGTTTTTAGAATTGGTTTGCTCACAGCAAAGCAGGATGTCTAAGCTCTGGGAGGTTGCAGCTTTGACGGTTGGAAGATATCTGCGAAAGTACCCTATCCCTACTGGCCAGTGGATGCAAGGCATCCATAATTCATACTGAAAGTGAAACATTAATCCAAAGATACCCTCAGAAATTTCTATTATTGGGTCAAATAATCAACACATGGAATGGCAGTGTAACGTGGTCTAACAAAAGCAGCTACATAGGAGGCGATATACAACAGCTGCCTTTGAAGGGTAATCATGTCTATGGTGAATGCAATCTACTGTGCTTAAGAAACTCCATCTATTCCCGCTAACACAGATTAGTTTACTGCCCACAAAGCTCCTGACCTAAACCCAGAGCAACTATTCCAGCTTTAGAACTTTGTAAACACAAGCCAAGTACACTTTGTACATTAAAATTTGTTTTTTCTTTTTCTTTTCAATGAACACTATCTGCAACCTGGAGATTTTTTTTCTCCTTTCTTGTTGTATCCTATGAAATCTCACAAAGGAAAAAAAAAAAAAGTTTACCCACAAAGAACCGTACCTTTAAAAGGTATTAGCAGTCAAGGATGTTCTTCATCTATTATTGGCAATAGTCACCAGCAGAGGGTTTGAAGCAATGTTCTCCCCAGCCTCTTTTAGCTGGGTGCACCACTCGGCACTTTTCAGTAACCACCCAGCTGTTTTTGGGTGGTTACTGAAAAGTTGGTTGACAATACAGGAGCTTCCACCCACCACCTACAACTTCTTCCCAACCAGTTGAAAAAAATTCTGGCTTGAACACTGAAAATTCATGAATAGTTGTCACTTCAACAGTCATGAAACAAACTTAAAGATGTTTAAAACTTTACTAATATATAAAGGTAAGCCACACAAGGCTTTCCTGTAGAGTTTCCTAATAGATACAGGGAGAACTTCTCTGGGGAATAAAATGTGGAATAAACTTAAGAGCTCTTTATTGGGCTGTAAAGGAAAACATGTAATACCTAAGAGTACTGTTATACCAAATTTAAGTGATATGGCCAATGCCATGCTACTGTAAAATTTATAAAACCTCATCACAAAGTCCTACAGAACACCACAATATAAAAATGATGCAAGTTTAAATATTTTATAATTTTAAAATCAAGAACTTAGATAAGTAGAATGTCAAAAGTCTAAAATGCAACAGCATATAAAACAGACACTAGTTTTACAAATCGATAAGCAACAGCAAAAACTTGAGTGTTATCCTGTCATTTCCTACGAGGAAAAAGGGACCAGATTTTGATGCATAAGACCCCCAGCTCAAACTACCTATTAATAGCTGCAGCATTAAAAATTCTTATAATTAAATGACGCCCAAAACGCCTGAATAAAGGAATGAGTATACTACACAAATAGATCAGCCTGTTTAAATCTGATTTGGATGAATGCAGGTGTTTAGGTCACCTAGTTCTTTTATGGAGAACACAGCAAGAGTGAGGGTCCCTTGTATGGCTTCATAAAGGCTGAGAGGGGACGGAGAAGTAAAGAAACTCCTGCAGACAGATCACTGAAAGCAAGCAGGCAATACAAACTACCTGCATTCATATAGGGTCAAAAGCACATGGCAGTTTTTAAACTTTCCCCATCACCAATAATTGTTTTACCCAAGAACAGGCAAAAATGGGTCAAGAAGTCTGCAATGCAAAGTAGAACAGCAGAGCTGTCTGCAGTTTATTAAGCTGACATCATGGCTGCCGGCTGTGCAATACTTTTCTGACATAACTGCATTAGTAAAGATTTATTCTCTTTTGTTCTACTGAGCACTTCATGACTCAACTCTTACAACAAACATGGCAGAAAGACACACATGACCTAAGCACTAATTGAGGTTTTAGATTCTACTTTTACATACATCACCTACACCCAAGGTGGGTGAAAAAATAAAGTTAAGAATCATGCATTTCAGCATCTGAGGGTCTGTCCACTGGAGAACAGGTCTGGTTTTCAGGTACGTCTTCGGTTTCCACACTGTCACGAGGAGGTTGTGTTGAACCAGAAGCGGACTCTTCACCCTGCATTTTTACTAGCCTGTAACTACAAAGCATCTCCTCCAGGAGTTGACGATAGTTCCCCCTATGATTAATTCTCAGTTCCCTGAGAGCTTCCACCAACTTTCCATGTGCTGCATTTTCGTCTGATCCAGTGGGGTCCTTGTTTAAGATTCAAGACCCCAGTGTCAGTACGTAAAAAAAGTGTCATTCTACACATGCCACATACATACAAAAACAAAATACCTACGTCTGCATTACATCAATAGAAGTACGACTGGTATTAAGAGAATATCTACGACAAAACTAATAAAGCTTGAATAGTTCTAAACTAATTCTAGTGGATGATGATATTTTAATAGCTCAAAGCAGACCTACAACCTAAACAACTGAAAAGTCCCCTGCACATTGAAAAGGCACCAAAACATCTGTGCTTAAGAACAGCATTATAGCCCAGGATGTAAAAATTCTATGGTAAATGTACGGAGAAGTGGCTTTATTAAAGTATAAAATAAGCTCAAATGACTTTTCTTGGCAGGAGTAACTTCCATGGCAGACTAAATTGTGTGGGATTATCGTACGATAACAAAAGTTTTTATTCCTTGATAATTTTCAGTTTGTTTAGCTATGAGCTTTATGGTTTAGCTTGATAAGTACAAAAAAAATAAATATAGGATTTAAAAATGACTGTCAATAAAAATCTGCTACTGATGACTGGATATGTCTGCCTTCAGGCAGGGAACCTTACCAAGCCAAGCCAATGACCTGAATTATGCATCCATCAAAGTATTCATGCTTGTTTGGGGTCAGTGACCTTTAAGGTCAGTCAGCAGTGACAGCTTCCTTATTGACATGGATAGGACTCTTGAACATTTCCCACATCATAGATTAGTCAGCCTTCGAAGTGTTTCCCAAAATCACCTTAAGTCAATGCTTGATTTATCCATGTGGCCAGATTTAGGTTGCAACTTGCATAGTTCTAAAATATGTAGCAGTACAAAGGGAAAACAAAAGGCATTCTATTAATTATTAAAACTTACCCCATCATTGTCTCTATGTGGATTCAACCTATTATAAACATCTTCAATGACACTGCGTCTGCAAAGACATTACACCAGTTAGCATCACCAACAATATTTATCAAGAAACAAAGTTATTGTCACAGCAACGACTGAATACGAGATGTAGATTTACAAACTCAACATAAAAAAACAATGTTGGGGCTTTAGAAAAAGCCAGTCTGTGCCATGCCCTGCTTCACTACAATGTGCTGAATGAGTCTGTGCTCCAATGGAAAGTGTTTAAAGCCTTGACTGTTAGGGGTTTTATTAAAGATTGCTACTGAAGGCATATGCTTGTGGAATCATGTCCTATTTAGAAAGTCCCTGGCACTCCAGGCCAGAAGGCCCACCGCTACACAGATCCACATGCCAGTGGCTTTTGTTTAATGGACTCCGAATCCTAAGAAAAACTAGACTAAAAGGACAGATAACTTCATTAGTGCAGTGGGAACAACATTCACGCAAATGAAACCAAGGCTGGAGCAAAGAACCAACTTGTAATATCTGATTAGGGAAAGATCAGCTGCAGGCATATTAAGAGAAGGTAACTGTATGCAGTTACATTGGGACGCAATAAAGTAAACTGCTGGTTAGCTTTACATCGGAGGAACACAGGTACATAAATAGCAGCTTGGCCTTTCAGCAGGCTGTAAATTCACTAATGTAGAAAACAAAACCTCCCACTTGAAATAGTTAAAATAGAAAATTACGAATAGAAAAAAAAAATATATTTGTTTAGCCTTGGGACATTTAAAAGAAGAAAAAAAAATTGTATTTTAAGCAAACCTGTAGTAAACCCGACCTTTGTCATTCTCTATATTTCACTAATAGCCCACGAGGCCTCCATGACACAAATAGATCGATAGAGGGTAGAAGAAGGCATGGCACAGAGTTAAACACACAGGTAAAAGGTAATGTTAATTGTAAGCAATAGGTCACGATTGCTGCCTTCAGCCTGTAAAATGAGGGAGCACCAAGACATAGATGGGCCCTTCCTCCGCCCATGTACTTTAGTACAATAAAGGTGGCTCGGTGGTTAGCACTTGCGGCACTAGGTCCCAGGTTCGAATCCCAGCCAGGTCACTCTCTGCATGGAGTTTGAAGTTCTCCCCATGTTTGTATGAGTTGCCTCCGGGTACTTTGGTTTCCTCCCACATTCCAAAAACATGCAGTAAGGTAAATTGGCCTCCCCCTAAAAATGTCAAACTGTACTAATGACATATGACTATGGTAGGGGCATTAGATTGTGGGCCCCCTTGAGGGATAGCTAGTGACATGACTATGGTCTTTGTACAGCACTGCATAATGTCAGCATTATATACTGTGTAATATTAATGCTACTATGCTATGCTATTATGCTGTCTAATATTATGCTATCCAGCATTTTCATCAAAATAACCAAACTCAAAGGAGTCTGCATGTTTCCAGGAGTTTGGTTTAAAATCAATCCTTTTATTAGGCACATCCTCAATTTTCCATAAATAACACATTCAGTCACTCACTTTCCAGCTAAACCACCTCCAGGTGGTAAATTTGGGATATTTTCTGCTGACAGGATGCGCATTACATGAGCGAGATCTGGCATTCCTTCCTCCCCAGCAGTTGTCATGATTTCTACAAAGAAGAAATAGTAACAATTTTTTATTTTGGCAACAATGACACAAACCAGACCATAGCAACATCAGTCAGTGTTGCTATAAATACAGAGCTTTATGTAAACTTATATCACCCAGAAGCATACCAACTATGCTAACAGCAAGTCATGTTATTAAGGGAAGTGTGACCCAGGACCACAGTATGTAACAAGAAAAAAACAAAAAACCCACAACGCTGCACTGCTTGTTCATTGTCAACATTTTACACTTATATGTAATCTGCAAATTTTTTCCTCTTATGTGATCCAATGACTCAGTTGGGCAACTGCCCAAGTCTGTGGCTGGATGGGCACATGAACAGGGATTTTTGAACTCACATGTGTGTTAAAAGTACATTTAATGTTTTTAAAAGCCACAGAGAGCCTGTTATTTATTTTCTTTAAGACTCCTGTAAATTCAAGGTGGATGCTCCGTTGTTGGATGTCATTTTAAGGTATCTCAGAGTGCGATTTTAGATGAAAGGGAGAACATCCAGAACACTTAGGTGGAGGTTGGATTTCTGCCATGTGCCATTTCAACTTGCCATAATGGCCGATTTTTTATATTTTTCCACAGACGCTGCAAAGTTAAAAACAGAAGGGGGGGGGGGCTCCAACAAAGTAGACAGAATTGAGACATTGCCTTTATTCTAAGGCTATGTGCATGTATATTGTATACTGTATCCTTCACGATCCTTTCAAAAGACTGCATGATGCATGAATGAGCGCTGGACATAAAGCACCATTCTGCTCTTCAGAGAGGGGAGAATGATGGAGTTGCACCCCGCTGTGCTCTCTCCCCTTCACTTTCATTATGATCGTTTGTCATCCATTGATATGCCAGGATCGTCATTGGAACAATGGACGACTAGCACTGTACACACGCCAGATTCTTGTCCAATATCAGTCATGAGTCAATTATCGGACGAGAATCATCTGACGTGTGTATGAAGCCTAAGGCTGGTGTCAATAAGCAAAGTCAAAGACTTTGGAATCCTGCAAATTCAATGCCAGTGCCCAGCCGATTTAGCATGCCCACAGACTTGTATGGGGAACAAAGTAGTTCTAAAGCTGGCAAAAGCCTATTGACAATGGTGCCTACAGACTTTTGAGGGAAGGACGTCAAAGGCCTACCATTGGTTTCCCCAAACTACAGCACATTGGCTGTCTTCATAATAGCTTTGAACAAACATGGCTGTTTTCCACGTAGATAATTACAAACAATTCATAGATTATAAATACTCACTTATAATTATTCCTTTTTTATAATGACCACCTTTATGCTCTAAAAATAGTCAATGATTTTGACAAACACCTACCATTCAGAAAAGAAAACTCTCAATGCTGGCATTATGTACTCGATCTATACATTTACATATCTAAAAACTCTGAGCACAGCATAAACTTCCTTTAATTGCGGCGCTGCGTGGGTCTTTGGTAACCTTGGCTACACAAGACCATACAGCTTGCTCTATAGGCCCTCATTGTTTTAGCAATCAAGTGAAGACAACTAAAAATCACCCATGCAGATTACACCCTACTATAACACTGGTGAGAACTGGTAAAAGAACAGCAGGAAGTCAGCCGTTCAATTCTACAATGTTACATTAGACAAGAGAAAACAACCTCATGTTTTATAAGATCTATAGGATCTAAAACAGAAAAACTAAACTGCTTGTTGACACCCTAATGAAAATGCAATTAAAAAGTAAAAAAAAACAGGTACAAAGCGGTCTTTTTAAACACACCTGCAAAAAGAAAATGATTTTGTGCTTATGGGGGGAAAAAAAAAGCTGCTGTCAATATAGCTGTATATTATGGACATAAATATCTCCAACCATTTAACATCTTTCCAACTTTGAAGAATAATACAATGATGAGGTAGACAACTAGGACCAATAAAATTACAATCTGCTTATTTATTGGGGTATATAAGAAAATTCTTTAAAGTTGTTTGGGTGGAGCAAGGAGGGGTGAGAATCCATCAGGTTTTTTGCCATCCTTAACCTCCAGGTAGGGGAACACGGTCATGAAATGACAGTAAATCGGGGTTCTAAAGTTTGAGTTGAGACAACAGGGGGGAGAATTCTTCCAGCTGGGACACCTGTTGTAATGAGAATTTTCATCTCCAATTTGGGAGAGATTATCCCATTTCTTGCTAGGTCTATGTGGCAGGATATACAGTAAAGTAGGAATTCCCTGAAGGGATACGGATGGCAAAGAAAGCAGGTGTTTTAATACTTTGCTTAACCCAAAACAAGAAAGTTTTAACTTTCAACAGAATAAAGCCTTTTTTAAGGAACATGACTTACATTTCAGTCACAAAATTTCCAAACAGGAATCCTGTTATTAACCAAATTGATTGGGCATTAAATTCTTGTGTTTAGGTCAACTAAAAAGAACACATGAAATAAAGTCACAGTGTACACACCTAGCATTGATGTGAACTTCCTCAATATACAATGGTACATAAAAGGGGCAAAGTGTCAGGGTGCAGTATACATGGAGGTTGTGGAAAACTGGCGCATTAGTACATAAAAGTTAAACGCAAAGAAGATTTCAATGTAAAACCAATGCTTCCTTTAATAATGCAGCCCAACACACCACACAAAGTTAAATCATTTAAAGTCAGACTGATTCATACCTTCAATTCTCGATTCTAAATGTTTATCCAGCTCTGCATCTTTCTTGATGGCTTCTTCAGACACCTTGGGGGCGTTTGGAAAACAAACCAGTACAATGCTCATATTGTCACGGCTTCCCTGTTAATAAAATAAACATATTGGTAAACATTGCAATGTACACCACTTAACCATGGACATTCTTCCGTTTTTGTTAATAACGTTGAACTCCAGCCCAAATTTTTGTTTAAGTGGATGAAACGTTTAGATTGTCACTGAAGCCAGCTAGCTAAGACTGGGTCTACATTTTTAAAAGCGCATGTAAAACGTACCTACTGCGTTTATATGTGTTTTATGCACTTGTATTATTGTTTAAAAGCTTGCCTTTAAAACGCTACATCACGTTTCCTTTTTTAAGTGCTTAAAAATGCGGGGAAACTGCCCTTTAAAATCAATGGAAGCAATTACCCATGTTTTTGGGCATTTTCCAGCATTAACCGGGTGTATTAATTTTTTTTTAAACGTTGCAAGCAACGTTATAGATAGCCCTCAAGGAAACATCCTGGTGTAGATTACCCTACTGGAATGCACTGGAATTTCAAACATTGGCTTTTAAAGCCTCAGGTTAAATGCTGGGGAAAATGTCCGTGTAGACTAAAGCTGCGTACACACGTGCAATTCTTGTCATTGGAAAGCATTCTTTATGATCCTTTCCAACTATAAGAACTGTACATACATACAGCACCGTTCTGCTCTATGGAGAGGGGGAGAGTGATGGATTGGCACTTGCTGCACGCTCTCCCCCTTCCTTTGCATTAGGATCGTTCATCGTTCATGGATCCGCCAGGACAGATTCACTGAGGATGAATGACGCGGGCTGTACACACGTCAGATTCTTGCCTGATATCCCCTAAGCCAATTATCGGGCAAGAAAAATTTGACGTGTGTACGTAGCTTTAGCCTAATCAAGATATTACTAGAAGTCAGCAATCTCTGCTATCCAGTAGATAACTTACGCATAAGAAGCCTTCACTTTCCCACTCTACTCTTCCAACTTAAAGCTAGTCGGGGTGACAGAACATCCCCAGGCATAGGAAGCCCCCTGGGGAGATTGAAGCAAAGACTTCCCTTCCTTTAATTAGTTCTTAGAAGTTTAGAACACAGCAGAAATCATGGCAAATATTTACATGCATCTTATATAGCTTTGGAAGCACTTAACTTGGGAGTGAAGTTACATAGCAAACTGTCAAGCAACACAATGCTCTTTAGAGCTGATTTTTCTAACACTTTCACAGTGAGAAGAGACTACAAAAGATGCATTTTCTTTGGATTTATCATGCCCCTTCCCATAAAATGCAGAGATCACGTAACCAAAAGCCTAGGTTAGGTCATATCAAAGTCATTAAGGGAATCCATAGAATGTATTTCTAGAGAAAATTACAATAGTCTGTCACTATAAAACTTTATAGAGTCATATTAAAGTTAGAACACCCCATGGAAATTGATTAAGAACCTCAACCTAAGATAATGCAGACCAATATTCACACCAAACCTACAGATAATGACAGATACAATAAAATATATACAAGTATGCCTTGTAAATATTTTGATGGAAAATTCTTTTAGCTGAAAATTAGTTATTGACTTTCTTTGCATGAATTTCCTATTCCAATTTCAACCACAGCATTTCAATTAAACTCAACTCAGGTCTGGGCCAGTCAATCCTCTAATCCTTTTCTGAGACATCAATTGGTGAATTGCTAAGGTTTAGAATCCATCTTGTCTGCGTAAAGGTGCAGATCACTAACATATATTCTGGAAAACTAGATTACAATTTTATAGACTGAAGTTGTGATGAGTGTAGTAGTGTGACTTACCAAAATTCATGGATTTTTTTTAAATATTAAAATAAACAATGCCAGTTTTATGTGACATTTGTTCAAGCATCCCTCAAATGTACAGGTTCTGTAAATGAAACCTCTTTAAATATGCTAGGTGAATAAAAAAAGGAACATCTCCTTGGAACTTTGGTGCGCTAAAAAGCTACAATTATGACTTCAGCTTTAACCAAATTAAGTCATGGTCACAATTGAGCCGCCTAAAATATTGACTTGCATGCACACTGCCTGGTCATATATTGAGCTATGGCTGATGTAAAATTAGACATTCTCGGAAAGACAGTCATAAAAAGAAAACCACTGATCAAAAGAACCATACACCTACCACAGACCTCTGCATAAGAAAAGTTACTTAATGCATGAGAGAAACAAATGTTTTACACCTACAACAAACCAAAGTCTAGTCCAAAATGCATTTGACAATTAGAAGTTGAACTGCAGGTTGTTATCTAAATACAAAGCTTGATTTGAGATATGAAATAGTAATTTAATAGAAATTTCGCACCTGTGCAGAGCTAGTGAACTACAAGACTATATGTAAGAGAAGATAATGGAGATGTGGACTAGATGTGGAGAAAATAATTACTTAGAAATTTACTAATAAACATATTAAATTCTCTTTGCCTTGTGCGAAGAGCCAGTGATGCAATGCATTGCCTAAAAGTCTACAAAGACTTATCAGATCTGCAGTGGATTATTTTCCCTTTAAAAAAACAAACGAGATATGGCTACAATTAAATACAGGAACGTTGGGGATAGTAGTACTCCTTAGATGCAGAAGTTGGGAAAAAGTCAATTGTAGGAATCTGATTAAAGAATCAAAATCCTAAAAACCATTATTGTATGACCTTGGCTGAAGGTTGATGCCATCTGAACCCCCTGAAACCAGGCTGCTTTTAGAAACCCCCCTAGCAGTCCAACACAAAAGGGAATATTTATAAAGCAATACCACAATGATCACTAAATACTTGGTATATTCAGTGTGTTTTACCGGGCAGGAATTGATTCACCCAACAATGGGGCTGCCTTTTGATTTTGCAAACTCACAAGTTTAATATGGTCAAGTAAACTCTCTTCAAGTACAGAAAATTGCTTGGGCCTACACATATACCTGCAGCATAGTCTGCCTCATGAGGCTGTTTTTGCCAGGATCCCTTTATGAATTGAGGCCTTTAGTGATGGAGCATGTTGGGCAAATGATGGCTTTGGGGAAAATTTGTTCTTGCTGGCCTTCTTTCTGCCTACTTTTTCTGAGATAATTGGTACTGGAGGGTTTTGCACAGGGGTGGACATAACCCAACAGAGGCATAGGATGCTACTCCTTATACAACTTGCTTTGCCCACCATAGTCAGGCCAGAAAAAGAATCATGCATGCATTTCTCACCAAACTACTGTATACTGGAAATGGGCAACAGTAACTAAACCAACCTTGTTTGTAATATACATGATGGACATACAATCACACCCACTAATGACTTACCTTATGTAAACAGGTGTCCACTACAGAATTACACACTTTCTCAAGGTCATCTGTGATCTCCAGCCTATACTTGACAAACTCACAAAGCTCCTCATTGGTCATGACATCCCAAATACCATCACAAGCAAGTATTATAAACTCATCCTCGTCTGCCCGTACAATTTCATAGACCTCGGGCTCTGGAGACACAAGCTGCTCAGTAGGGCCTTTGCCATCAACACATTTGTAGTCATAGTCCCCGAGGGCACGAGAGACTGCTAATGAGCCGTTGACGCGCTGAATCATGACGCTGCCCCCAGCGTTTTGAATCCTCTCCTTCTCCTTAGGATTGCAGGGTTTGTGATCCTGTGTAGAAAAGCAAACCTGTCCACTCCTAAACAAAACCGACCTGGAATCCCCACAGTTGATGAAATACATGTGGCTCGGTGAAAAGAGGACTGCAACAGCTGTAGAGCCACTTCTGTCCATACCATTCCTTAAGTCAGCAAAGTTGCGCATGTACTCGTCAATTTTTAAAAATCCAGTTCGAATGCCACTTTTAACATTTTCTACAGAAGGTTCCAAAGCAGATCCTGCTGTGTCTGCTGCCCTGAAGTCTTCGTTGTCTGTGATATGCTCTAGTAAGTGCATAGAACAGTAGTTTGCAACGCGGGACCCTGCATGGCCATCGTAAACTGCAAAAAAAGACCAATCTTCCAAGCCATGAGGGATACCCACCACAGCAGTGTGAGCATCCTCCATCTCCACCCGCCAACCCTGCATACTGCTGAGTCCATAGCGTAAGCCATTTCCCGCTCCATGAGCATTGTGTTTCTCAGTTTTGGGTTTGTCCAGAAATGCCCCCATTTTCAGTAATCAATCTAGGAAAAAGGAAAGAAATGATAAGTTAACATGCTCAAGAAAACACCAGCCCCTACCAAAACTCTCAAAAATAAATGAAATAAAGAGCTCTAGTTAAAAACAACCACCCCACCAACATGGTTAATAAAGTAAAATAATCAAAACTAATATTCAATATAAAGAGCCCCCTCTTTTTTTCTATTGATAGAAGTCCATTGTTTGGTGTCTAAGAATTATTCAGCTCACATCCACAGTCTGTGAAACATTTATGCAAGGCGATGTTAAACCCAGAATTTTTTAAGCTGGATGGGAATTGTAGGCTGGTGGCAGCCTCTATATTGTGACCCAACTCTTAGGTAACCACCTGAAAAGTGCTGGGTGGTGCGCACAGCTAAAAGGAGCTGGGAAGATCACAGCATTGTTCGAATAAGAGGGGGTAGCATTTATTTATATTGTAACTATTTTGAGTTCAGATTAGCAAATCTCTTATACGGACATATGTGTAAAAGGTGGTTTTCCACATTGCAGATCATGTAATACCAATTTTTAGCTCTCATCTCACAATAACGTTCTCATTCACATATTTGTACTAGGACGAGGACGAAGCATTTACGAGCCAGGTTGCTTTTGTTGTCTTCTGACAACGGAGCTTTTAATAGCATTGTTATTACTATTGCAGGGCTATTATCCTAGGTACTTAGAAGAGCTACTAAATTGGGTAAAGCTTTTTAATCTGAGACTTCCCTACAAGCTCACGATGGCTTGTTTCTGATAAGAAAGTCACCCGAGGACAAGCTACCTTGTGAAATTATAAAGATTATTTAGGTACATCCACTGACCAGATTATCTTAGAGATGGAATCTTTTTACACATATATATATATATATATATATATATATATATATATATATATATATATATATA